>NC_057013.1:2432798-2752307 GCF_000002595.2 Chlamydomonas reinhardtii | reverse complement strand
CATGCCGCCAACTTAGGACGCACCAGGCTGCCCTGCTTGGCGTTCCACACCGAGATGCACTCCAGTGCCGATGTGAAGAGGAGCTTTCCGCTCGCATCGTAGGCCGGGTTTGCGGAGCTGCTGATAACCCCAAATGCTGAAGAAAACTCATAGCGAAGATATGCTTTCACCATGGCTGCTGGCTCCGCCGCGCCGGGCGGCGCCCACCGGTATGTTTCTCGGCGGCGTCCAGAGCCGTCCTACGAAATGGTCGAGTATTTAGGCCGTATCCACAATTGATGAGACTCGAAATGGCCCCGGTTTGGTTTGTGGAGGTTTCCCTAGCAAGGGCTTTCGAATAGTTAGGTGGTCAATTAAAGGAACCGGAGCTAATATAACCAGCTGATAGCGCAGTCAATTTGTCACAGTATCCACTTAAACGGCAAGGGCAAGGACATGCTGACACAATCAATGGCGTCCTTGTCTGCCATCTTCTTGTCATAAGTGCACGCAAGCGTCGCATGTACAGTAATCACCATCAAGCACGAAAATAAGTCCTATTGCGACACCCGGCTTCGGACGCCCAAAAGCTTGCAAGCAAAAAACCATGGCGCTCGCGAACCACCATCTTTACCGCGGACACAGCCTACTCAGGCGTATTCCATCGGACGTCAGGGTGCGACCTGTGTTGGGGGCTGCGGGCAAGCTTTTGGCCCGGCCGCATCAGAATTCGCTTCAAACAGCCCCCGTCTCTTGGTGCGCGCAGGCCGCGGTGACATCCCGCATTGTCTTCCCGCGAGCTAGTGTGGTGGCTCAGGCATCGCCGATGGCGACCGCCGCTGCGCCGGTGCGTGTTGCTGCACGTGGGCCGGGGTTTGTGTCTGCGGGAAGGCGGCGACACCCCACCCTTGAACGGGCCCCGCTTACAGTTGGCGGTCTAGCGTGCAGGCGCCCACTTGCGCTCACACGGCACACTACGTCCCAAAGCATGTGCGTCTGGCCCGTGCAGGAGGCGCCCACTGCTCAAGCAGGGTCTGCACAGAAGCGCGTTGTGTTCGTGGTGGGCGGCCCCGGCTCAGGGAAAGGGACTCAGGTACGAGGGTCATCACGGGTTGACCCATGCGGTTCATACGGTACGGGGGCGGTATTGCTACCTTTACTTGCACGCGGTGCCAGCGCCAGGTACTGGGCACGTTACGAATCCTCTCGGCTGGGAATCTGTGCAGTTACGGTGAATCTCACGCCACCTCTTTACCGTCCTTTCTGGTCTCCATCTCCACCCATCATCACCAAGCGCAGTGCGACATGTTGGCGCGCGACTTTGGCGTGCCGTTCTTCAGCGCCGGCGAGTTGATTCGCTCTCTCATTGCCAGCGGCTGCCCCGAGGGCAAGCAGCTTCAGGACATAATCCTGCAGGGGCATATCATTCCCTCGGAGGTGCGGCAGGCGCGTGGGGGACGGCGTGCGGAGCGGTGGGGTACCAGATCCTGGGGGCAGTTGATTCCCAGGGGCTTGGGGCACGAAATTGTGGGGCGTACGATGGTTAAGTATCCATTAGCAGGGCGCGTTGGACATGGACGGGGATACCTGAAGGAACCCACCCAGAGGAGGGGTGGTCGGATGGGTTGTGCACACGTGACCGCATCAAAACCCTCCCCGCGTCCCGCTACGCACCGTCTGCCTGCCTTCCCTGCAGGTGACTGTGGGCCTGCTGCAGAAGGCCATGGCCACCACCACCTCGGACACGGTGCTCATTGACGGGTTTCCTCGCAACCACGAGAACCGGACTGTGTGGGCCAGCCAGGTGCGGATTAGCCGGAGACGGTGGTGGCTATCATGGACCAGATGACGTTGCGTTTGAACATAAGCTATGTGAAACTGTGTTTGGGCAGGAAGCCTGCAGCAGCTGTGCACGGTGGACACTGGTGGGTATTGCGCTGCATGACGAGTGGCAGTGAAGCGGTAGCCTGGAACTGACGGCTGGCGGAACTGCGGCAGGAAGTGTTTCAAACTTGCAAGCCGCAACCACCGGCTGTGCTCCCTCCCAGTACCTTTCCTCCAAACCTTTGTCCTGCATGCCACACATGTTCATCCCCAGGTGGGCTACGACTGCGACATGGTGCTGCTGTTCGACTGCCCGGATGAGGTCATGCTGCAGCGGCTGCTAGGGCGCGCCGGGCAAGGCAGCCGCGCGGATGACAACGAGGAGACCATCAAGAAGCGAGTCAAGGTGGGTTGAGCGACTTTTGCAACGCGGCCCCGCGGGCGTGCCGCATTGGCGCATAGCATGTGGCCCTGAGTGTACGTGTGGCGCGGCATGTACCGGTATAACTTAACCAGTCCGCATGTTTGTCTGTCGCTCGCCGCTCAGAACTTCAAGTCCCAAATGGAGCCTGTGCTGGAGCACTACCGCGCCATCGGAAAGGTCACCACAATTCGCACCGACCGGCCCATCGCCGACGTGTACGCGGAGGTGTCCGGGATATGGCGGCAGCGCTTCGCCAACACCACCGCCGCGTGAGCAGTGTGGGAGTTTCAGTTTGCCTGCAGCGGAGCAGGGCGTTGTTTGCGGCCATGCGTGGCTAGTTCGTGTGTCCACTCAGGGGTCGTATCTTGTTTTCGGGGTGATGTCTGGCTCCAGACAAAAACGGCCGGATGGCCGCCGTCTTTTGTCTGGGCACAGGCGGTTTGGGGGCTTCTCCATAGGAATTCGGACAAAACCCGCCCCAAACCCGGGTCAACAAAGTCTCACCCCAGACATTAGCCCCCGGGAGGAATGTCTAGGAAACGGCCAAAATGGCCGATTAATGTCTGGAGACATTAAGATAGGAGCCCTGTGTCCACTTGGGGTTGAGATTGGGTGTGGGGGGCTTGGCACACAAGTGCTGGGAATGTGGAGCGCTTGACAGCGCTGGGGGGCTGTTTGGACTTGTACCGTATGGCCCATGGAACGATTGCTACAGAACAGTCGTGCTGCAGAACTAGTAAGGAGTGTGGCGATGCATGTGCGCTTGGCACTGAGGCCACTCATTGGCCTTACCACCTGGAACTGCACGCCGGGACCAGTTGTCGAACTGATGACGGAAGACTGGGCCGCGGTGCAATGAATTGCTCACACGCAACGAGCTAGTTGAGCAAATTTACGATGGAGCATTGAGGATGGAACTGGCGGAGGTTGGTTGAGCTGCGGAACTGGTTCTTTCTCAACTTGCACACAGCAGGGTAGTCCACGTGCCGCGTGCCACCCGAAACCAGCACAAGACGCTTTTGTCCACCTTGTATCTTACACCACCGCAACCAGCACACAATTCATCACCGCGTCATGTGTCTCCATGACTTTGGGTCAAAGCTAAACTTCACGTCATACGCTTCACGGATGCGGGCAGCACACACACAGCTCCTTCATCCCATGATTGATCGCAAGGATATAACCTTCAACCGAACGCGCGATACATGCCGAACGCAAACATGGTGCCGGCTGTAACAATCAAGGCGTATCTATGCGCACCGCGAGGTGGTGGCTCCTGAAGCAGCACCGTGCCCAGGTACCCCGCCCCACCCACACCAAACAAGCAGCCCGCCACACGGCAGCCAAGGCAGTCCTGTGGCACAGAGTCAGACGTGCCCGGCGCCGCGCTACCGTTCACTGCTTTGGTGCGGCCGCCGCCGTCATGTGCGCTGTGCGTGCCGCTCTGGCTGCTCATGGCGATTGCACTTGCGTCAGTCCCTTGTGCAGCTCCGGTATTTCACAAGCCAGCCTCAACTACCGCTCCGTTAGTGCCGATCAGTTTCCGGCGACTGGCCGGCTTACTTGCCCGACTTCTTGAGGCCAGTGCCGCCAATGGCACCCTTAGCCGCCTGCATGGGCACCACACGAGGAAGGCATCATGTAAGAGTGCGCCAGTGGCAGATGCTACGTCACATGCATGACACAACCTGAGGTGTTTGGGCGGCATGGCCTACCCTCACAGTTAACGAGCTTGCGTGGAGGTAGTACGGTGGTGCCCTAGCCCCAACACTGCCCTGCGCTCACCTTGGCACGCAGCTCCTTCAGGGCAGCCTCCTCAGCCTTCTTCTTGGCCAGGAACTCCAGGTCGCTGTCGTCGTAGTCCTTGTCCGCCTGTGCACAACAGGTCGGGGGGCGAGGCGCGGGTCAGTCCGGCTGAGAGGGTGCCACCCGCCCGATCGCGCTGGGCATTCCCTTAAGCAGGAAGCATCCGCAATACAGCGGAACTCCGAGAGCGCTAAGCCAACGCGCTGCTGACAGCGGCAGAGGACAGCCCTCGCCGCCGAAAAAAGCAACAGTCCGCGAAGCGGAAGCCAGAATTCGGATGAATCTTTGTCTTGCAGGGCAATCCCTCACAACTAGCACCGCGGGTGCGCCCTCGGACAGGAATCCATGAAAGAGCGACCGAGTCAGAGTTACCCGAGACCGCCAGCTGACATCCGAGAGCTGTGATATCCACCTACCTTCTTAGGCGCCTTCAGAGGCTTAGCCTTTCCAGCGTCACGGCCAGGCATAGTTCCTAATTTCGAGCAGCACAGGAGGGCGGTCTGGGCTCGAAGCTGAGCTTCCGGGTGTATGAGATGTCGTATGAGTTGCTGGAGTATAAGGTAAGGTTGGCCCGCCAGTACCATCCTCACTGCGTGTGTGTATGGAATCGGAGGGCCGTGTTGTGGACCACTGACCCCTGTCAAGCCCAACTCTGACTCCTGTCAGGCCTTTCATCTGCACCGCTACTGTCAGTCTCTTAATGGTTGTAACGATTTGTAGCCGGGCGCCAACACCCCGTGCTCGGTGCTCCCCTGGAGGCCGGGACACCCCGGAGCTTGCCAGGATGTGGTTCCACCCCTGCAACCCACCCCTGCCCCAACCGCTGGGCACCCGGCACGCAATTGCTAGGCCCGAGGTGCCCCCAAGCCTTCAGTTGGTCTTTCCATAGACGCGAGCCCCCTACATGTGCAATACGTATCATGGGGGCACCCTTGGGTAGCCTGACACCGAAATCCACCCCTCCCTAACGCAGGACACTGTCGTTGGTGCTCTCTCACCAGTACGCTTGCAGCACAAAAACATTACACGCTGGGGAGCTTCCGCTCTTCCTTTATCCTGAGTGTGCAGCTCAGTTGTACACCATGCCCGCGTTGGTCCGATGATATCTCTCCACCACATCAAATTCTCTCTCAAGCTCAAGGCAGTTGACAAAGCCTGTAAGCAGTACAAACGCTGCGCTTGCCAGCCCTGAAAAAACGTCTTCTGCTCTATGTGTACGCATTTTCCAATCCGCGCGTGCTCCCGTCCGCGTCCTGACACTCTGTTGGCACTCCGGCGTGCGTCCGCAAACCCAACGTGTTCAAGACCGTGTCATGAACCCAACCGCTGCGCCCGCCTCACCCCCACCACCTACAGTCCCTGAAGGCCACGCTGCACATGTACACGATGTGCTCCCATTGCAGGCTAGACGGTCGCGACCCGCTATTTTAGTCCATTCGCCCCTGCCATTTCCAGGCCCGACTTGTCCTCTACTTGGTCTCCTCCTTCTTCTCCTCAACCGCAGCTGGCTTCTTGGCGTCGTCAGCCGCCATACCCGCCTTCAGCTCGTCGTTGAACTCGCTCGCGGCGGTCTGGAAGCTCTTCACGGTCTTGCCCAGCGACTTGCCCAGCTCAGGCAGCTTGCTTGGGCCAAAGATGAGCGCTGCCACGCCAGCAATCACGGCAACCTCCGGCAGGCCCAGGCCAAACAGGCCTTGGCACGCGACTTGCCGGCTGCGTGCGATGGAGGAGCGAGCGGGGATGGGAGCCACCACGCGACGCTGGGCCTGGGCGCAGCGGCCAACAGTGCTGCTAGGAGCGGTGCGAGACAGCATGATGATTATCACTGCAAAGAATTGATTTGGGTGGGGAAAAACAAAGTTGGCGGGGGCGACTGCCGTCAAGTTTGTCTTGCCAAGCAAGCTAACAGATTTCAGAAACGACTGAAGAATCGCAATTACTAGAGAACAACGCAGATCGACCGGTTTTCCAGCCTGCCATGCATGTTCTGGAATGCGTTCGCTATTGTTTATGTAGCAAACTAATGGAGCATTATTTGAATTCTAGCAAACACCTACAGAATACACCGTTGCCTAAATTATATGCTGAGTTGGCCGCGTGTTTTGCCAGAACCTTCGTTTTGTGTAGAAATCGAGTTTCTGGCCTCTTGAGTTTGCTGCCGTAAGCCTCAGCATTGACTTAACGAAATAGCTTCCCGCTCAAAGCACCCGCGTTGCCCTGCGTTGAAGCACAGCAGTCCAGATGCCAGGGAGAGTTGCAGACGACGAAGACGATGACTTGCTTGAAGGTCGGAAAGGGCGCGGGCTTCAACGTGGCACGTACTTGAAGGGCCCAACATTGCGTGATGGACATGTGGGCGGGTGGGCCCCTTCATAGCAGGAACCTAGCGCCATAGCCGGGATTGGACCTTCGAGCACGCTCACGTTGCGAGGATGGTATGGTCATAGGCGCCTGGTGTACACAGCACGCCACAGGCACGGGGTCGGGGCGCACTGCTAGGCCTGTGCCATAACTGTGATTGCTTCTTCTGCTGACGAAGTGCCTGATGCGTTGCGCAGATGAACTTCCCGAGGAGGACCAATTCGGGCGCATGCGGTACTTGGACCTGTGCCGGGAGATGGGCATCAGCCCCGCCTCGCAAATCCTAAAGTACTTGGAGTCTGAGGCAATGCACGTCGTCCACTACGGTACGAGGCAGACATGGGCCCCGGCAGGGGTGCCGGGGGCGGGCCTGCCTCCACCAAGCGCGTTTAGCCACACTGGCCTACACACAATAGTAAATAACCCCCCTACCACGCATGCCTTGCCCAGGCCTGGGTCTGAAGGGCGTCAAAGCGCTGGCTGGCGCACTGCGCATCAACCAGAACGTGACGGTGCTGCGGCTGGCCGACAACGCCATCCCGGACGAGGGCGTGGCGGAGCTGATGCGCACACTGCTGGACAACACCAGCATCACGCTGCTGGACATCTCCGGCAACCGCATGGGGCCGGTGGGCAGCAAGGCGCTGGCGGACCTGCTGGTGTCGCGGGTGCGTCGGGTTGTGGGCGAGGCCGCCGGGCAGGGCCAGGGCGCGGCGTGGAATGGCATGTATGAATGATGCTTGGGCCGCATGGATGCGTTCAGCCGTGTGGTCGGGCCCAGTTACCATGCGGAGATCTGCATACACCATATCCAGCACGGGCCTTCCACACCCCCAACTCCCAATCCTGTATCCACCAGTGTTGCACTCAACGTTGTACGAATCGTTTCGTTTGAAATGTCATACGGTAAACAAACGGCGGGCACGGGCGTTTAAGGGGCTTGTAAACGGCTGATTACAAACGCTAAACGGTGGTGCTGGGCGTTTGAAACTACCCACCCACGCCCCCGCTCGCGCCCAGAACGCTGTCCAAAACCTGACCCCGCGGCAGTTCCCATTCCCATCCCCAACCTCCACCCCCCAATCCCAACCCGAGCCCACATGCCCCCATTCCACACACACGACCCCATCCCTGGACAGAACACTGTGCTGCGCACGCTGGCGCTAGCCAACATGAAGCTGGGCGACCGCGAGGGCGTGCTGGTGGGCAACTGCCTGGAGAACAACACCTCGCTGCGCAGCCTGGACATCTCCTCCAACGACCTTGGCGAGAAGACGGCGCACACGCTGGGGCAGGTGCTCATGGTTAACCTGGGGCTGACCGACCTCAACCTGTCCTGGAACAAGCTGCGGCCGCGCGGCGTGGCGCACCTGTCCGAGGGCCTCAAGCCCAACCTAACGCTACAGGTGCGGCCTACGGGTGCGCCCTGGGGCGGGAGTTGCTTTCGCCAGAACCATCAAAGAACTAGCGAGGGGAGTCCTGTGAAAGGAGGCCGATGCTTGGGAAATGGACGTTGGGATTTGGGGTGGACCCTGTTGGGTTGCTTCGAGGCACGCCAGCGAGTGTGCATGCAGTATGCCAGTAGAGGGCTCGGCGGAAGCGCGTTGTGGCCAGCTGCAGGGGCCTCTGCGGGGCCTGGCCCGCAAGGCTGCCTGTGTACGCAAGCAGACAATTGGGCATTGCTGAGCACCGTAGACCACTGCCTGGTGTCTGGTGTCTGGCCCGCTTGCTTGCAGGTGCTCGGGTTAGGCTGGTGCGGGCTGCAGGACATTGGGGCGACAACCTTCGGTGTCGCCCTTAAAACCAATCAGGTGCGCGCTTTGGACATGCCTGCATTGAATGCGGCCCATCACGCACCGCCAACCCCGCTTTACCCTTACGCCACGGTTATCACCGCGAACCCTTCGAAGTCAATGCGTGGGCGCCCAGGCTACGACCGAACACCTCCTGCACAATCGCTCCGCACACAGGGTCTGGTGGATGTGGACCTGTCGGGCAACCAGATTACACTGGAGGGTGTGCGTGCACTGTCGGAAGGCATCGCCACGTCCGTGACGCTGGCAGGCATCCGCATGGACAATAATGACCTGCGGGAGGAGGGCGGCAAGGTGGGCGGAGAGGAGAGGAGAGGAGAGGCCGGGGCCCGAGGGGGCCGAGGGCGGCTGGATGTATCAGGGCATTTGGGGGCTCGTGGGCCGGGCTCATGGGCCGGGCTCGTGGGCTGGGCTGGTCTGCAGACGTAGGAAGGTCGCAAGAGGGGGTGCTGGCATGCAGGGGCTCACCTCGTGTCCGAGCGCTTGGTCTGTTCCTCGCGTTCGCCCCTGTACGCCTGCTCGCCGGCTGACGCGTATCGGGCTGTCCCCGGGCGCAGGAGCTGCTGCAAGCGGTGGACCGCAACAAGGGCCTGGTGGTGTGCAGCATGGAGAACACGAACACGTCCGAACAGGTGCGGTTATGCCCCCGTTCCTGGACGAGCTATGCACGCGGGAAGGATATGATACTTGGAGGCTGGTATCGTGCATGTGCACACACCGCCGCGGACGGGTGTTGCTTCATGACGCATTCAGTCTGACCCATTACAACACCCTCGTGCACTCGTAACGCACCACAGATCCGGCTAGCCATGGAGGCGCTACTGGAGCCACGCCGGAAGCTGCGCGACAAACTGCACGCCGCGCAGCTGCACCAAGCGGCGTAGGTTTGTAACATCACCCGAGCGGCGACGGCATGTAGGTTAGTGCGGCTGAACGGCATGGGTCGGCCGTCACGTATGCAGGCCGCTGCAACAGCGGCACGGTCGCAGGCCCACGTTGTGGCACGCAGCAAGGAATAGCGCAAGAACCCTAGCGTGTGCGGGCTTGGCTGGAGCTGGATGAGGGAATAGTGTAGACAGGAAGACGGGCTTGTGTCATCGCGGGGCATTGATGGTTGCTGGATGCTGATGTATGGGACCTGGAGCACTTTAATGCACTGCCATTCGTTGATTATTGTGCTGACACCATAGAAGCTGCTTGAGCAGGTGGGCACGAGAGCCACGAGAGCTACGCCAGGCACATACCGTTTGTGTAAAGGCGCGTTTCCATGGTGGCGGTCAGGGATATATGGGGAGTTGAGCAAGACTCCGTGCGTGTGCCACTAGTGGTACCAGACACCAGTGAGAGGAGGTGCGTGTTAAGGATGAGTTCAGGTTGGTACAAGATACTCGTGAGAAACTGAGGACACCTCGGGGCTCGGAACACGTGCCGGGTAGGGGCCTCCCTGGTGCTGGGAGGCACGCTCAAACTGCTGCGTGTCGGTGTGGCAGGGCTTGGACTAGCGGGACCCCGGCGAGGCCCCAGCGGGAGGAGTCCCGTTGGCAGGACAAGCATTCTGTGCATTCCCTGTAATCTGTAACCTCTACCCCAACCGAAGGTACATGGCATGATGGGGCCACGTGGCAGTGGTAGGCACCCGCGACAGGCACGGCTTTTGTGGAACAGACAGATACTAGCTGCCTTGGGTGGTTGTGATATTCATGAGTGGCCTCACGTAACGCTGATTACCATAATAGGGCTGTCATTGCTGTGTTTGGCGCTTTCCGCACCGCATGCACCGCACACGGGCGGATCAAATTCTATTCCCATACCAGCCTCCAACGCGTGTGTACCCTTCCGTCTAAGCCACGTGCCGGGAAACCGGCCGCAACTTGCCAACTCGAGCACCACCGGAGACTTCCTCCATTTCGAGGTTACTGCCGCCCAGTATACGTGCATTTATGTTTCTTTGCATTTATATACTGTATCTGCTTTGGTACCGAGCACGACGGCCATAATTACTCGTCATAATTACTCGCTCAGATTTGCTCTCGGACGAATTGCGGTCGACTGCTCTCGTTCTACTGCTCTCGGCTGCTTCGTAGAAAACGTACACATCTTAAGCACGAAGCACAGGTCCAGAATACATACGGACGCTGTCTTGCGCTGGGCCTGGCCAGGCCCAACTCCTAGTTTTCTCGTGCAATGGCGCCAGGGCCAGTGCCACGCGGAGGTTCTTGTCCTCCGTTTACTAAAAATGTTGGAGGTGGCTACAAGCTTGGAATTGCGGTAAGGCGATGTGGCCATGCGGAGCTGTTTTAGCTCCCCACTCCGTGACAGTCCCAGTACTGCACCTGGTGACACACGCTGCACTACCATGGACATGATGCCACTGGTTGTTGCCATAGGTCGTCCTGGATGAAGAGGGGAAGGCAGAGGAGACAATACCACCCCCGGGCTGCCTACCGGACAAACCTTGGGACCCTTGCGACTTCCAGCTCCTCATCATTGCGGCGGAATACTGCGCTGCAGTACAGGAGGTGCGGGTGCTAGTTGGGCGGCTGGGTGCATGGGAGGCCACCCGCACGGGCAGGATACGGCATGGACCAAACCGGCCTACGGCACAGAATAAAACCACCCCATCCCGCGTGCCGTATGGGCTGCAGCTGCTGACGTGGACGTTTCCCTCGCCCCTGTGGGATGGCGCCAAGAAGCACGTGCTAGGGTGCACCAGCGCCTTGGTCTCGGGCCGGGAGCTGCCGCGGCCCGTGTTCGAAGATGAGGACGGCGGCGATTTCCCGGACTGGTTTGCTGTCGCGGGCCATCTGGCATGGGCCAACTTCACCTACTGCTATTTCTTTGGGACCAACGACCTTCCCGATGTGCCGGATACAGCAGCCGGTAGAGGCCCTGTTGAGATGGAGCCGGTCGAGCATACAGCTTACAAGTAGCTGCTCCGGCTGGTGGGCACGCACGGGTGGCACCCAGAGGGCGAGGTGTCGGGCGCCATCGGGGAGTGGGCCAAGAAGACACGCGAGTGGCTGGACAACAGCCTGGGCGAGGGCTGGACAAGGCAGCAGGCGATGGAGTCGGAGGCCCGCCAAGTCAACAAGACCAAGTCGCTCAAGAGCGCGGACGCAGGCTCGCCGTTCCTCCCCATCTACCCCTACCACGTCAACTCGGGGTACATCGACAACCGTGTCAAGGTACGGCGGGGAGGGGGAGGCAGCTGTCGCGGCGTGTGGGCAGTGGTATGGGCATGGTCGAATGACCACTGCGTAGCGTGCAATGCCCTGCACGTCGTTGCTCAGGGGGCAGCACGCACTTGGCACTGCCATTGTGTGCACCGCACCCACTGAGCTTGGCGTGCGTCGTCGCCTCCTCGGCCACAGTGCTCGCTGAAGGCTGCGAAGAAAAAGGGCAAGCAGCAGCCGGCCGCCGCCGCCGCCGCGGCTGGGGCGGAGGAGGGGGCCACGATGGAGCGCAGCGTTCCTGCGGGCTGCTGCGGCCTGCCCGCGGACTACGGCCAGGCCCACAACTGCACGCTGGGCTTCCTGGTCATCTCCGACGTGTGCAAGGCACTTAAACAGGTAGGCACTTTGGGCTGTAGGGGCTACAGCCGCACAGGGGGCAAAACTTGAGCAGGGTACGGCTCATCAGGAGGTGGACCAAGCGTGTCCAGCACGGTGAGTTGGTGCGGCCGGCATCGTAGTTAGACGGCGGGAGGCAGCCGTGGTTCACGGCACCAGCTGTCGACCGGTCACGCGCTCATGCATACACCTTGCCGTCGGCCCCCAACCCCTCCTGACAGTCGGCGAAGGGCTGGGGCAAGCTGCCAGACAGCGGGGCGGCCCTGCCGGCCTTCCTGTACAAGCACGTACTGAAGCACAAGACCGGCACCAAGGACCGCCCGCCGGTCGAGGCCGAGCACCTGGCGTCCGGCTTCCCGCAGCTGCTGGCCAGCTGCGTGGAGGGCTGGGAGCGCGCGCTTGCGCACGTGCACGGCGTGTGGATGCCGGCGGTAATGGAGGCGTATCAGGACGCCACCACATCGTCGCCCGATGTCTGGTACGCGCTGCTGGGCGACGGCGACGGCGCCGCGAGCGCCGCGGGTGTAGCCGCCGCGCCTGGTAGCGGCTCGTGCGCGGCGCAGCTGGTGCGGCCCCCCGGCGTGCCGAGGCCCCAGCTGCTACTGCCGTGCTGCATCCCACCTGAGAAGATAGTTAAATTGGGGGAGGTGGTGGAGGAGCTGGCGGGGGAGCGGGCGGTGCAGATGCGCGCGGAGTACCAGGCGCGGGTCAAGCAGGAGCAGGAGGAGCAGCAGGAGCGGTCGCCGGGGCCGGTGCCGCCGAGGCCGGACGTGGAAGCGCAGAGCCGGCTGCGGCTGGCGCCGGCAGCAGCAGCCGCAGCGCTCACAACAGGACTGGCCGCGACAGCAGGAGCAAGCGCGCCGCCGGTGGCTCCGGTGTTAGCCTCAGGGCCGCCCGGCCAGGCGGGCTGTGCCGCCGCCGCGGCTTCATCGGAGGCGTCAGACGCCGTGTTTGTGCCGCAGTTGTACCCACAGCAGCCGGCTGCAGGGCTGTACGGGGTGGCGGCGATGCACGTGGACAATCCACACGAGCCGGGCTTGCTGCAGCTTATGCAAGGCATGCAACTGGCCCCACCAGCCGCTGTGGCAGCAGCAGCTGTGGGCGCCGGCGTGGGTGTGGGTGCCGGTGCCGGCCAGGCGCCGGTGCCGGGGCCCGTGCCGCTGCTGGGTTTGATGGAGCGTGTGCGTGTGGCGCTGGTAAAGGACATGGAGTGGTGCCAGCAGCAGGTGGGCGTAGGGGGGGCGGCAGCGGGGGATGCGGCGCTGGTCGAGGCGCTTGCGTCGTTGGAGCGGATGCTTGGAGAGCGGGAGGCGCGGTTGCACGTCTGCTAGTTAACGGACGGAGTGGGAGGGATGCGCAAAAGAAGTGCAGCTCGCTGGCTGGATGCGCAGCCGTTGAGGCCTAGCGGACGATTCGGTTACAGAGGATGCTGCTGTAGCAGGATGGGCGTCCTTTGTATTTGGCAGGTGCTAGGTTGAACAGCAGGCGAGTGGAACTCAACTGGGCCCTAGTCATCATTGTGTTGTAGGTTAGACAAGGCCGTATCGCATCCACCTTCGACAATGACCAGTTCCATGCATGAGCGAGTCAGGAGTGCTTAGGACAGACCCAGATGTACACGAGGACGCAACGTGGCTTCGCTTTGCGGGTGGGTCGGCCGTCACGTATGCAGGCCGCTGCAACTGCGGCACGGACGCAGGCCCACTTTATGGCACGCAGCAAGAGTTAGCACAAGAACCGTAGCGTGTGCGGGCTTGCTGGAGCTGGATGAGGGACTAGTAGGATAGACAGGGAGACGGTGCTCGTGTCGTCGCGTGCTGGTCATTAGGTATGTGGGGGAGGGGGGTTGTCTGCAACCATCGGCCATACTGGGCCACGGTAACGCCTCGAAACACGGGCTCGCAGATCGGCGCTGGGTGACGCACATTCCCTAATCAGGGGCCTCCTCCTGCCCCGGCGCATCAGCGCCAACTGGCTCGCAGACCGGCTTCTAGAAAGCAGGATAGCTCTCGCGGGGAAACCATCAGAACCCGCCGCACCAGCGTCCTCACCCGTAGAGCAGCGACCTAGGAAGGCCGAGATGGCGCTCGTTCGGGGAAGTTCGGCACAAGTATGTTCAGTGCCTACACAGGTAACGGAGCCGAACCGTTCCTGATGGGTTTCGATCTTGCGACCTTGATGTGACTCCGGCACCCAACTCCGGCATCGTGGCGCAAGACCACCCACGTACAAAGCCCACGGGCGGGCCCAGCTATCTACGGGTCCTCTGGAAAGTGTGACGCATCCTGTGCGTCGTCGCGTACAGCACGATTTCGGCCCAACGCATTGACATAGCCGAATGATCATAGCTTCCTCTATACGTGATCTTGGTCCCAGGGCGCGAGAGCGAGCGCAGCGTATGAACGAGGCCAATAACTGCGCTTCATTGTCTGGCGCGAAAATGCACGTAGCTATAACCTACATCGCATTTCACAGGTAGCACAGATCAGGTTGTCTGAAAGCACGCGAGCATGAAAATGTAAAGCCAACTCGACCGATCGCAAAGACAAAGGCTTGCACGTAGATATCGAAAACAAATATCCATGCATATCGTTGATGTACGCAGAAATGCACAGTTGCGAACTTTGGCGGGAGGTACCAGCTCGGCGACGCCGGCCTCGTTTCCCCCCCCCACCCCCACCCCCACCCCACCCCCCACCCGGACTCTGCTTTCTTCTCCGCGGGACAGCATGGCAACGCCGCATGCCCTTCTCCACAAAGCATCGCAGCCTGCCCATATCTTGTCCAACCACGAGGCTCGGGTAGCTGGGCTCATGGGCTAAGTTGATGGTTGCTGCAAGGGTTGCTGGTGTATGGGACCTGGAGCACTTTGATCCACTGCCATAATAGTGGTACCAGGCACCAATGAGAGGAGGTGCGTGTAGAGGATGACTTCAGGCTGGTCAGCTGCTGCAAGGGTAATCGTGAAAACACCTCTGGGCTGGTGCCGGGTAGGGGCATCCATGGTGCTGGGAGGCACGTTCAAGCTGCTGCGTGTCAGTGTGGCAGGGCTTGGACCAGCGGGACCCCGGCGAGGCCCCAGCGGGAGGAGTCCCGTTGGCATCCCCTGTACTCTGGAACCTCCACCCCAACGAAATGTTTGAAGCAAGGGAGGTATGCCCTCCCCTAATATGAAGGGCCACGGGGCGGTGCGTGGCGCTTGTGGCAAGCTCTGCCTAGCAGCAAGGCAACTGCGATGGCACGTACGCGGACATGACTGCCTTGGCTAGCTGCTTGGCTAGTTGTAATACTTATAGGTGGCCTCACGTAACGCTGACTATCATCCAGCCTGCTAGCACCTTTGTTGTGTTTGGCGCGTTCCAGGTTACGCATCGCATGCGCCGCACACGGGCCCTGACCAACTCGGGCTCCGACTCAAAGCCTGTGTTACCTTTGTGACGTCTAAGCCACGCATCGGCTGGATGCAAATCTCCAAAACAAGCGCGGGGCCCCCATTGCAATCCTCCGCTTCACCTTGCTGAGCCCACTTCAAGCGATTACTTGGAGGACTGTGTTTCTGCCGTAAACGTTGCTTAGACGAGCACGACTGGTCTCTCAGATTCAACAAGAGAACTATTTGTTCTCGGTCTATTTGCGGTCGACTGCTCTCGTTCTACTGCTCTCGGCTGCTTCGTACACATCTTAAGCACGAAGCACAGGTCCAGAATACATACGGACGCTGTCTTGCGCTGGGCCTGGCCAGGCCCAACTCCTAGCTTTCTCGTGCAATGGCGCCAGGGCCAGGGCCACGCGGAGGTTCTTGTCCTCCGTTTACTAAAAATGTTGGAGGTGGCTACAAGCTTGGAATTGTGGTGAGGCGATGTAGCCGTGCGGAGCTGTTTTAGCTCCCCACTCCACAGTCCCAGTACTACACCTGGTGACACACGCTGCACTACCACAAACACTATGCCACTGGTTGTTGCCATAGGTCGTCCTGGATGAAGAGGGGAAGGCAGAGGAGACAATACCACCCCCGGGCTGCCTACCGGACAAGCCTTGGGACCCTTGCGACTTCCAGCTCCTCATCATTGCGGCGGAATACTGCGCTGCAGTACAGGAGGTGCGGGTGCTAGTTGGGCGGTTGGGTGCATGGGAGGCCACTCGCACGGGCAGGATACGGCATGGTCCAAACCGGGCTACGGCACGGTCGTAGACCCACCCCATCCCGCGTGCCGTATGTGCTGCAGCTGCTGACGTGGACGTTTCCCTCGCCCCTGTGGGATGGCGCCAAGGAGCACGTGCTAGGGTGCACCAGCGCCTTGGTCTCGGGCCGGGAGCTGCCGCGGCCCGTGTTCGAAGATGAGGACGGCGGCGATTTCCCTGACTGGTTTGCTGTCGCGGGCCATCTGGCATGGGCCAACTTCACCTACTGCTATTTCTTTGGGACCAACGACCTTGCCGGTCTGCCGGGGAAAAAGCCGCGCGGAGGCGGAGCTGGTGGCAAGGTGGCGGCAGCCAAGGGAAAGGCGAAGGGGAAGGCGAAGGGGAAGAGCGTGGCCAAGGGGCGGGGCGCGGCGGCAGCAGCGGCGGCAGCGGCTGACGGGGCGGGCGGCGGCGATGGCTCGGAGGAGGACGGCACAGCCGGTGGGGGCGCTCTTGAGGTTGAGCATGAGGCTTACAAGTGGCTGCTCCGGCTGGTGGGCACGCACGGGTGGCACCCAGAGGGCGAGGTGTCGGGCGCCATCGGGGAGTGGGCCAAGAAGACACGCGAGTGGCTGGACAACAGCCTGGGCGAGGGCTGGACAAGGCAGCAGGCGGCGGAGTCGGAGGCCCGCCAAGTCAGCAAGACCAAGTCGCTCAAGAGCGCGGACGCAGACGCGCCGTTCTTCCCCATCTACCCCTACCACGTCAACTCGGGTAAATCAGACAACCGTGTCAAGGTACGGCGGGGAGGGGGAAGCCGCTGCGCTGTAGTGTCATGTGGGCAGGGGTATGGGCATGGTCGCACAGGCAGGGGTTTGGGCATGATGTTGTGGGCGTTGGCCTGCAGAACGTGCACAGGGAGCAGCACCCGGCTGCCGTGCTGTCGTTGCCATGAATATCGGTTTAATTAACCCCGAGGCGTGCTCTGCACTTGTTAGACTCTGGCATTTGTGGTTGGCACCTCGGCCACAGTGCTCGCTGACGGCTGCGAAGAAGGGCAAGCAGCAGCCGGCCGCCGCCGCCGCCGCGGCTGGGGCGGAGGAGGGGGCCAAGATGGAGCGCAGCTTTCCTGCGGGCTGCTGCGGCCTGCCCGCGGACTACGGCCAGGCCCACAACTGCACGCTGGGCTTCCTGGTCATCTCCGACGTGTGTGAGGCGCTCATACAGGTGGGCACTTTGGGCTGTAGGGGCTACAGCCGCACAGGGGGCAAAACTTGAGCTGGGTACGGCACTGGCACTTACACATGACGACGGGGTGACCCTATCAAGCATGTTATTGACGATGCTCTAAGAAACTAAATGCAAACATGCTCCGAACGGTAAGTTGGTGCGGCCGGCATCGTAGTTAGACGGCGGGAGGTAGCCGTGGTTGACGGCACCAGGTGTTGACCGGTCACGCGCTCATGCACACGCCTCACCGTCGACCCCCAACCCCTCCTGACAGTCGGCGGAGGGCTGGGACAAGCTGCCAGATAGCGGGGCGGCCCTGCCGGCCTTCCTGTACAAGCACGTACTGAAGCACAAGACCGGCACCAAGGGCCGCCCTCCGGTCCCGGCCGAGCACCTGGCGTCCGGCTACCCGCAGCTGCTGGCCAGCTGCGTGGAGGGCTGGGAGCGCGCGCTTGCGCACGTGCACGGCGTGTGGATGCCGGCGGTAATGGAGGCGTATCAGGACGCCACCACATCGTCGCCCGATGTCTGGTACGCGCTGCTGGGCGACGGCGACGGCGCCGCGAGCGCTGCGGGTGTAGCCACCGCGTCTGGTAGCGGCTCGTGCGCGGCGCGGCTGGTGCGCCTCCCCGGCGTGCCGAAGCCGCAGCTGCTGCTGCCGTGCTGCATCCCACCTGAGGAGATAGTGGCGCGGGGGGAGATGGTGGAGGAGCTGGCGGGGGAGCGGGCGGTGCAGATGCGCGCGGAGTACCAGGCGCGGGTCAAGCAGGAGCAGGAGGAGCAGCAGGAGCGGTCGCCGGGGCCGGTGCCGCCGAGGCCGGACGTGGAAGCGCAGAGCCGGCTGCGGCTGGCGCCGGCAGCAGCAGCTGCAGCGCTAACAACAGGACTGGCCGCGACAGCAGGAGCAAGCGCGCCGCCGGTGGCTCCGGTGTTAGCCTCAGGGCCGCCCGGCCAGGCGGGCTGTGCCGCCGCCGCAGCTTCATCGGAGGCGTCAGACGCCGTGTTTGTGCCGCAGTTGTACCCACAGCAGCCGGCTGCAGGGCTGTACGGGGTGGCGGCGATGCACGTGGACAATCCACACGAGCCGGGCTTGCTGCAGCTTATGCAAGGCATGCAACTGGCCCCACCAGCCGCTGTGGCAGCAGCAGCTGTGGGCGCCGGCGTGGGTGTGGGTGCCGGTGCCGGCCAGGCGCCGGTGCCGGGGCCCGTGCCGCTGCTGGGTTTGATGGAGCGTGTGCGTGTGGCGCTGGTGGAGGACATGGAGTGGTGCCAGCAGCAGGCGGGCGCAAGGGGGGAGGCAGCGGGGGATGCGGCGCTGGTTGAGGCGCTTGCGTCGTTGGAGCGGATGCTTGGAGAGCGGAGGGCGCGGTTGCACGTCTGAGTTTGCGGAGTGGGAGGGATACGCAAAAGAAGTGCAGCTCGCTGGCTGGCTTGATGCGCTGTTGAGGCCTAGCATTCGATTCGGTTACAGAGGATGCTGCTGTAGCAGGATGCGCGTCCTTTGTATTTGGCAGGTGCTAGGTTGAACAGCAGGCGAATGGAACTCAACTGGGCCCTGGTCATCATTGTGTTGTAGGTTAGGCAGGGCAGTATCGCATCCATCTTCGACAATGACCAGTTCCATGCATGAGCGAGTCAGGAGTGCTTAGGACAGGCCCAGATGTACACGAGGACGCAACGTGGCTTCGGTTTGCATAGCATGTTGTCGATACGGGTGTCTTACTTCGTTCGGCCCCATTGTGTGGTTCATACTGTTCCAGGAGCCCGTCATTGTAGCAACCAGCAATGTCGCATCCTTATGCTCACCGCTCACGTCGCACTGATCGCAGCAGGGAGACACAGCGAACCCAGGAAAGTGAAGCGCTTGGATATGAGCACGCACATGATGAACCCTTACCCTCGGCCGCTGAGCTCTTAACGGCCCCTAGCACACACTTCGGCAGAAGCAACAGCACCCCTGGCAGAAGCAGCAGCCAACTGCAACAGCACACCGCCGGTGCCTAACACTGTCGGCAATACACAACACCCCAGCCGCCACGCGAATGTGACCTTCGCAGCGACATAACATATTGCCTTAGTGCACTGGCAGGATACCAGGGGCACGCCCTCATGTGCACAGCTGCCACTCCGCCCTACGCACTACCCAACTCTCCCCTAACGCACAGCCAGTGCCATTGCCATCTACCGCGCATTGGCGGCAGCGTCACTGGTCGCTAGAGCCCCGCCCAGCCTGGCTGTGCACGGGGCCTAGTTCCAGCAGCAGCCGCGGCGGCGGAGCCGAAAGGCCCGCACCACTGCCGCCGGGCTCTGATGAGTGCCGGCGCCGCCGTCAGGCTCTCCGCATCTCTCTCCGCCGGGCCCTCTACGGCTGATCAGCCCCGCTCCGCTCCGCCTGCTGGCGGCTGCTGCGTGTGCACAATGTCCGCCTGCAGGCCCGCGAGCTCCTGAAGCAGCACCCCCAGCCGCCCCTGCATGCACGGATCCAACATGCCCGCGGCGCCGCT
The DNA here is from genome assembly GCF_000002595.2 of Chlamydomonas reinhardtii. Taxonomy (NCBI): domain Eukaryota; kingdom Viridiplantae; phylum Chlorophyta; class Chlorophyceae; order Chlamydomonadales; family Chlamydomonadaceae; genus Chlamydomonas; species Chlamydomonas reinhardtii. Next base: position 2,732,674 of record NC_057013.1, on the reverse strand, counting down.
CAGCAGGCCCAGAGCCTGCGTCACCTGATCCACAGCAGCGGGCGGCCGGGAGCCGGCCGGTGAGGCGTGGCTGGGCTCGGGTGCCGGTGACGGCTGTGCGGCACATGCCGAAGCGCCGATAGCCTTGCTAGTGGCGGGCGGCGCCACAAGGGCCGCGCCTATGACTGCGGTTGGTGGCGGCGGCGCCGCCTCCCCGTAGCCCCCGTCAGCCGCATCCGCGTCCATCAGCCCCGCCGCCGTCTCCGCCAGGTCCCGAGCCAACGCGTTCATTGTCGACTCGCCGATCGTCTCTGACTCCAACGACAAGCTGCCCATCCTGCCCGCCACAACCGCAGATGGCGATGGAGGCGGCAGCCCAGGCGGCTGCGTGCTGGGGCCTCTCGCCGCACCAGTACTTGCTGGAGAGAGCACGAGTGCTTCTGTTTGCCCCGGCCATGGCAGCTGCTGCTGGCCATGTTGGTGCCGCTGCGTCAGCTGCTGCTGCAGCGCGAAGGGCGAGCGGCATTTGCTGCCTCCGGCGCCCGAGCCGCCCGAGCCGTCCGTGGTGGGGCCGGTGGCGCAAGGTGAGGGCACCGGACTGCTGGACGCCGCACCGGGCAGCTGCACCGTGAGATGCGGCAGTAATGGCACTGATGAGTGCTGCGGCTGCTGCTGTTGCGCTGGTGACTGCAATATTGCCGTGGCAAGCTGTAGCTGCGGCTGCGGCTGCGGGACTTGGGGCTGAGGCGGCTGGGGCTGCGGCTGCGCCGCCACCGGCACCTGCTGCACCACGGCCGCCATGGCCTGGATCACCGCCGGCGTCAGGCTGGCGGGCAGCACCAGCTGAGGCGGCGTGCAGCTGGTCGCAACCTCCACCGCGTCCGGCAGGGCCGCCGCCGCCGCGTTCACCCAGCCCCGCGCCTGCTCTAGCGCCACCGCCCAGCCCTGGCAGCAGCCGGCCAGGATGTGCGCGTAGCGCTGAACGCCATGTACGCCGGACAGCGGGTTGGTGTCGCGAATGATAACGTTGCCGTAGAAACCAAGGACCGTTAGCTCTTCGTCCGTGTGCCCCATAGGATCCTGGCGCTCTTTGCTGGCATTCCAGTTTGGGTACGACTGCACGCATGTAGAGCGCACGACGGGTAATGGTCAAGGAGGCAGTCAAGCGTGCAGCGCCACCAAGCTTCCCTTTCTTGCTTAACGGTACGCGCACCTGCTCAAAGGCCTGAATGACATCCGACAGGACGAGGAAGCCCAGCGTGCAGTTCTTCGTTGGAGTGAAGCCCTCAGGCAATAACCCGCAGCGAGTGTTGACCATTCGACGCGGGATCTCCTGGTTCAGCATCGTGAACTGTGTGCGCGGCAGACAAGACCGACACACATATTCAACATGAACATGCTTGCAAGAAAAACACGTCCGAACATCAACCACTAGAGGTGCGCACAGCTTAACAAATAAGCTCAGCACGAGAGGTAGAACGTACGGTAGTCCTACGCGCAACGTACACGAAGGCGGTTGGCTTTGTCCTTGCCGCCATCGTTGGTGATGCGCAGTGGGAACATGGCCCTGTAGGGCTTATCGTTGCTGGTTGTGTCATCCACCTTGCGCTCCTGACAGCCGGCAGCCCACGTGCGCCGATGCAGCGCCTCCACCTCCACCGGCGTGCCGCCACCGGTGGAGGGCAGGGGCGTGTCGATGCCCGGGATGCTCATGCACACGTGAGTGAGGCGATCCCTAGTGCGCTCAGCCCAGCTGCGCGCTGCGCTGAAGACCTGCCCATCCGGCGCCCAGCCCCGGTCTCCCACCAGGCGCTTCAGCCACTGTGCCGCCTGCCGCGTCTCCGTGCCCAGCCCCTCCAGGTTCAGGTCCCGTGTGCCGTGGAAGTAAAGGAAGGTGAAGTTGGACCACAGCGAGTGGCTGCAGTGCAGCAGCACGGGGTCCAGACCCGGAACGACGACGGGCGGCGGCACGGGTGCAGCGGAGGAGATGAAGTCGGCGGCACACTGCGCCACCACGGGCTTGTACAGGTCCCACGTGGGGGAGGGGAACGCCCAGGCCAGCAGCTGTTAGGGCGGGTTGCATGCGACACATAGGGTTTTGGGGAAAGAATGTAAATAAAGCAGGCACATGTGAACGACTGAGACCTTGGTGTGCTTCAGGTCCGCCAGACCACCGCCCTCGCCCTTGCCCCTCCCTTGCACGCATACGTCGCAACCCTGGCCACGCACGCACCTCCTGCACTGCGGCGCAGTACTCGGACGCCACCAGCAGGGCCTGGAAGGCGGTGGTGGGCCAGCAGCCGTGGCTTCCACCACCGCCCAGCGCGGCAGGCGGGCGCACAAAAACATGTTTGGACCCTGTCCCAGCGACAGGGTCAGGGTACACCTGTGCGGAGACAGTGGCGGGGGTACCGCATGTTTAGGAGCATGCGTGAGAGTGCGCAAGCAACCGCTCCGCGAGGCGCCCCGTAAGCATGCGGAACATACGCAAGACATGACGTTCCGTACCAGCATGGCGAGCTTGTAACCAGTTGTCGTTTTCGTGCACAGGCGCGGAAAACGATTACGAGCTTCACTGGCCATCAGTCGCGAGGCTCTCGCCGCCTCCAGTCCCGCCATTTAAGTGGGGGCAGGTATACTGGGCCGACCTACTGGCTGGAAGCTCGTGAGGTCGTTGGCACTAGCACCTGCGCATGAAAGGTCTATTGCCTAATTGCACCGCAGTTATCGCCAGCGTAGCCGCTCAGTAACCCAATATGCGCAGGGTAAGAATGTATCGTACTAATACTGGGCCTGGGTTAGCAGACTAGTTTAAGGGTTCAGGGTGTGCTCAGTCGGAAAAGAGGGGGTGCCGGAACAGGCACCCTGCCTGCGCCTGAAGCATTTGGGACGCTGGAAACACCTTGGTATAGTCGCACTCCTGTTAGTGTTCAAGCAACAAGCTTTAACGCCCGGCAGCACGTTTGGCGTACAACGAGCATGAGCATGAGCATGAGCATTTACATGGGTTCGAGTCCATGTGGCCCCACTAACTCCTTTGAGTCCGGGGGCGCGTTAGGTAAACAGGCAAATGGCCTAGATCAATAGCGTCCGTGCCCGTAGCGTCGTAACTGCGTACAAGTGGGCAGCCAACTTTTGCGTGTCCGTGTCAAGCATAATCTTTTTCATATCGCTACCTGTAATACCAGAAGCCAACCGAATGTTAGCATAAATTGGGCACTCCAGCATAACGTGCTTTTCATCTTCTACACCGCCTCGACACAGCCTGCACACCCTTTCGTTGCGCGGACGGTACCGGCCCCCCGCCACGGGGCGATTAACCTCGATATCCCAAGATCCTAGCCTGAACCGTATCAGCGCCATTAGGTGCTTGTGCGTAACATACTCCTTCATGTGCGGTAAAATGCCTTGCTTAACTGCAGCATCCAACTGCGGGACGCCCATCCACTGCGTATAGCGGCACATCTTAACTCCCGGCCCACCGGCAGTATTACGGTGCCCTCCGCTTTCAGGGAAAGCCCGAGGGTCAGCGCATATGCTCTCTGCCTTCCATTCACCCATAAGCATGTTGGCGAAGTTGCCCAGCAAACTACCAATCGGCAGCCCCGTGCGCAGTAGCCATTCACAAAGTGCGTCTGTGCCCTGCGGGCCCTCTGTACACCAGTCGTAGCCAAGCTTTTTGCAGACTCGGTAAACCTTGCTCACCCAGCACATGCCTTCGAAACCTCCTGCGGCTGCCGTCGCTACGGCATCTTCCAAAAACACGTGCGCTAGCGATTTGTCTTGCTTGATAATACGATTCCAGAAACCAAACACCATGTACGCCCAGTGCAAATGCATGGGTTGTGCGGCAAACTCAGCATAAAGCAGCCTGTAGGTGGGCTTGCGAACCCCCGCAGCTCGTGCCAGGAAAGATGTTTGCAGTGCCACCATCGGATCGATCAGGGCTTTGTCAAACCAAGTCTTGGCATTTCTCCACTTGCTTTTTAGCGTTTTGTCCATGGTGCGGTCGTGGCCGCCATAGCTCGTGCCTTCAAACAGGGCGCTCAGGGCGTCGGGGCCCCACACCTCGACGCCATACGACAGCACGGACCTGACTTGCACTTCGAAACATGCTTGCATGGTGCACTCGTTCTTATCTAGCGCCGCTATCAACCCAAACGCAGCTCTCCTGCCCGCAGCTATTAGCTCTTGGTAGCAAGAATCAAACGTTGTGGCCGGGCCGTAGTATAGGCCAAGGTACCGCGCTCGCCCCTTCACCGGTATGCTTACACCCCCAGGGTACGGGTACCGAAGGGCCGTAGCGTACACGGCGTGGATTTGCCGGTGCGTTGCTATTCCCGCAAAAACCATGATCTCGCATTTAGCTATGTTGACTCGCATACCAAAGGCTTGGCAAAATTCGTGCAATCTATTGAGCAAAAACTGCATACGGTGGATGGACAGTGCGCATAGCGTCAGGTCGTCCGCGTATAATAGGCAGGCCACAAGTTTGCCACCTATCGTCGGCGCCTCGTGCTTCCACGTGCGTTCAGTTGGCTCATGCTGGTCCCATGCGTCCACGTATTCTGCTAGTGCCTCAATGAAGGTGCCAAACAGGTCGGTGCTTTTAGGACATCCCTGCTTGACCCCTTGCAGCGACTCAAACGCGTCGCTCAGTTTGCCGTTCACCTTCACCCGCAGGCAAACTCTTTCATAGCAACGCTTCAGGACCTCCATCATTCGGCCACGTACTCCTCTTTCGGCCAGACGTTGCCACAGCGCCCATCTGGGTACCTTGTCAAACGCCTTCTCAAAATCAATTTGACAAACGTACAGGGGTGGTTGCCCCAGTGCGCTGTGCTTGTGCGTGAGGTGCCGTAGTGCGAACAGGTGATGCGCCGTGCTGTACCCAGCCCTGAAAGCCGCCTGGCACGGGTGCCGTCCCTCAGTACAACGGGGCGGGGTTGCAATGAGTGCGAGGCGACTTGCCCAAGTTTCCTGCAAAACCACGGTGCGGACACTACGCATAATCTTCGTTTGACATATAATATTCGCCGGGAGACTAATTCGACTGGCTGCGAGGTTGTCCGCTTTCTCGCGAGGACGCTGAACAAGATGAGCTACCCATACTTCTCCAGTTATAGTGAAGCCTGCGGCGGGTACACCTGCGAGTGGCCAGTGAGCGCTTCAAGTTCAAGGGTCGGGTGGGAGGACGCGACACTCGCAGGCCCCGGAGGTCACGCACGCCCTCCCCGCAATACCTCTTCGTGCATTCCCCATAGGCCTTTCTTCCAGCCTCTGACTTATATGTCTATTGCTGCCGAAGCCTAACCCTTCGTCGCCATGATGACGTGTAGGGCAGCGGTGCCATCCCGCCTCCGCGCGCCTTCCAGCACCCGGTGCGTCCTGATGTGTGGGCACCGACATCCTCGTTCCAGCTCCTCACGGTGGCGTCAGCCTACTGCTTTGAGGTGGACAAGGTGAGCTGGAGCAGCCGGGCAGGTGTCGCCGTGTCAGCTAGCCATCCCGAATGCCTGTCCCCTCATGCGTTACGGTGCCACAGGTCTTGGTGAAGGGGTTTCCCGCCACCGCCGAGTGGGCCAAAGCCAAGGAGCACGTCCGGCAGTGCGCCAGCGCCCTCATCGCTGACGCCGACCTGCCCGCCGTCCTGGCGCCAGATGGGGACCTGCCAACCAGAACGGCGCGCATCGTGTGGACCACCTTCACCTTCTGCTACTTCTTTGGAACCAAGCGGATGGTGCCGCAGCCCCAAGTGAAGACCGGTGTTCCCCGGCAGGATGGCACCGCAGGAGGCCGGCGGGCAACCACGCCAGCCGCTGTGCCGCCGCTGCTTCAGGAGGCGGCGGACTGCCTGGGCCGGATGGTGGGCACGGACGGCTGGTGCCGCAGGGGCCACGTGTCAAAAGCCATCCAGGAGTGGGTGAGCAGCACCCGCAAGTGGCTGGACGGCAGCTTCGGGCAGCAGGGCTGGACTACTTGGCAAGCGGTCGCGGTGCATTGCGCCGCCGCCAGCAGCGCGCCCGTGAGCGGGACCAACGTGAGTGCCATTCGCATGCTTTCAGCCAAGTCAAACGAGCCCAAGTCCGGCACCAGCAAGGACTCGGAGCCACAGAAGGTGCCTGACTTCTTCCCCTTCTACCCATTGTGCGTTGCGGGCGGCTACAACGAGAACCGGCCCAAGGTGCGTCCGTGGGTTGGCTCGCACAGGCAGCAACAGGCTGCGGTCAGCGCCAGCAGACTGCCATACTGCCGTACACCATCGGGTCACATAAGTACAACTGCAAGTCTGACCCCCGCCGTACGCCTGACCGCACGCGGCCCCGCAGTGCTCCCTGCTGGGGCAAGAGGAGTTCCGCGACGTGCCTGGCGGCGCCTGCGGGCTCCCGCCCGGGTTCACCAAGGCGAACAATTGCGCGCTGGGATATCTGGTGGTATCAGATGTGTTCGCCGCCCTCACACAGGTGCGGTGGGCTGCAGTCAAAGGGCGGAACGGCAGCCCTAGGGAGATAATAAAAGGGTAGCAGAAGTTCGAAGGGGCTAACGCGACCAGCAGCACTAGATCAGGCTCACTGGAAGGGGTTCACACGGCCGCGGCTCACGCGGCCATCGCTAGGTCGATCTAGCTGCTTAGCGTGCGCAGCAGTAGCACTGCCACCCGGCTCTTGCAAGGTTGACGGGGGCTGCTAGCCCGTGGGCTGGCATAGTGGCCACAGTGAGCCTGAATTTCAATCCTGCGCTCCGCAGCACCCAGTCTTACGTATACCGCCTGGACTACCCCCCCGCCTGCGCGCATGCAGTCCGCACACAGCCCGTCCATTACCATACTGTCCCTGCAGGCCTGCAAGTCCATGCACAAGGCGCCGGGGGCCACCAAAGCCGCCATGGCGGGCTTCCTAAAGGAGCACGTGCTGCAGCACAAGACCGGCGCCACAGGCCGCCCTCCGGTCCCGGCCGAGCACCTGGCGTCCGGCTACCCGCAGCTGCTGGCCAGCTGCGTGGAGGGCTGGGAGCGCGCACTGGCGCACGTGCACGGCGTGTGGTTGCCGGCGGTAATGGAGGCGTACGGCGAGACGTTTATGGGTGCGAACTGGGCGGAGAAGGCGGGCGGCGTTGCTGTGATCCAGGATGCGCTGCAGCTCGGCCCCGGGCCGCTGTCGGGCCCATCAGATGGGTTGCAGGAGGTTCTGAACAAGCTGCAGAAGCCGCAACTGGCCCTGACACGCATCATCCCCATGGCGAAGTGGCAGAGCATGGCTGTTAAGGGCCAGCGCCGGGCGGCGAGGGGGCAGCCGGATAAGGAGGAGGAGGAGGAGGAGGAGGAGGAGGAGGAGGAGGAGGACGAGGAGGAGGAGGAGGAGGAGATGGAGGAGAAGGAGGAGGAGGAGATGGAGGAGGAGGAGGAGGAGGAGGAGGCGGGCCAGGCTGGCGGGCAAACGGAGCAAGAGGAGGCATGCGGTACCCAACAGCTTGGCGCTGCTGGAGACCGGGTTGCGCGCGAGGCGGCCCAGGCGCTCGCGCTGATGCAGCGGCTGATGCCGCTGCTGGAGGGCCTGCGGCAGGCACCGACCGGAAAGGGCGCGGGGCGGTCTTCAGGTGTGGGGCGCGGCAGCGCCGCCACATGGGAGCGGCTGGCGGCGGTGAGCCACGCCCTGCAGCAGCTAGAGCAGAGCTTGAGCAGTTGAGAGGCGTTGCACGAGCGAGAGAGGTGATACAGTACGAGCAATGTTGGGTTTCTCGGCGTTGCTGAGCAGCAGGGTGCATGTGTTGCAGGCTTCTCAGACAATGGCATTGTCGGTGTTTAGAGCAGTCCAGGCTGAAGGAAGACACTAACTAGGGATGTGAGCTTTGGGGCGCAGGCATACATGCCAATTGTCACCCCACCAACCAGGGAAGGTTGACTTACCCTGGCATCAACTGTCTAGGTATCAAGGGACGCCCCTGAAGGGATCTGTTTACTGGGCCAACCAAGCTTGCTGCTTGCGACCATATGCAACGTGTGTGCATTCTATGTCATAACAGCTCACATCAACATCATCAACGCCAGTTGATTGCTACGTACGCTTTGCCAGGCACCAATGGGTGGCCGCCTCATTATTCTGAGTGCCTTCATTGCATGACAATTCAGTCGACGCAGGTCCCTCAGCAGCATGCATCATGTGTACATTTGCAACTTCAGTAGACAAGAAAGGTGGCTCTCCCTCTCGTGGGAAAAGTGGGCTGAGCCCACGCCACGTTGGTGCAATGTCTGAGGCCGAAGGTTTCAAAACTACATGCATCATGTACCATTCCACCAGTCATCTTTACCTGGCCCCGCCACCTTCCTCGTATAGCCGGGGTCGGTTTGTACAGGCACCGCCCGCCATGTGTCCAGCCGCGTCCTGCTGTCTCGCACAACGGGCAACAAAACAGCAAGAAGTCCCATCACACACCACGCTACGCTATGCTCGCCAGGAAAGACCGCAAACCGGACATCGGCAGGTCTCAACCTGCGCACCGGCGCCGCTTCTTGGGCGGCGCCGCGCTCTCCTCAGTCAGTTGTCCATGGACTCCCAAAGTTGTTGATAACTGTGTTACGTCTGGCTGCGGTTAGCTCTGCTATGGCATCGCGATTGCTAGGCACCTGGTTTGGCTATGTGCCTGTGGAAACCGACCCCGGCTATGTCCGGGCAATGAGGTTGTTCGGCCTCAGACTGTGGAGGGGCTCAGCCCCTTTTCCCGTGATCGACGTGAACACTTGTCGTAACGCTACACTCCGTACCCGACGCAAGCATGTCAGTGCCCCGCCGGGCCCGGCCCCGCGCCTGCGCCCACACCCTGCGCCTCCATGCCGCCGCCTCCTGCCGCCGCCCCCGCCGTGTTGATCAGGACGCCCTCGCTGCCCATCGCATCCACACCCGCCTGACCCAGCCCCAGGCCCAGCGTGCCGTTCCCGTCCAACCCCAACAACGAGTCATTGCCCAGCGACATCAGCGACACGTTCCCGCCGCCGAGCGTCTCGCCACCGCCGGTGCCGCCCTCCATGAGCTGCAGCATCAGCGACATGTTGTCACCCCCAGCCGTGTTCTCGCCGAAGGCCCCAAGCAGCCCCAAGGTGCTGCCAGAGATGTTGCCGGCGCTGCCGCTCGACGCCGGTGCGCCGCCACTAGAAGGCGGGCTTGCGCCGGCAGGCCCGGGGCCAGCGGCAGGGCCGCCGCCGGCTCCCGCCACAGGGTTCTGCGGCTGTGCGGTCCCTGGCTCAGCGGCCCCCTGAGGCAGGTCCAACTTAAGCGCGCTGGGCGCGGCAGCGACGGCGGCTGTCGCCGCGGGCGCCGCAGCACCAAACGCGCCCGGTACTAGGCCCGGCAAGGAGTTGCGACCGCCGCCGCTGCTGCCGCCACCGGCACTGAGGGCCGGTTGCTGCTGCCCCTGCCCGGCGGGCGCAGTGGCGCCTGCCGTGCCCGGCATGCGCACCAGCCGCTCAAAGGGGCTTCCGGATGCCCGCCCCGGCACACCGGCAGCGCCACCAGCCGTTGGCGCGTGCGGTCCGGGCGGCGGCAGCGGCGCGCCAGCCGAGCCCGCTGAAGCCACCGCTGTTGGCCCAGGCAGGCCGTGCGATGGCTCAGCTGGCGGCCAAGCCCCGCCGCCACCACCCGACGCTGACGGGCCGGCTGCTGCGGCCCCAGCAAGCACCCCGGGGCCGCCGGCCGGCAAGTTGAACTCGAGGCGGAAGGCTCGCAGCGCCTCCTCCTGCCCCCGCACCAATGCACCCAGCCGTGCCTGCACCGACGGTTCAAGGACGTGCGCCGGCGCCGCCGCCAGCTGTGCCATGATGTTGCTCGCGCTACCCAGCAGCTCCACAACCTTGGCAACGGCCGTCGCCGCTGCGGCCTTGGCAGCCTGCGCCTGTTGCTGCTGCAGCAGCAGCTGCTGGGCATGCGCCTGAGCCGCGTTGTGGGGCAGGTGCTGCGGCTGCTGCAGTGGGCCTGGCGCCGAGGTGGTCACGGTCCGTCCCGAGGGGCCCGGCGCGCCGAAACCCTGCAGCTGGTTCATAACCGCCAGGGCGCTGAACGGCCCGGCCGTTGCCGTCGCCGCGGCCACCCCCTCCCCGCCCTTAGCACCGACTCCGCCAAGGGATCCGGCAGTCCCCACCGCTGCGGCGGGGCCGTTGGGGCCCAAGGGAGACGGCCCCGGCCCCGCGTGCCCGGCGTGTGCTGCAAGTGCCGCGGAGTGCTGCCGCCCCATGCCGGCGAGGTCCGCCTCCTTCAGCGACCGCATGTCCGCTGCGAGCGCCGCCAGCGTCTCGTCCCCGAAGGTGGGGCCGTCCAGAGACATGTTACTCATGCCGCCCGCCACGTCCTCTGCGGAGGGCGACGACTCTGGATGCGCGGGAGCTGGCGGTAGTTGGGGCAAGTCCGGCAGCTGGGGCAGCTGCGGGCCCGGGCCGCCAGCCGCACCGGCAGCCACGCCCGCTGCATGCGGTGGCGGCACCAGCGTCGGTGCTTGCAGCTGCTGGTGCGCCTGCTGCAGCGCGGCGAAGGGCGAGCGACCCGTCCCACTGCCGCCGGAGCTGCCGGTGGGCGGGCCCGACACAATGGAGCCGCCGGATGCCGCGTTGGGCAGCTGCACCACGTGTGCCAGATGTGGCTGCTGCGGTGGCTGCAGGGGCTGCTGTTGCGGCTGCGCTGCCGTAGGCTGTGGAAGCTGTAGCTGCGGCTGCGGGACCTGGGGCTGCGGCGGCTGGGGCTGCGGCTGCGCCGCCGCCACCGGCACCTGCTGCACCACGGCCGCCATGGCCTGTATCACCGCCGGCGTCAGGCTGGCGGGCAGCACCAGCTGAGGCGGCGTGTTGCCGGCGGCCACTTCCGGGAGCGCATCTGCCGCCGCCTTCACCCAGCCGCGCACCTGCTCCAGCGCGGGCACCCAGCCCAGGGCGCAGCCGGCCAGGAAGGTGCCGTAGCGGGTGATGCCGTGCAGGTTCAGCAGCGGCTTGGTGTCGTGCAGCAGCACGTTGTTGATGAAGTGGTCGATCGTGGTCACGTCGTCGGCGCCGTCCGAGTTCCCCCATTGCTTGCTGGCCTGCAGGACGCGGAAGCGCCGGCGGGAGAAGCAGGCAGGTACCACATCAGCTTGCTTGAATGCTTCCACCCCCCCTGAATCGGCTGCGTGACACCTCCCGCTCCAGAGCGACACTTGCAAGCCGCATACCGCATTCCGAGCAGCTCCGCAGCCCCACCTGGTTGAACGCCTGCATCACGTCCGCGAGCAGCAGGTAGCCCAGCGCGCAGTTGTGGCTCTGGCCGTAGTCCGCTGGCACGCCGCAGCTGCCCTTGATGCTGCGCGGCGCCGACACGCGCTGCATCGTGAACTGCGGTGGCAGGGCGCGGCAGGGGCAGGGCAGGGCACAGGGGATGCAAGCGAGCGGTTAGGCTGAGACCGAAGGGCGAAAGCAGAGAGTGCTCTGTGCTCGGCATGTAACATGCCTTCCACGGGTAAGCGGTAGCGGCACGCGTGGAGGGCCGCTTGAACTCATCATCGCATTGCGCGTCACCAGAAGTAACGAGGGCCACGTGCCCGCGCCCTGCGCCCGCGCTACTCCATACAGGTGCGCGCACCTTGATGCGGTTGGCCGCATAGCCGCTGGTGATGCGGTAGGGGTAGACGGGGTAGTATGGCCCGTCGCCGCCGCCCTTCTCTACTCTCTCCACCAGTTCCCGCTCCGGACAGCCCGCCCACGTCCGCTGATGCAGCGCCTGCACCTCTGCCGGCGTGCCGCCAGTGGCGGACAGGGGCGCCGGTGCCGGCGTGGTGAAGCCGGGAACGGTGGGGAAGAGCGGCGCCAGGCGCGCCTTGCTGGCCTCCGTCCAGGTGCGCGCTGCGCTAAAGACCAGCCCATCCGGCGCCCAGCCCCGGTCTCCCACCAGGCGCTTCAGCCACTGTGCCGCCTGCCGCGTCTCCGTGCCCAGACCCTCGAGGTTCAGATCCCGTGTGCCGTGGAAGTAAAGGAACGTGAAGTTGGACCACAGCGAATGGCTGCAGTGCAGCAGCACGGGGTCCAGCTGAGCGCCCGCCGGGGCGGTGGCCGCGGACACCGGCACGGGCGCGGCGGAGGAGATGAACTCCGCCGCGAATTGCGCCACCATGGGCTTGTAGTCATCCCAGGCTGGAGAAGGGAACGCCCAGGACAGCAGCTGCGTGGCGGGTGAAGGGCAGGGCACAGCTAAGCCACTGTGTCGGGTATGCTGGAAAGCGAAGGTGCATGACCCAGCCCCTGCGTGTTCGGTCCGGTCCGCCAGACCACCGCCCTCGCCCTTGCCCCTCCCTTGCACGCATGGGTCGCAGCTTTGGCCACGCACACACCTCCTGCACCGCGGCGCAGTACTCGGACGCCACCAGCAGGGCCTGGAAGGCGGTGGTGGGCCAGCAGCCGTGGCTTCCACCACCGCCCAGCGCGGCAGGCGGGCGCACGCGGATGTGCTGCGGACCCGGATGAACCTGGGTAACGCAGGATTCTAGTCAGCGAACATACAGGAACGCAAATTTGGTTGGTCTGGGGCGCGCGGCATGTGGCATTAGCAGCTGGAGGATGTTACCATCAGACCGAAGCCAGCCAACCGAGGTAGCAATCCTCATAGTTCACACGAGAAATTGACAGCTCGACCCACCGTGATCTCTAGCGCATAGCCTGCGGACTGCCTCGTTGTCCCGAAGGGGAACTTGGCCCCGCGGGCGCTCATGTTCCTTATCAAATTCTATACAGTTTGATGTGTCATAAGGATCAATGAAGGAGTCCAACCGCCTCTGAGTCGCAACAGGTTTGACCCCGCGCGAGGGCTCTCAGGAGCGGCTTGTGGCTCTTATGGCCAAGCTAAAATTGTCTTCGAATTTAAACAGTGCACAAGCAATATTCGAACCAGGGCCTGCAGCCGTGTCCATCGCGTGCCCGACCCGGTTTCGGACCCGCGTCACCCCATGCCATGGGCCTCAACCTTTGCGTCTTCTTCTTCAATGCCTCATTCATCTATGGTTTCGCACCCTATCACATGCCGCGCCGTAGCTGGCGATCCCGGGCCGATGCGGCGTGGGGGGTTTATGCCTATCTGCTTGCAGCTGTCCACGCACAGTTCCTTCCTCGACATCCTCGCCTGGTCCCGGCTGGCCTCCGCGGCGCGCCCCAGTTGGCCAGTTCCCCATTGCGGACCTATGACACGTCTGATTGATCCAACAACACCAGGCATGAGTGGTACGGGCCTTGAGCTTATTGCAACGTTACATCTGCTGCACGCCGACTGCCCTTGAGCACCTCAGCTCAGCAGCGGTCATATCAGGTGGTCCCACTTCCCATTCCCCACCGCCCCAGCTCATCCTGCATCATTAGTGTCCATGAAGGCCGGCACCAGTGGTCCAGCGCCCCTACCTTGCCCACGCTCATGCCATCCATTGCCTTGTCGTCTGTGACACTCAAAGCATCACGAACTGCCGGAGCGCACATCTACACCATTAGGTGTGAGTAACATGACCCAGTGCTGACACCCGGTACACCCACGCAAAGCATCGGAGCTGGACGTGCGTGTTGCTGCTATCGAGCCTGCCAGCTTCACCTACAGCACCTCGCTCACGCATTGTTCAAGCTACAGAGGGATTCCTCTTCGACCTGGCCCCCGCCATAGCTACACACTGTTTAAGCCTGACGCCGTGTCTATGAAGCTGCCTACTCCTTAAAGGCGCGCGCACACGTAGTAGCACCGTCACAAAAGCTGCCAAGAGCCTTAAGACGGCAGCTCCTGCATGCCGCGCTCGCAGCCGCAAATTGCACACGCCAGGAACTGCGCCTCGCCGCCCTTGTGCTCGTACGTGCAGATCTTGCACTGCCACGGGCCACCCGGTACAGGAGCGCCCGTTGCCGGCGGAGGCGGAGGCGCCTGCGGTTGCGCGGCCGGGCGCGGTGCTGCGCGAGCCGAGGCTGCTGCCGCGGCGGCGGCTGCCGCTGCAGCCGCAGCGGCGCTGCTGGTGGTTGCCACGGGACCGTTGACGGGCGCGGACCGCGCAGACGCCGCCAGGGTTGCCGACGGCTGCGGCATCGGCATGCTGTTCAGCGGCACGGCCACCGGCACCGCCGTCACCGGCCGCGGCGCCGCCATAGTCGTGGCCACGTGCGGCCCGCGCGGCGCAAAGGCCGCAATGCCGGCTGTGTTGTTGAGCACGGCCATGGCTGGGTTAAACAGAGCCATGGGGAAGCCCAGGCTGGGGCGCGGCAGCGCAGCCGCCGCCGGCGCCACCCCTGCCGGCGCGTACTGCGGTTGCAATTGGTACTGCTGCGGCTGCTGCTGGTACTGCTGCGGCTGTTGGTGGTGCACCTGAGGCGTGACATGCACAACCGTGGGTGTCATGATCTGCGGCGTGATGATCTGGGGCTGGCCAGACGCCGCCGGCCCGTTGGCCGGCGCGTGGTTCTGCTGGTGCAGCGCCCGCGCCGCCGCAAGCGCAGGGTTCACCGCGAGCAGCGGGTGTGGCCGTGGCGCCGCAGCCGGTGCGCTGTGGGATGCCGCAGATGCCGCCGACACCACCACTGGCGTCACCATCACGGGCTGCGGCTGCGGCTGTGGGTGTGCTGGTGCGGGGGCAGCGGCCGCCACCCCTGCAGGCGCGTGGCTGTGCTGCTGTTGCTGCGGCTGCTGTTGAGTCTGCAGCGACTGCAGGATCGCCAGCCCTGCCGCGTGGCCGACGTGGGTTGCCGCAGCTGCCGGCTGCTGCGCCTGCTGCCGCGGCTGCGCGTTGGCCGGCTCCGGTGCCGCCGCCCAGCCGTCGGCCCCTGTGGACGCGGCCCAGGGATCTGTCCCATCCGCCGCCGCTGCCCAGCCGTCAGCTCCGCTGCTGGCCTGCACGGGCGCGGCAGGGTCGAACAGCCCCTCCGCGAAAAAGGACGCGTCGAACGTTGCCGGCGGCGCCGGCGTGACATGCGCCTGCTGCTGGTGCTGCCCCCGGCCGCCGAAGCGCCCGCCACGCCCGCGGCCGCCGAAACGCCCGCCTCCGCGGCCGCCGTGCCCGGCGCCGTGGTGGCCGTTGGCGGCGGCGCCGCCACCAAAGCTGTTGAAGCCGTTGGCCCTGCCCGGTGGCGGCGGCGCGGTCATGAGCACCACCTCACCGCTGGCCAGGCGGTACTTGAGGTCAGGCAGTAGCACAGACGGCGCGAAGTAGCGCGGCGGCGGCGGCGGTGGCGCGGCGTCGCGCCGGCCGCACACGTCGTCCTCGATGGCGGCCATGGTCACTTCGTTGGTGATGACCTGTTTGCACAGGGTTGCATAAGCGAGTTAGACACGCAAGGTGAAAACGCAACGACTCATTATGTCGTGCCGTTTGCGATGTGTTACGCGGAGGGAACGAGGTGACAGACCCTCCTGTTACGGGGTTGCGCATACGGCAACGCAACTGACGGACACCTGTTTGTACACGCTTGCGCGCCACGCCCGTTGCCTGTTCACCGCACCCCGCAGCTCCTGCTCTCCCCCCGCACCCACCCCTCCTGCAGAACCCCGCTCCCACCGCTCCGGCCCGGGCCTGCCGCCCTGACTCACGTGCCGCAGCTGCAGCAGGTGCTCCAGCACTGTGTCGTCGTCCAGCACCGAGTGGCACAGCGCCTCCTTGAGGATCTCGCACGCCTCCGGGCTCTCCGCGATCACGTCGCCGTAGTTGACCAGCTCCTGGCACACCGCGTCCAGCCACCCCGTCTCCTGGTGCTCCGCCAGCCGCTGCACCAGCAGCCGCACCAGCGTGGGCCCGCGGTCGTCGGGCATGGTGCGGCGCAGCAGCAGCCCAACCAGGCCGCCCTGCAGCTTCAGGCCCACCATCACCACCAGGTCGCGGACCAGCTCCGCGCACGTGGCGTCGGCGGGCTGCGGTCGGAAGAGGGGAGAGGAGGAGGGACATGCCCTGTGTTTGGCGACGGCGAAGTTCCACGGTGATGCGGTAACCGACTGTCCAGACCTACGCCTTTGCCCAACACGCCCCACGCCCGTCAGCGGCCATGCCCCCACATTGCATTGCGTTCGGTTTAGTTTGGGCTGCTATCTACACTCCCCCCCAAAAACTCCCACCACGCCCAGCGCCCGCCCCACCTCCATCTCCAGCATGGCGATGACGGCCTGGTGGCCGTTCTTGCTGGCGGTCAGCTGCGCGGCGTAGCTGGCCACGCGGCTGCCCAGCTGCACTGCGCCGAAGCGGGGTAAGCCCAGGCCGATTGCAGTCACCAGCACCTGGCGGGCGGGGTGTGGGATGGGGCGTGTAAACGCGGTGGTGCGGTGAGGCGGCGGCGGGGTGAGGCTTGTGGCGGGATCGCACACAGGTGGGTCCAGGCAATCTGGCATGATCATCATGTACGGCACGCGCGAAACACGTGACCCCCCTGTATTCTGTCTGCTGTACAACGCCCTGCTGTCCTGTGTCAGCTTCCGCCGTAAGGCCCTGCAAGGCCACCTCGTCCCTCACCCCTGCCCTTTAGTCCTGTCCCCCGTTCTCTCGCCTCTGCCCCTCCGCGCCGCCGTGTGTGCCCATCTCCAGCCTCCGCCCCCCGCCCCGGTCACCTTGCTGGACAGGCCGTTGTGCAGCGCGTACTTGAGCTTGTCTTGCTGTTCGATGTAGGCGCAGCACAGCTGGTCCGCCAGCTCGCACTGCTCCACGCGGTAGGCGCTGTCCGAGCACACGTCCTGCAGCAGGCGGCGGCGGCAGGCAGCAACAGCAGCAGCAGCAGCAACAGCAGCAGCAGCGGCCACGTCAGGGGCCACGGGTGTTGAAGGGCCATCCAGGACTGCAAGGACCAGTCAGGGGCCGAGCGCAGATGAATGGCACGTCTTCCAAGCTCCTCGGCTGATCCATTGATACACAGCGGAGCGCACGACGCACCCGCAGTTTGGCGACCAGCTTGTTCATCACGTACACACCCTTGTGGTTCTGCGCCAGCGATGGGCCCTGGGAAGAGGGCGCGGCCGTGACGGTTGTCGCAGCGTCAGAACAATGCGTGCATCCTGGCTGCTGTCATACGGTACCTTTGCAGGCAAGGCACTGGCTCCCGAACACCGTATCCGTAGCCCCGTCCCCACGTGTGCCATCCCCACACGTGCGTCACGCGCCCGCACAGCCGCCCACACAGCCACCCCATGAGCCCGCTCACACAGCTGCCTGCACCCGCACCCGCATCCACACCCACACCCGCCCGCGCCCACCTGCGGGAACAGCGTGCCGCACATTTCCACCAGCTCCAAGGGCGTGGCGTAGTCCGCCAGCTTCTGCACGATGTAGTTGGCGCGTTCGTCCGTGGACAGCTCCATGGCATGCGGCAGCGCCGCGTACAGCAGCACGCCATGTGGGTCGCGGCCATCATGCGACTCGCGGAACGATTGCAGCGGGTACTGCAGAGCACGCGGGCGGGGCGGCTGGGGCGATCACGGAAGGGCCCAAAGGTAAAGAGCAAGCCGCTATAGCTGAGGCGCAAGCAGAGCTGCCCCGGACCGTGCGTTGTAACCCAAGAGCCGCCAAGAGCTGCCACTGGCGGCGTGGACGGGCTATCCTGCGCCGCACCCGGGTCAGCAGCTCGCACCTGGCCCTCCGCCTCCGCCTCCGCCAGCGCCTTGCGGATGAGCAGCGTGGCCTCCACCAGCGACTGCATGCCGTAGTTGCCCAGGAAGTGCGTGGAGCACTCGTAGAACACGCCTGGGTCTGCCGGGGGGCGGAAGAGGGGAGGTGCAGCTGCTATTGAAGACCGAAGACACTTAGACACAGGACGCGCAGCCGTCAGTCCAGGTGCCAAGCCCTTCAAACATAACCCGACCATCATGAACCCCCGCGCATTGGGTACAATCCCCAACATGGAATGTCCAGCATCATGAGGGCCACTGCACCGGCTGCTGTTATACCGGCCGGCCGCCCATACGGCCTGATGTGCCCGTATGCCCACTGCACAATGCCATAATGCCACCCTACTCCACCGCAGGTGCCCGAACCGCGGCCCCGCCCGCACCTGACACAACGTTGATGAGTCGCAGCATGCGCTCCTCGCCGCGCTGCTTGAAGGCGTTTAGGATTCGGCGGGGCGTGTCCTCGTCTGGCGTGTTGTGTGATGTGGGTTCGGCACAAACAGAAGGGTGAGCACCGCTTGGCGTCACGGTACTAAGCGTGCGGCAGTTTGCGCCGGCCTCTCCTATTGATGCCTTGCCAGGCCAGCACAGCAGTCATGCCCATCCATAACTCCGTATACCCCTTGCCTGCACTAGTGCCCGATGCATATGGGCAGTATCGCGCCATCACCACCTCCGGCCCCAGCCCCAGGTTGGCTTGTTTGGGTTTAGTTTGGGCTGGCAGTTACAACACCCCCTTCCCTCAAACCCACCAGACACCACGCGGCCCGCCCCGAAGCCGATGCCAATCTCCTGGTAGCAGCGCTGCAGGTTGGGCTGCTGCTTCTCCTGCATGAACCTGCGTGCAAAGCAGGGGCGGTAGGCTGCGCGTGTCAGTGGACCGGGACATCCAAAGCTGGCCTCCCGGCCCAGCCTACTCGCACCCGCCCGCCGCCGACCGCGCCAACGGCCAAGACCACACGGTCCAGCTCTACCCTGCCTGCCATTGAAGACGCCAACACCGGCGCCGTGCATCGTGGGCGCCCCAGCCTAGTCCATGCCAGGTTGCCAAACCCTGGCAAGCACCAGCCCTCCTCCTATCCACCCCAGGCCGCTCCCGCCCGCTCACCCGATGACCTCATCATCCGAGCACTTGAGCACATCCTTCCCACGGGTGCTGGCCGTGATGGCGGTCGGCCGGGGGCCGCGCGGGTTGGCCCGCCCGCAGGAGCCGCACTCGTCGCGGTGCGCCAGGTTCAGGCAGCGGCAGGTGCCACACATCCAGTTGTCGTCAGCAGCAGCAGTAGCAGCACCGCCCCAGCCGCCGCCCCCGCCGGTGCCACCGCCGCCCGGGCCTGCTGCTGCGCCGCCGGGCGCGCGGCTGGCCTGCGCGATCGCGGCTGCGCGGTTGGCCTCATTCAGCAGCCGCACCTGCTCCGGGTCCGCGCTGCAAACATGGAATGTTTTGGGGGGGGAGGAGGGCGGGCGGGGTGCGGGTGTAAGGAGGGCGGGAATGGTGGTGCTGCCACCACTGCTGCCGCTGCTGCTCCACGCCATTTCCACAACTGGGGCGGACACAGCACCAATACCACAACACCCTTTCAAGCAGCAAAAAATGTTGCATCGCCCGTCTCTGCCGCCTCCAGCTACGGCCTGGCCGTAACATTGCGTCGTGAGTGCTTCCGTGCATGCGCCGCCCACCTGTTGCAGGGGTCGTACTGCTCCACGTACTGGCGGCAGAAGGGGCACTTCACGCCCTTGTCCGCCCTGCATTGGAGACCCACAGAACCCATCAAGTGTTCTGAGCCATCCACATTTGCAGGACCGAATGAGAGCATGCAGACTGGCTGAGAGCCACATGAATCGAATGAGCACATGAATCGAATGAGCACGCAGCACGAGGCGCAAAATACCCAGTCCCCAGAAGCACACCCAGCCCTGTGTTAGCTTCTGCACGGGTTCTGCCGTTCCTTCAGCCCCCGGTCCCTCACCACAACTGCCCCTGAAACATATCCAAGTCTGGGCACAGCCTGCCACCGCGCCCCCGTCGTCGGTGCACGCACCTGAAGATGTTCTTCGCGCGAAGGTTCTCCACGCAGCCGAAGCAAACTTTGTGACCACACGGACGCAGTGCAACTGAGGCCGGCACGTCATCTTTGCAGATAAAGCATTCCTGCACAGCGGTCGCGGGCGCAGAATGAGAACCCCACCACGCTTCCGACGCCTATTCTGCACCCGACCGGGTTCTCGCCTTACCTCCTCGCCAGGACGAATCTTTCTGTTGTTAGAGGCGATGATGGCGGCCTTCCCATTTCCCCAAACCGTGGCAGTCCTGCCGAAATCCAATGCCAGCAGACCGATGAGCTCGGTAAACAGGCACAGAGCATATGCGGATAACAAATAAGATCTGCAATACGCACCAGACGCTGCTCGCCATGGCTCCTCCTCCCCGGACAGCAGTCTCAGAAGTGATCCCAGGCTCCCGCCTCTTGGAAAGCTATCACGCTAGGTGGTGAAGACCGGTCATTCAGCGAAAGCCCTTCTATCTGAAATGAATTGTTTGCCCTGTACGCTTTGCGCAGACCCTTGCGGCCCCCAGTTTGCCTTTGTTCGCTGTCCTAGGGCCTGATAAGCTTGTGGTCTTGTTCCTGGCATGGACGGTTTGTTGTGTTCTCAAGATGCAATTTGCCGGCGCAGCATGGTTGCGACATGATGGGCACGCCGTACGCGTGGCGTGCCGGCGAATGGCGCGGGGGTCGAAGCGAGTCTCTGCCTCTTACACTTTGGCGGGGCTGGCGGCGCGAGCGAAGCTGCCGTCGGCCCGGGTGCTGAGCATTGGACTTGCCGTCGTAGCTGACTTCTGGGGTCGTCTCCAGACGTTTGTGACTTTGGGTATCAGGCCGAAGGGTTGGGACACTGTGCCGTCTGCGCATCCTTTCATCTCCCGGGCTGTTGGTGACGGCATGGTTTTGCGCTTGCCGTATGACGCTGATTCCCCGCCTCCCTCGCCGTGAGAGGTTGTGCGTGGTTGGTGGCTTTGTGTGTGGGCAGGATGCGCGTGTGGGCGACCGTTCTAGTACCTGGACGCTTGCGTCCTGGTTAGTGCGTGCGCTGTGCGTGTGTCCTGCGGCCTCGACGTTCCCCGGCACTTCTGTGCCTAGGCTTGTGACGTTGAGGCACAGCGGTGGGGCTCTGGCGGGTTGAGGCTTGGCTAGGACTCACTGTGCGCGGAGTCACACGGACTTTGCCCGCGGGAGGGTTTGCAGCGAAGTCGGGGTTGGTGGAGTCATGTTGGGCCCTGATAGCATGTGATGGCTCGGCGTCTTCGGGCGCTGGGACTGTCCCCTCTGTAACATCCGCATTCTTACAGTTTATACGCGCCACACGGTAACCCCAATGTGGTTGCCCGGTAACCCCAATGTGCTTGCCTGTTTGCCTGCAGCTAGACTGACCATGCACGCCCCAGCATTTCTGCGCCGGACATAAGCCTTGCACCGGAGCTGGACGTGCGTGCTGCTGCTATCGAGCCTGCCAGCTTCACCTACAGCACCTCGCTCTCGCATTGTTCAAGCTACAGAGGGATTC
Source organism: Chlamydomonas reinhardtii (assembly GCF_000002595.2). Classification (NCBI taxonomy): domain Eukaryota; kingdom Viridiplantae; phylum Chlorophyta; class Chlorophyceae; order Chlamydomonadales; family Chlamydomonadaceae; genus Chlamydomonas; species Chlamydomonas reinhardtii. The sequence continues at coordinate 2,711,522 of NC_057013.1, read as the reverse complement.
CTCTGCGACCTGGCCCCCGTTATAGCACATTGCCTACACCTGCAGCCGATCCTAGCCCTGCCTGACGCACTGTCTACGAAGCCGCCTACTCCTTAGGGGTGCACGCATCACCGTCACAGAATCTGCCGAGCGCCTTCAGACGGTAGCTCCTCCATGCCGCGCTTGCAGCCGCAGATTGCACACGCCAGGAACTGCCCCTTGCCGCCGTTGTGCTCGTACGTGCAGATCACCAGCCACCCGGTGCAGGAGCGCCCGCCGGCGGAGGCGGAGGCAGAGGCGCCTGCGGTTGCGCGGCCGGGCGCGGTGCTGCGCCAGCCGCGGCTGCTGCCGCGGCGCTGCTGGTGGTTGTCACGGGACCGTTGACGGGCGCGGACCGTGCAAACGCCATCAGGGTTGCCGACGGCTGCGGCGGCGGCATGCTGTTAAGCGGCACGGCCACCGGCACCTCGTGTGGCGCGGCAGCTGTCATTGGCTGCGGCATCGGCACGGCCACCGGCACCGCCGTCACCGGCCGCGGCGCAAACGCCGCAATGCCAGCTGTGTTGTTGAGCACGGCCATGGCTGGGTTGGACAGAGCCATGGGGAAGCCCAGGTTGGGGCGCGGCAGCGCAGCCGCCGGCGGCGCCACCCCCGCCGACGTGTACTGCGGTTGCGATTGGTACTGCTGCAGCTGCTGGTGGTGCACCTGAGGCGTGACATGCACAACCGTGGGCGTCACAATCTGCCGCGTGACGATGTGGGGCTGGCCAGGCGACGCCGGCCCGTTCGCTGACGCGTGGTTCTGCTGGTGCAGCGCCCGCGCCGCCGCAAGTGCAGGGTTTACCGCGAGCAGCGGGTGTGGCCGTGGCACCGCAACCGGTGCGCTGTGGGATGCCGCAGATGCTGCTGATACCACCAGTGGCGGTACCATCACGGGCTGCGGCTGCGGCTGTGGGTGTGCTGGTGCGGGGGCAGCGGCCGCCACCCCTGCAGGCGCGTGGCTGTGCTGCTGTTGCTGCGGCTGCTGTTGAGTCTGCAGCGACTGCAGGATCGCCAGCCCTGCCGCGTGGCCGACGTGGGTGGCCGCAGCTGCCGGCTGCTGCGCCTGCTGCCGCGGCTGCGCGTTGGCCGGCTCCGGTGCCGCCGCCCAGCCGTCGGCCCCTGTGGACGCGGCCCAGGGATCTGTCCCGTCCGCCGCCGCTGCCCAGCCGTCAGCTCCACTGCTGGCCTGCACGGGCGCGGCTGGGTCGAACAACCCCTCCGCAGAATAGGACGCATCGAACGTCGCCGGCGGCGCCGGCGTGACGTGCGCCTGCTGCTGGTGCTGCCCCCGGCCGCCGAAGCGCCCGCCGCCGCGGCCGCCGAGCCCGGCGCCGTGGTGGCCGTTGGCCCTGATCCGCTTCTTAGCCATGATGAGCTTGTTCATCACGTGCACACCCTTGTGGTTCTGCGCCAGCGATGGGCCCTGGGAAGAGGGCGTGGCGGTGGCGGTTGTCGCAGCGTCAGAGCAATACGTGCGTCCTGGCTGCTGTCATGCGGTACCTTTACAGGCGAGGCACTGGCTCCTGAACTCCGCATCAGTAGCCTGCCCCGTCCCCACGTGCGCCATCCCCACACGTGCGTCACGCGCCCGCACAGCCGCCCATACAGCCACCCCATGAGCCCGCTCACATAGCCGCCTGCACCCGCACCCGCATCCACACCCACACCCGCCCGCGCCCACCTGCGGGAACAGCGTGCCGCACATGTCCACCAGCTCCAAGGGCGTGGCGTAGTCAGCCAGCTTCTGCACGATGTAGTTGGCGCGTTCGTCCGTGGACAGCTCCATGGCATGCGACAGCGCCGCGTACAGCAGCACGCCGTGTGGGTCGCGGCCATCGTGCGACTCGCGGAACGATTGCAGCGGGTGCTGCAGAGCACACGGGCGGGGCGGCTGGGGCGATCACGGAAGGGCCCAAAGGTGAAGAGCAACTGACGCCGCTATAGCTGAGGCGCCAGCAGAGCTGCCCCGGACCGTGCGTTGTAACCCAAGAGCCGCCAAGAGCTGCCACTGGCCGCGTGGACGGGCTATCGCCGCACCCGGCTCAGCAGCTCGCACCTGGCCCTCCGCCTCTGCCTCCGCCAGCGCCTTCCGGATGAGCAGCGTGGCCTCCACCAGCGACTGCATGCCGTAGTTGCCCAGGAAGTGCGTGGAGCACTCGTAGAACACGCCTGGGTCTGCCGGGGGGCGGAAGAGGGGAGGTGCAGCTGCTACTGAAGACCGAAGACACTTAGACACAGGACGCGCAGCCGTCAGTCCAGGTGGGCAGAGTGCCAAGCCCTTCGAGCATAAGCCGACCATCATGAACCCCCGCGCATTGGGTACAAACCCCAATATGGAATGTCCTGCCTCGTTAGCATGAGGGCCACTGCACTGGCTGCTTTTGTACCGGCCGCCCACCCATACGGCCTGATGTGCCCATGTGCCCACTGCACAATGCCACGATGCTAATCTACACCGCAGGCACCCGAACCGCGGCCCCGCCCGCACCTGACACAACGTTGATGAGTCGCAGCATGCGCTCCTCGCCGCGCTGCTTGAAGGCGTTTAGGATGCGGCGGGGCGTGTCCTCGTCTGGCGTGTTGTGTAATGTGGGTTCGGCACAAACAGAAGGGTGGGCACCGCTTGGCGTCACGGTACTAAGCGTGCGGCAGTTTGCGCCGGCCTCTCCTATTGATGCCTTGCCAGACCAGCACAGCAGTCATGCCCATTCATAACTCCGTATACCCCTTGCCTGCACTAGTGCCCGATGCATATGGGCAATATCGCGCCATCACCACCTCCGACCCCAGCCCCAGGTTGGCTTGTTTGCGTTAGTTTGGGCTGGCAGTTACAACACCCCCTTCCTCTCCAACCCACCAGACACCACGCGGCCCGCCCCGACGCGGATGCCAATCTCCTGGTAGCAGCGCTGCAGGTTAGGCTGCTGCTTCTCCTGAATAAACCTGCGTGCAAAGCAGGGGCGGTAGGCTGCGCGTGTCAGTGGACCGGGACATCCAAAGCTGGCCTCCCGGCCCAGCCTACTCGCATTCATCCGCCACCGACCGCGCCAACGGACAAGACCGCACGGTCCAGCTCTACCCTGCCTGCCATTGAAGACGCCAACGCCGCCGCCGTGCATCGTGGGCGCCTCAGCCTAGTCCATGCCAGGTTGCCAAACCCTGGCAAGCACCAGCCCTCCTCCTATCCACCCCAGGCCGCTCCCGCCCGCTCACCCGATGACCTCATCATCCGAGCACTTGAGCACATCCTTCCCACGGGTGCTGGCCGTGATGGCGGTCGGCCGGGGGCCGCGCGGGTTGGCCCGCCTGCAGGAGCCGCACTCGTCACGGTGCGCCAGGTTCAGGCAGCGGCAGGTGCCACACATCCAGTTGTCGTGAGTAGCAGCACCGCCCCCGCCGCCCCCGCCGCCCGAGCCTGCTGCTGAGCCGCCGGGCGCGCGGCTGGCCTGCGCGAACGCGGCTGCGCGGTTGGCCTCATTCAGCAGCCGCACCTGCTCTGGGTCCGCGCTGCAAACATGGAATGTCTTAAGGGGGAGGAGGGCGGGCGGGTGCGGGTGTAAGGAGGGCGGGAATGGTGGCGCTGCTGCCGCTGCTGCTCCGCGCCATTTCCACAACTGGGGTACCAACATCGTGACACCCTTTCAAGCATTAGAAAGCCCCTGCACCGCCCGCCTCTATCGCCTCCTGCTATGGCCTAGCCGTAACCTAGCGTCGTGAGTCCTTCCTTGCATGCGCTGCCCACCTGTTGCAGGGGTCGTATTGCTCCACGTACTGGCGGCAGAAAGGGCACTTCACGCCCTTGTCAGCCCTGCATTGGAAACCCACAGAACCCATCAAGTGTTCTGAGCCATCCACATTTGCAGGACCGAACGAGAGCATGCAGACTGGCTTGCGCCGAGGCAGCCACGTGCATGAGCTTGCCACCGCGCCACCGCCGTCTGTGACACGCACCTGAAGATGTTCTTCGCGCGAAGGTTCTCCACGCAGCCGAAGCAAATTTCGTGTCCACACGGACGCAGTGCAACTGAGGCCGGCACGTCATCTTTGCAGATAAAGCATTCCTGCACAGCGGTCGCGGGCGCAGAATGAGAACCCCAGCACGCTTCCGGCGCCTATTCTGCACCCGACCGGGTTCTCGCCTTACCTCCTCGCCAGGACGAATCTTTCTGTTGTTAGAGGCGATGATGGCGGCCTTCCCATTTCCCCAAACCGTGGCAGTCCTGCCGAAATCCAATGCCAGCAGACCGATGAGCTCGGTAAACAGGCACAGAGCATATGCGGATAACAAATAAGATCTGCAATACGCACCAGACGCTGCTCGCCATGGCTCCTCCTCCCCGGGCAGCAGCCTCAGAGTGATGGTTCCCAGGCTCTCGCCTCTTGGAAAGATATCACGCTAGATGATGAAGACCGGTCATTCAGCGAAAGCCCTTCTATCTGAAATCAATTGTTTGCCCTGTACGCTTTGCGCAGACCCTCGCGGCCCCCAGTTTGCCTTTGTTCGCTGTCCTAGGGCCTGATAAGCTTGTGGTCGTGTTCCTGGCGCGGACGGTTTCTTGCGTTCTCAAGATGCAATTTGCCGGCGCAGCATGGTGGCGACATGATGGGCACGCCGTACGCGTGGTGTGCCGGCGGATCGCGTTTCAGGCACGGGGGTCGGAGCCTGAGGCTCGGAGCGAGCAGCCTCTGCCTCTTACAGTTTATCCGCGCCACATGGTGCAACTTGTGGCGTCGTGCGGGCGTCACCTCTGAGCACGGTAATACCAATCACCTTGTCTGCATACGGCCTGGCCTGCTTGCCTGTTTGCCCCGTGTTTGCCCTGACGCAGCCTCCACACAAACGCCCCAGCTTATACTTATGAAACTTCCATACGCCGCCACCTGCGCCTGGAGATTACCCCAACGGCTGCAGCCCGTCACCCTCGCAAACCTTGAATCCTACACGCACTTACACTCGCCTGGGCTGCCTCCTCGCACGCCGTCTCGTAACCGCATGCGTGAAGTTCATGGAACCTTCCCTCATGCACTTCCGCTCGACAGGGCACTACCACGCCCTCACATGATGGCGCAGTTGGAGGGGATCTGGTTCTTGATGGTCAGGAAGTCGCCGATGTCGCTCATGTACAGCTTTGGGTGGACCTGTGCGGCAGGGCGTGTAGGGGTGGGGCGCCAATCGCGTGGGACGAGAGGCAGGCCGGGCGGTCGCGGTACCGTTCTCGCAGACTTGTGTGGCGTGCGATCATGCGTATTTGCGGCATGCTGCATGGTGCCATGGTCGCTAGATGGATGTAATTATGATACACAGGCGGGGGGCGCCGCCGTACGTATGGTCGTGGCTGTCGCACCTTGTTGGACTCGGCCAGGAGCTGCGCCTCGCTTGTGACCCCTGGGGTGCAGAGCGGGAATGGGCAGCGAGGGGCATGGTCAGTAGGTGAGGGCTGGGCAGCAGGGCAGACGGGTATGGAGAGAAACACAACCGGCATCCGGCGCGGCTCGCAATGCACCAGCGACTGGCATACGGCTGGGCCACATGCAGAAGCGCAATGCAGCATCCTGTGCCCGCAAAACGCCGGGTATCTGGCGCCAGAAGTGCAGCATGGAGGTGCAGCAAGCCAGCCGTACAGTGCGCACCTGAGAGCACGCAGCACGTGCCAGCGCCGTTCTGGATGCCCCACAAGATGTCGGTGTCCAGCCGGTCGCCTAAGGGGAGTTGCATTCGTGATTACTTAAGAAGTGAAGGCATAGCCAGGTAGGGGGGCGGGACCAACGGCAATACATTGGCACGCATCAGGGCAACACCTGGTCTGGGTCAGCGGCGGCGCTTTCTTCATGCCAGTCCCGACCGCATTACCGCGCCTAGAGCATAGCGCTGCATCTCTGATCTCTCCCCTTCGGCTGCCAGCTTACCGACGACGATGGTCTTGTCTCTCGCTACTTGGTGCGTGGCACACAGGTGGTCCAGGATGAAGGAAGCGGGCTTGCCTGCAGCGGAGCGGCGCGGCACGGAAGATACTGTCCAGGGTGGGTACTCGCCAAACACACCACTCGACACGAATTACCGTACATGACACGCTCTGACACGAATCACCGTACATGACACGCTCTGACGAGCAGTTGACGCTACCACAGAGCAATATCAGGCGCGTTGCCCGTACCACTGCTGCCTCTACACCAGCCCCTGCCGCTCTCAAGTCGTCCACTCACCCAGCAGCATGGGCTCGCGCTCGCTGGATCCAATCAGCGCCGCCACCATGGTGCCCGCGCCCGCCCACTCCTGAGCCTGGCTGAAGTGTCCACGCGCGTCGGTGTTGCAGGCCAGGAACCTGCGCAGTGCGCAGAGGCAGGTGTTGGCCACGCGCGGCGGGAGCTTATACTACTGCCCAGGTGAGCAGCGCATGCTATCGTAAGGGCCCGCGTCACCCACGGCCTGCTGGAGCCGGCGGCGACCCGCCCCCTGCCCGCCCGAACCTCACATGCACGAGTCATTGTTGGCGAGGCACAGCGTGGCGTACTGCAGCTTGTAGTAGCTGATGTAGCGGTCCAGGCCCACCACCACCGCGCCCACCTGCAGGCCGGAGCCAGGCACGTCAAAGTGCAACCACACCGAGGGGAGGAGGAAGCCAAACCGGATGCCTTCCTCCTGAAGGCAGCAGCATGCCCGGTGACCCACATCGCTGCCCTCCTGATTGAGGGCTGACATCCACACACGCTGCCTGCAGCACAGCATACGCGCGCTACACGCGCCGCGCACCAAACCACGCGCGCGCCACCACGCACGCACGCACCTCGGGGTCCACCTCCACGTGCGGCTCCGCCTGGCTCCAGTCCACCTCCACACCGCGGTGCGCCGGCCCGCCCACGCACTGCACCCCCACGGCCGTCAGCTCTTCCACCAGCCCCTCCTCGCCAATCACGTACGCCTGCAGCGCCCAGGCCACCGGCGGGCGCGTGGACATGTTGACATATTCAACCAGAATTTCAAAGGAGTAGCAAGCAAACAGCACAGGCTGTGTTAACATGACTGGGCCACGGCGATCGCGCGGCCATCCCATCAGAGGGCGCCATGCACAGGTCAAGACACCAGCCCCTAGCAGTACGGCACGAACACACGATAGTCCATGCCTCCGCCAAGGCGTCCCCGCAACCCTGCATCCCGACGCCGCCCGCACCTTCTTGTTGAAGCTGATGGCTTTGAGGTAGGCGGCCGCCGCGAAGGAGCTGGTGTACATCTCGGCTTGTGTGGCGTTGATGCCCATCGCAGTCAGCTTTGCGGCGTTGGTGGCGCGCGACTTGGTGGCGTTATTGGTCACGAAGAACACCTTCTTGTTCTGTGTGAGGGGCATATGACGGATGTGATTTTGAGGCTGGCAGCGAAGGGGTGCTGTGCCCACTACCGTTCACGCCCTTCCAGCGGTCCGAGGGCAAAGGCAGAGGTCCAAGCAGAGGTCATGTCCCACCCAAGACCATCCTCCGGTGACACGGCCCAGCCGCTTGTGTTACAGCGCCCTGTACTTACGTAGTAGCGCAGCAGTTCAATAAACTCCTTCGCGCCCGGAATCAGCGTACTGCCTTTCCAGAGCGTGCCTGCGCGGGGAACCATCGCACTGTGACCACCTAAGGCCAGCCCCACGCGCTGCGGCTCTGCAATTTTACTCGTGGGTCGTAAACTTGCCATCTAGGTCGAATACCCAGGCATCATATTGTTGAAAGGCCTCGAGCTTGTCGCGGTCCGTAGCTTTCTTCATTCTTCTTTGCGGACGCTGAAAAATGCAGTGTAGTAGTGCGAGTTGAATAACCTAAGAATCACCTCTTTGCACGGCTGTGTAGGCTCCCTCGAGGAAACTGGGGCGCAACCGACTTCATTGCATACGCTGGATCCTGTGTGAAACAGTGCCAAAAGGCTTGGTTGTTGCTGTTTTAGTCCACCAACAGTGCATACTGTATAGGATTAAACCAATCAGGGACAACGAGTATATGATTCTGGATGGCTGTCGCCGAAGTGCACGTCTGGCGCCTGCTGCGCCCGCTAGCCACAACACTCGCATCGAGAACCCATTATGAACTGGCTGGGAGGCTGTGGGATTCAGGAGGGCGCAGTGCGGCCATCCGTAAGCCGGCCAAACGCTCTCTTGCGTGTGCGCCAGCAGCCGACACTGGGTTTGGAGCCGTGCCGCCGCTGCCCACACGGCGGGTGGTGGTGACCGGCATGGGGCTGGTGACGCCACTGGGTGTGGGCGTGGCGGAGACGTGGCGGCGGCTGCTTGCGGGCGAGTGTGGGCTGCGGCAGCTGCAGCAGGAAGACCTGCCGGAGGTGCGGCGCGGGTGTGCGGGTGCGGGTGACACAAAGCACAGTGCTGGTGACCGCGCGCGGGTTCTATGAGGCATGGGTCAATGGGCTGATTTTGGAAAGTCACACTGTCCTTACGACCAGGACTGCGTTTGCGCACCCATCAGACGTCCTGGCGTCCTTGGCCGCGTGTTTTCCGCCCCGCAGTCCCAGCGCTCTGCGCTGTCCTCGCTGCCCTGCCGGGTGGCGGGCCTGGTCCCCGAGGAGCAGTTTCAGGAGGCAGTCCGGAGGCTGGGGCTGGCAGAGGTGCGAGGGGAGGGGGCGGTGGATAGTCAAGCCACTCCCAGCCTTTAGGGAAGGGCGGCGCAACGCACTCGTGCATCGCCACAATGGCAACGCTGTGCACACCTGTTTGGCGCCCCAAGTGCACTCGTTGCCTCAGCACGCGCCATGCCATATACTAATATACATCCATCCACCTACAGCTCATCGGCTCGAGTGCACGCCCTCTGGTCATGCAAACCCTGTCAATCCATGCCGCGCAGGAATCGCGGCGGTCCTCGCGCTTCATGCTGTTGGCACTGCTGGCGGCGGAGGAGGCACTGGCGGACGCGCGCTGGGGCCCCGGAGCCGCTGTAACAATCTCGTCCGGCGCGCAAGAGGGCCGCGGAGCCAGCGGAACGAGTAGCGGCGGTGGCAGCGGCATTGGCAATGGCGGCTGGTCGGACGCGGCTGCCCGGCGCACGGGGGTGGTGGTGGGCAACGGCATGAGCTGCACCACCGAGGTGGCGGAGGCGGGCGCGCTGGTGTGCGGCGGCAAGCAGCGCCGCGTGTCGCCGTTTTTCGTGCCGCGCATCCTGCCCAACATGGCCGCCGGCGCTATCAGCATACGGTGCGCGCGGGGAGGCGGCTTGGCCGGGGCGCGCATGACGCTTGCAACCGCGGGGTCAAGGAAATGGTGGGAGGCAACTGCCGGGCCTGGCGTATCGCTGGCGCCCTGGTGAGTCTGCGCTCGGGCAAAGCTCCAGCTGCTTGTGTCGCTGCTGGCCCGCGCTGCAGGTACGGGCTGCAGGGTCCCAACCAGGCGCCCTCCACCGCCTGCGCCACCGGCGGCCACGCGCTGGGCGACGCCTTCCGCATCATCCAGCGCGGCGAGGCGGAGGTCATGGTGGGTGCGGGCGGTGGAGGATGGACACACGCCCACAGCTCCGTGCACAGATGGAGCGTCACCGCCCGCCTCCTTGCCTCCTGTTGCCGACTTGAAATGCGCTACCTTGCCGTCCCCCATGCTGCTTGCTGCCTCTTTGCCTCCGCTCGCTGACGCCGCCGCGGATGCCCGCTTCCGCATGCAGGTGGCGGGCGCCAGCGAGGCGTGTGTTGACGCCATCAGCTTCACAGGCTTCAGCCGCCTCAAGGCGCTGTCCACCCGCTACAACGACAACCCCACACAGGCCTCCAGGTGCGCGCCCGCCTGGGTGGACAGGGCATCCTCCGTGTCGCGCATGCGTACGTGTCATTCCAGTGTTTGACTCTGCAAGGACGCGGCCCTGGAGGTTGAAAGAAGCGAGCAGCCAGCAGACCATACCTGGTGGCGCCTGACGGTGCCTTTCTGCTGCCCGTGTCATCGCCACCACGTGGACAGGCCGTTTGATGCGGACCGGGACGGCTTCGTGATGGGCGAGGGCGCGGGCGTGCTGGTGCTGGAGGAGCTGGGGCACGCCCGGGCGCGCGGCGCGACCATTTACGGCGAGGTGGGCGGTCCAGCGGACGAGCGAGACACCCCGTGCGTGTCTGGGAAGCAGCGCGGTTGGGGTCCATTGCACGCTCACCGGCAGCGTTTGCGGGGGCCAAGCCATCGCGTGTGCGCGCGTGCCGCACTAACCATTGCCCAGCTCCCCCCCCGTTCCTGCTTGAGTTTCGGAATGGGCTACCCCCGCTGCCCGCCTCCCACGCCGCCCGCCTCCTGCACGCTCTATGCAGGTCCGCGGCTACGGTCTGTCGGGCGACGGGCACCACGTGACGCACCCGCACCCGGACGGCGCTGGCGCGCTGCTGTGCATGCGGCGCGCGCTGGTGGGCTCGGGCGTGGGCCTAGACGACCTAGCCTACATCAACGCCCACGCCACCTCCACGCCCGCCGGCGACGCCATCGAGCAGGCCGCGATACGGCAGCTGCTGCTTAAGCCGCTGCATCGGAACGGAGGCGAGGCGGAACGCTCGGCGGCGCAGGCTGGGACCGAGGCGGGCGCAGGGCCAGGCAGCGGGTTGTCAGCGGCACAGGATTCGGAGCTGGGGCCGGAGGCGCGGAGGCGGCTGGCGGGTGTGGCTGTGAGCAGCACCAAGGGTGCCACGGGGCACCTGCTGGGCGCGGCGGGAGCGGTGGAGGCGGCGTTTGCGCTGCTGGCCATCAAGCACCGCAGGTGGGCGGGGTGGAGGGCCGTCAGGCTGCAGGTTTGCCATGCCTCCGTGGGGTTTGTATTATAAAGCTGTATCTCCGCAGGTTGCACACCACGGATGCACACTGACCCGTATGGTTGCGCCCATTGTTGCCTGCTTCCCCAGGGCGCCGCCCACGCTCAACCTGGCACGGCCAGACCCGGCGTTGTTGCCGGGGCTGGTGGGCATGGGCGGCATTGGCGGTGGGGGCGCAGTGGAGCTGCCGGCAAACCAGCGAGTTGCGGCCCTGAGCAATTCGTTTGGGTTTGGCGGTACCAACACAAGTCTGCTGCTGACTTCCGTATAGATACCCTTGAGCAGATGGAATGTGGTTGTTAGCGTGCTGGCCGCGCGGATCATCGCTACACTATGCACGCTCAGCGCACCAGCTATTGCAGCGGGGCGCGTAAGACAAGATCGCATGGGAAAAGTAGGCTGCGCCCAGGCCACGCCTCAAGTCTGAGGTGCTGTGGCTGGTGTTGGGGGTATAGGCTGCCGTTGGCTGAAGCAGCGCTCGTATCTTACGAAGGCAGGGGCGGCGTCAGTGGCCGAATTCCTTAAAATGGCTTCGTTCAGTTGACGAAACAGGCTGCCGCCGCTTCGTTCACCCCCAAAATTTTTCCGCGTGAGACAAGTGGGAAAAGTGGGCTGCGCCCACGCCACGTCTCAAGTGCTGAGGTGGTGTCGCTGCTACGAACCATAGGACACAGCACTGGTGAGTTATGTGCGCGTGTGTGCTAGGGGTGCTAGGTGCAGTGCGTGGGAGTGTGACAGGCCGTGATGGGAAGGCGCGGCGTGCGTTTGCACAGAGGCGGCGTGCTGTCCACGCAACCATCAGATGCCGCACTGACAGGTTGAACACGTGCGTGTGTGCTAGGGGTGCTAGGTGCGGCGCGTGAGAGTGTGACAGGTCGATGACACGTGTTACCTCCAAAACTGGCAATAGACGCTGAGGCTGACATGGTCCGCCGCTGGCAGACTGTGTGGAGGCATTCAGATGTGCTGCTGGCTGGGCTAATGGGCTCTGGCAGGTGGGTGACAGAGGCGCCGGAATACGCGCCAGACGACAGAACCAACCTGGAGACACCAGCGCCACCGGCGCCCAGCAGCACATGTGCGAAAGGGAGGGAGGGAGGAAAGGAAGGCGTAACAAACCGCTTCAAGGGAGCGGGGAGGCTATGGAAACAAAGCAAGCCACAACAGCGAGGCAGGTGCAGCTAGAATGGAGGGGCCGGGGCTGTGGGCTGCGGCTGAGAATGGAGGCGAGCTGCCTGCAGTGACTAAAGGGGGCGTGAGTGATGCTGAAGTAGCCAGCAGGTGTAAAGAAAGTAATAAACGGTATGTACGCCGGGGGGGCGGATGAGGTAAGAGCAACGCAATGGTTGCATGGCTCATCCCGGTCGTACTGCATGCGGCATGGTCGATGCGTACCGGGCTAGGCAGCCCAGGTGACACATGCATGTCACAAGGCCAACAGGCATCCTTCCCACGCAGCAAGCAAAACACAAACTAGTTCTAGGCAAGTGGTTGATACAGTGCAGAGACGTTACGGGTGCGGAGCGCACAGGACCGCATTGCGATTCCCCACACCCGTCATTTACTGGCGGCCGCAATTGGTGGGCCTTGACTAACACGGGCTGCATTGGGTGCCCACTCTGCCGTGCCTTCCTCCTGCCTCCTGATGTGGGGGGGGGGGGGAGGCTGCCGTTGGCTGAAGCTGTAATTGTGTGAGCAGTGAGCTATAGCACTGACGTGGGCACAGAAGGCACGACAATATAAATTACACCCGTCAAGTTCCCGAGCGCATAAGAACCCTCGGGGCAAGATCGCGTACAGCGATCCTCATGCAAGTCGGGAAGTCTGAACGTCGCAAGCTCTCGCAAGTACCGTAATCACGTCTGATCCCAACACTACGCCGAAGTCTAGTAGCCTGCAGTGCCCTCCACGGGTGCGACACGCCCCCACGGTGTACTAGGGCCGTCCGTGGCTCTCGCCAACGCGGCGTACCCACACGCGAACCATGTGTTAAGCTTGTACCTAGGACAGACGACCACTCAGGACGGTGTAAGAGGAATAGCGCTAACACAGGATCAGCCTATCTAGCTCCTCACACCAACGGACCTAGGCCGGACGGCTGGGGAGGACAGGATCAACCTCTCCTCCAGACTCGCACACCTATGGCACGGCACACACGCACCCCATCACCCGCCATCGCTAATCCAGAAGCCACTGCCAGCAATCCAGCTGTGCCGCTTGGGTGGCCTGTTCAGCGCAGCTGGCCATGGCGTTCCGTCCTCCACACGCGCGGTGATGAGGCGGACGTTTCAAATTCAAAGTCCGGGTGTGTCCCAGATGCCGTACGGCCCTTGCCATGCGGAGGGGCTTGAGGTTGGTTGGGTGTTCCCCGACGCCAAACTCGTCCCCCCTGAGTCCCTGACGCTCCCAGTCCCTCCATATATGCAGTATTGACTCGCTGGTCGACTGGCGGTCCGTGCTCGCCTGAGGTCGATATGGGCGGGTTTGGGCCAGCGAGCCAGCGAGCCCGATGGGTAGCCTGCAAAGACGAAGTTTCAGTGAGGCAATCATGCGGCTGATATGTCACAAGTCGTCTTGACCGCAAACTTGATATCGGTGTCACCCACCTGTCAGTGGCGCTTGCGACCGCATTCTTTGTGCCGGGTGTCTGCGCTGCTACATCGCCTGACGCCGCGCCGGCATCAGCAGCACACCAGAGGTTCGCCCCGCCGGCAGACCTGAACTGGTTTCATGCCCTTATTGTTTGAGGCGCAAGCTATGGGTACGTTGCCACGAATCGCCGACTCAGGCGGCGGTCACCTGCGCGGCCATGCGCCGCGGGCGCCGCCTCGGCCCCGCCCCGGCGGCCCGCCTCCCAGCCGTATACTGACAGCCACGCGAGAGGGGTCCCGCGCCTGGGCTGCAACTGCCGCCAACTCCTGATGCTGCGCCGACGCTTGCCCCGGTGCCGGATCGGCCGAGCCGCCCCCTTCCTGCCCGATGGTGACGGCAGCTGCCGACGGGCCATCGCCCGCGCCAGCCCCCGCACCCTCCAGGGCCAGAGCAGCAGGAGACTCCCCAGCTGCGCCTGCCGCAGATGCATCTGCGGCCCCGGCCGCAGCGCCTGAGGCCGCCGCAGGCTGGGGCGCGCCTTGCAGCTTCGCCGCGGCAGGTGGCTGGGCCTGCTGCTGGGCCTGAGACCCCCCTTGCGACTGCGATTGAGGCTCCGACCACAGGCCCCAGTTCACCCGCGACGCCGTCTGTGCTGCCGCCGCGGCTCCTCCTGCCCCAGCTGCCGGCGGCGCCGCCGCCCCGGCAAACAATCCGCCCGACGCCTGCGACGCCAGCGGCAGCGGCTGCTGCGCCTGCTGCGACTGCAATGCCAGGCCAGCCATAAGCCCACTGCCAGAGCGGCTCGCCAAGCCGCCGCCGAGGCCACTGTCACCAAGCAAGTGGCCCAGCGAAGCGGCTGGCGCGGTGCGCTGCCGCTTGGCTGCCGCTGCCGGCAGCGGCGGCGGCGCGCCTGCCAAGCCGTACTGGCTGCGCAACGTCTGTGCGCCGGCTGCTTCGCCGCCTGCTGCGCTCAGTTCAAGCTGCGACACCATATGCAGAGCAGGGACGTGAGTGCACACGGCGGGTTGTTGCAAAAGCACTGCATACAGCTACTCGGCATGTGAGCGCCTCTGCCGGGCGCGCCTGCTCACCTCCTTGAGTAGCAGCACTCGCTCGTCCCGCAGCTGCCGGAGCTCGGTCCGGGCGCCCCGCAGCTCTCCGCGCATGTCCTCCAGCTGGCGGTGCAGGCACGACACCAGCGCTGCACGTGTGTATACGTGTGTGCATGTGTGTGCAAGTTTTGGCATTTAGGGCGGGAGAATGGAGGCGTCGCAGGGTAGACGTGACCCACAGTGTATCCTATACAGCATGACACAGCAACACAATTTGGCCAAGGGCCCGAAGGCGGGTGACTCACACAGGCATTGCCGCTGCGCTTCCGGCCCCTCAATCCTCCGCATGTTGCCATGCACCGGCAGCCTGCAGGAGTGCAGGGGGCCACAAGAAAGGGTAGTTGGAAGGCGGGTCGGTACCGTGCAACTGGTAGCAAGTCTAACTTTGGGAAATGGCAGCGACTTCTCATAGCCTGCGGCAGCGATGATATGCGAGCCTCGATCGCAACTTGCTGTCCGCATGCCTTGCGTGTCCCACGCCGTGCGTGCACAAGGCAACCTGCTGCTGCCCCGCCGCACCTAACGGTCACCTCTCTGCCACCGAAGCGGCAGGGCGGCAGCATGACTGTCATGGAGGCAGGCGGCGGACAGCCAACGACGCCACCAGCAGCCTCTAAGCTCCCTACAATGTGTGCATGCAAGGCCGAGGGCCAGGTCAAGCTCTCCGTGCGTGCTGGGTGCTGGTGGCACATCATCATTCGGTTGCGCGGCCGCCTAGTGCATACCGGCAGTAGCCCCTGCAACCCCTTACCATTCCCATGTGGCACGTGCAGCTCCACGGCTGCTTTCGCAGCTGTGGTCACTGGCGCTGGCGCCGATGACGAGGGCTGCGCCTGTTGCTGCTGTTGTCGATACTGCTGCTGCTCGGCCGGAGGCACGGGCGGCGGTGCTTGCGCTGCCGTCAGTGCCTCCTGCAGCAGCTGCAGCAGCTGGCCCTGGGGTAGCACAAGACCCAGGTCCGCCTGCCGTTGTGCCGGAGCGACGTAGCAGGCACATGGGAAGGAGAGCGTTGAGGCCATATCCTCATGCACGACCAGGATGAAGCCAGCCCTAGCCAGTAACCCGCCGGCAGGACCCACCGCTGCGGGGGCGGCCATCCGCTCCTCCCCACGCGCACACACACATACATACCGGCCGCACCCACCTGCAGGTTGCTGGCCACGTCTCGCAGCGGCAGGTCTGCCGCCCACAGTGTGGTGTCAAAGCACGTGGCCGCCACGTGGCTGCAGAGGCGGGGTGCCGCGCAGGAGGGGATACAATGCCGTGTGTGAGGCAGCATGTGCCATGCCGCCCCTGCCCTCGCCTGATCATCCGCGGCCCCTTGAGCGGCGCATGCCCATGCTTCAGGCAGGGGTGCCCGCGCCCACAGTGGTTGGAGGACACTCACATGTGGGCGCCTTCGCGGAAGTGGAAGGCGGAGACGGCCCACAGGTATTCTGTGCAGCTGGCGGGGCTCCCGCGCGGCAGCGCGAAGCCCCGCGCGTCGAGCACCGGCGCCCCTTCCTCCAGGTCATTTTGAGCAGCTTCTACAGAGGTCAGCACGCGGCCCTGTTGTGAATCAGGGTGTGAGGAATTCCTGGCGCCAACGTCCATTTCGTCACGTTAGGCGCCTGGGACCCCGGTGATAGTGTGCTGAGATATTTTGTTAACGGATGTCAATGTGTAACGCTTTCCAGCTTGTTTCGCCTATGCGACGCGAGCGTGGGAAAAGGGGCCTGCTGTGCTGAGCAATTGTGCGCTGGCGTTTTGTAGCGACGGAATCCCTGTTAGCGGTTACCTCGTATCAATGTTGCATGTCAGCCGGTGCGCACTACAATTCCACAGGTGTCGAAAGGGTGTTGCGCACCAAAAGTATCGAGTGCACTCGCGCTTTCTTCGGTCTGTCCTATCCAGGTGCGGCACGCCTTCATGCTTGGAATACGCGCGACGCCTACATGCAGCGAAAATAGCATTATGCCCGCGCTGAAGACGGGCGGGGCGGGGCGGGGCAAGGGTGCAGAGAGTTGGTTCTTCCGCTGGTTCCGTCCACCAGTGCATATCCACGAGTCAGCTCTCCGCGTTGCTCTGAACTCCTGTTGTGCGCATGCTGGAGCGCTGCAGAGGTACCCGGCAAGTCCCTTGCTCAAAGACGCACAGGCCGACGTGTGCCTCGTGTCCTGGCCTACGCGCCCTTCCGCAGGCCACGCGCTTTCCCCCCAGCCCGCTTCTCGCGACCCCAGGCGCGCCATCTCCGGCAGCGACGCTCACAGCCATGAGACCGGCATCAGGAGGCAGCGGCGCCGCGGGCCCAGCCGCCCCAGCGGCCGGCGCGGCGCCGGCTGTGTCGGACGTGCCTGGGCGCTGGGTGCCCCAGCACCACCGCGACATCACGCTCGGCCGGCTTGACGGCTTCCTGGCCGCGGGGCAGTTCGCGGACGTCAACCTGCGCGCGGCCATGTGGCGCCGCCGCAGCGCCGATGCGGTCAGCCTGGAGGTGTACAGTCACCCGAAGGGTGAGCACGAGAGGCATATGGCTCCGACGAGCGAGAGTGGCGAGTGTATCTGGAAGGGAAAATGCTAGTGTGCTAGTCGTGTTGCTCGCCTGCAGATGTGCCGTACCCGCCATACGACGTAGCCATCAAGATGCCGTACCGCCCCGCGGCGGTGGGGGAGGCGTTCGGGCCGTCCTGGACCACGCACTGGTTCCGGGTGCGGGCGCGCACGCCCGCGGACTGGGAGGGCGAGGGGCCGCTCATGTTCAGGTGCGCAGGGACAGTCTGACACACACACGTGGGCGCGCGGGCGCTGGTGCGAAGGCTGCGGCAGTCAAGCATGAGCCAAGGCACCTGCCGGCACCGCGCTGTTGGTGCCGGCAATCATGCGGGTATCAGCGCGGGCTCAGGCGGGCCGACCCAACGGCGGGTGCTCGTAGCGCGGCAGCACTGCGCTTGGCCTTGCTTCCCGCGCTTTCCCACGCTACAATTTGCTTCGTCTGCAGTCTTCAGTGCATCCTGTACCGCTTTTGCAACCACCTTGATAATCCCCGTCTATCACTTCCTAAACCAATCATGAATGTAACCCCCGCCGCGCTGTTGGCGGCCTGCAGGTGGGACAGCGGCAGCGAGGCGATGCTGTACCTGGACGGCCCCACGCCGCGCCAGGGCATCACCGACCAGCGCAACGAGTACCTCCTGGCGCCCGCGGCGGTGGCGGGGCAGGTGGGCCCTGTTGGGGTCGTCGTGGCTTCGTGGCTTGCCCGGCATGGGGTTGCCCGGGCATCGACATGGAAGCGCGGGGCGTCGTCGCGAGGCAGCCGCCAAGGGTGGACAGGGCAGGGCGGGTGGCAGGCCGCGCGCGTTGCGGCTGCGCATGACGTGGGCGCGGGTGCCGCAGTGATCATGCCATCGGCCATCATCCACGCCACGATGGTACCCTCCACGCCTGCATCTGACCTGTGATTGTAACCACACGCCGCCAGGAACCCATTCCCGCCCCACAACCCTACACCCGGTGTGCCCTGTCCTACCGTGTGCCCGGCGCCCTGCAGGAGCTGGTGTTCTATGTGGAGATGGCGGCCAACGGCATGTTCGGCAACACCACGGACGGCATCCTGCCGCCCAACGAGGACCGCTACTTCACACTCAAGGCGGTGCGTGGCGGCTGCGAGTGGGAAGGAGGCTGCTGGGAGTGGGCTGCTGGGAGTGGGCGGCTGGGAGTGGGAAGGAGGCTGCTGGGAGTGGGCTGCTGGGAGTGGGCGGCTGGGAGTGCGAAGGAGGCTACTGGGAGTGGGCGGCTGGGAGTGGGAAGGAGGCGGCTGGGCGCTGTGGGCGGCCCGGGGAGGCGGGAGCGCTGCGCGGAGTGAGTAGACCCTGGGGTTCGCGCTACGCGCTTTGAGGCCGTGCCATGGCGGCGGCGGCGGCAGCCACAGCCGCTCCCATCCTCGCAGCCCCGGCGCCGTCCAGCTCCGTCGCACCTCTCTCCTCTCTGTCACATGACCGCATGTGTGTCAATAGCAGAAGGAAGTACTTACGGAACGTCTCGACGCCGTTGCGTCGATCCCGGTAGTCACGTGTGTGTGTGTGCATGTGTGTCTGTGTGTGTGTGCCCCCCCCATACAGGCTGAGCTGGCGGTGCCTGACGTGGAGGTGACGGGTCTGTACCACGACCTGCGGGCGCTGACGGGGCTGGCGCGCGAGCTGCCGGCGGGGCACGCCACCGGGGAGGCGGCGCTGTACACCGCCAATAAGGTGCGCAGCAGCTGACTGGGTTGGGTGTCCAGACATGGGCATGACTAGTCAGAAGACGCGCAACGTTTTAAACGGCGCTGCGCTTTTGTTTTGGGGGGGCGCCTGCCCCCCCCCCTTGACCGTGTGCTGCAGGTTTGGGTGCTTTCGGCCAGCATTATAATGAGCAGTCCGCGTTGGCCCGCCAGCCTTATGGCCGCTGTGTAACCTATGTCGAATCAAGTCCGCCGCCGCACTCCTGCCTGGCCCAGATCGTCAACACCTACAGGCGCGGCGACCCGCAGTCGGTGGCGGCGTGCCGGGCCCTGGCGGCGTCGGTGCTGGCGGTGCGGGACCCAGGCGACCGCATGCAGGTGCGGAGCCGGGCCGTTTTGGGGGATGCAAAGATTGGCACGGAGGAGTGTAGCGAAGTACACAGCAGGTGTAGGGGTGCGCGTACCGGGAGGGGGGCGCACGGTAGTCATCCTTCCATCCTAGGTCATCGACAACCCAGCACTGCCCCATGCATCTGGCAGGATCTGGTGTTGGGTCCGGGACACGCCTGTGACACACGCCTACCACACTTGAATGAATGTACCCGCCGCCAGGTCCACGCGGTGGGTCACTGCCACATCGACACCGCCTGGCTGTGGCCCTTCAGCGAGACGCACCGCAAGACAGCCCGCAGCTGGAGCAGCCAGCTGAGGCTGGCAGAGAGGTACCCCTGGCACGTGTTCACGGCCTCCTCGGTGCGCGCGCCTTTGGGAACAGGGAGGGGTTTGGGGGAAGGTTGGGGGTGATTTGGGCGAGGTTTGGCGGAAGGTTGCGGACGGAGGGAGTGCGGCTTGGCGTTGCAGGCGCGCTTGCATACGCGCCCACGGCTGTACTCACATACACCAGCCTGCCCACCGGTATTCAGCTTGTGTGCGCATAGACACTGGGACTGTCCCCTCTGTAACATCCGCATTCATAGACACAGTCTCTGCGCTTTTTTTCCTTGTGCTCTTTACACCAAACATACACACACGCACACACACACACACACACACACACACACACACACACACACACACACACACACACACACACACACACACACACGCGTCTTCCTCAACAGGCGCAACAGTACGAGTGGCTGCTCCAGGACTACCCGGGTCTGTTCACGGAGATTCAGGCGGCGGCGGCCCGGGGCAGCTTCGTGCCCGTGGGAGGTGCGGCGGAAGGGCGGGAGCGCGCGGCCCGGAACCTGAGAGGAGGAAAGGACAGGACCGCGCTGCTTCGGCCTGGCGGCTTGGGTGCTGCATCCGGTACTGAAGCGTGACGCCAGCACACAACCAGCCCGCTTGGCAGCCAGCACGGAGCCCTCCGTCCCGCCCCAAGCCAGCTGCCTCCCTGCCCCTCTCTCCTCCTGCTCCTGCTCCATGTGTGTGCGCGCATGCGCAGGCACGTGGGTGGAGATGGACACGAACGTGCCCAGTGGCGAGTCGCTTGTGCGGCAGTTTCTGTTCGGCCAACGCTTCTTCCAGCGCCACTTCGGCGCCCCATGCGACGTGTTCTGGCTGCCGGACACGTTCGGGTACAGCGGGCAGCTGCCGCAGATCGCGGCGGGCGCAGGTGCGGGCCCGCGGCGGCGGGCTGGCGGGGGTTGGGCAGGGTGCCGTGGGCTGGTAGGGGCCTGCGGGCTGGTGTGGGGAGGGGCGGGGCGGCGGGCTGACTGGAGCGTGGGTGGTGGTGGTGTGGTGGCGTGTCAGGGGCCGGCATGGTTGGACTTGTCGCGGCATGGCCGGGAGTTTCGGGTTTGTCCGGAATCTGCATGAGACGCGCGCGCACGTCTACCACAGAGGCGCTGTCCTGAACTTGTCTGCACCGCCTCACCGTTGTGCCCTCCCAGGCATTCGCTACTTCCTGACCCAGAAGCTCAGCTGGAACAACATCAACGCCTTCCCGCACACCACCTTCTACTGGGCGGGCTTGGACGGCGCAAGCCGCCTGCTGACGCACTTCCCGCCCGCCAACACCTACAACGCCCAGGTGCCCCGCCCCTAGCTGCTTGCCCACAGCTGCTGGCCCCTAGCTGCTGCCCCTAGCTACCGCCCCTAGCTGCTTGCCCACAGCTGCTGCCCCTAGCTGCCGCCCCTAGCTGCCGCCCCCGACCCCTCTTACACGCAACACACATGAACACCTACAGCGCTGGCAGGACCTGCTGTTGCAGTGGCTGCAACCACGCTCGTACCCGCTTGCCTTGCACCACCTCTTGCCTTGCACCCGCTTGCACCCCACCACCACCACCACCACCACCACCACCACCTCCCCAACCCCATACAGGCCGACGCCAAGGACCTGTTAGCCACCGCCACCGGCTCCAAGGACAAGGACCGCGCGCCGCTGGCCTACATGCTGTTCGGCAACGGCGACGGCGGCGGCGGCCCCACAGTGGACATGTGCGAGAGCCTGGCGCGCCTGGGCGGCTGCCGCGGCGTGGCGGGCTCGTTCGACGTGACGGCGCCGGGCGACTTCTTCCGGCGGCTGGAGGGCGCCAGCCAGGACCTGCTGACGTGGTGAGACCACCAGACCAGACCAGGCGACGGCTGCGGACGTGAATGCGTGTATTTGTGTATGTGTATGTGTGTGTGCGTGTGGTGTGCGTGCTTGTTAATGAATCACAAAAGAAAGGTTTGTTGCGGCAGCACACTCGAGGAGTCGAGGCGGTCCGTGGTGGAGCCGGGGGGCAAATGGCGCACGGGCGGCATGGGGCCGGGCCGATGCGGCGGCACGTGACGCCGCATGGCTACCATGTGACGTGCAACCTGTGACACGAGCCCGGTCGCTGTCGCCCACCACCACCTCCGCCTCTGCCTCCACTTCTTCCGCCGCCAGGCGTGGCGAGCTGTACTTTGAGCTGCACCGCGGCACCTACACCACCCACGCCGCCAACAAGAACGACAACCGCACCTGTGAGCTGCTGCTGCGAGAGGCGGAGGCGGCGGGTGCGCTGGCGGAAGCGATGCTGGGCGATGTTGGCGGCTACTGCTACCCCCGGTGAGTGCGGCTTGGCCGGAGAGGACGCCTTGCACAGATAACGAAACTAGCTGCAAAGTATATCAGCGCACGCCTGTCACCCCTGCGTGCTTGCCCGGCTATGCAGCCCAGACAAGGCGACCTGAGGCATGGCACTGCCCTCTGCTACTCCCGCTTCCACCACGCCTCGTCGCCCACGCCGCACGCACCCCGCAGGGCCGAGCTGGAGTCCATCTGGAAGGACGTACTGCTGTACCAGTTCCACGACGTACTGCCCGGCAGCTCCATCGGCCGCGTGTACGACGTCACAAAGACGCGGTGAGCACGGCGTGTGTGCACAGGAGCGCCTGTGTGCGTGTGTATGTTAGCAAAGCAAATAAATTGTGGGGGAAGGCCGCCGGGCCGCGGCAGGACGTGAACGTGCGGGTGCGGTGCAGGCTGTCGTGCGTGTGGCGCAGGTTGCAGGACGCCGCGCCGCTGAAGCCTGGGGCTGTCCGCGGCCGTGTCTCTGGCCGCAGGTACCCGCAGATGAAGATGCAGCTGCGCAAGATCCGAGACGCCGCGCTGGGTGCGCTCATTGCCGCCGCCGCCGCGCCGCAAAGCGCCGCGGCCGCCGCCGCCAACTCGGCTGCTGTTGCTGCCGCTGTTGGCACTGGCAGCCACCTCATTTCTCTGGAGGAGGTGGTGGGAGCGCGCCCACTTCTGCAGCCCCCCGCGGCCGCGGCCGCGGCCGCCGCGGATGCTGCTGGCGCCGGCGAGCCGGTGGCGTGGGTGTTCAACAGTCTGGCGGTCCCGCGCACCGAGCTGGTCAGCCTGCCGGTCGCCAGCTTGCCGCCGGACCTGAGGCAGAGGCTGGCGGAGGGCGCCTGGCGGCCCGCGGTGCTGGGGCAGGGCCCGCAGGAGGGCGCGGCGGCAGGCGCGGCCCTGGAGGTGCCGGCGGCCAGCGGCCCGGGCGGCGCGGCGCAGGTGGTGCTGGCGGTGGTGGAGGTGCCGCCGCTTACCCTGACGCCGCTGACGGCGGCAGACCTGGCGGCGGGCATCAAGCGCAGGGCCTGCAGCAGCAGCAGCAGCACGGCAACTGTCAACGGCGGTATCAGCGACAGCAGCAACAGCAGCGAGGGTGTGGGTTATGACGGCGGCTGCCGACTGGTGCGAATGACGGCGTCGCAGGCGGGGTTGCGCGGGCGGCGGGCGGCGGCGGCGGCGGAGGCCACCAGCCGGCGCCTGGGTGTGGCGGTGGCGGCGGAGGACGCGGCGGTGTACTTGCTCATGAACAAGATGGTGAGGGCGCTGTCCGCGAGCGCAATGTGTAGCTATTGAGGATATTGGTGGACGAGGACCAACAGGGTACGGTACCGCACGTGGGGAGCGAGGCCTGAGGGCGGACAGGGTGTTCGGGTTGCGGCCCAGAAGCAGGCACACGCACGTTCTCATCCGGTCTGCTCCGGCCTCCACTGCCCTGCTCCCTGCTTGTGTCCCTGCTCCCCTCCTTTAGGTCCGGGCCTACTTCGACGACGCGGGCCGGCTGCTGAGTCTGTACGACCCCGCCTGGCGCCGGGAGTTGGTGCCGGAGGGGCAGCCGGGCAACGTGTTCAGGTGAGGCACACGGGTGGCTGGCCTAGCGGCGGCCGGCAACTTCTCCGTACCGATTTGACAACGAGAGGGGTCGAACCACGGAAACGGAGTGTGCATGGCCCTGCCCCGCATGGCTGGCCACATGCACGTTGCCCTCGCCCCGCGCCCCACAGGCTGTACGAGGACATCCCGCTGTTCTGGGACGCCTGGGACATCGAGGTGCGCCCATGCTGTTGTTGCCGCTGCTGCCGCGAGCACCTGGGCCGGCCACATTCGCTGCCGCTCACACTGCCCTTCCTGCTTTGTGCGTGCACCACACCTCGCGAACTGCGCACTCGCCCTGCCCCAAGCACCACACACGCGTGTGTGTCCGCCGCTGCGGCTGCCGATGCTGCTGCTCGTGTGACCACCTCGTGTGTGTGCGTGTGCGGTCAGGTGTATCACCTGGAGAAGGGCTGCCTGGCGGGCGAGGGCCAGCCGCCGCCCTCGGTGCACATCATCGAGTCCACGCCCTCGCGCGTGCGGCTGGGCCTCAGCATGCAGATCACCGCCGCCTCCTCGCTGCAGCAGGTGGTCAGCCTCAACTGCTGCTCGCCCAGGTCCGTGCCCCGGGGGTGTTGGTGGGGTGGTTGCTTTCACCATTCCCAGTAAAAAGGGGAGGAAGGGGCTGCAGATGGGGAAGGGGCTGCAGATGGGGAGGTGGGAAAGGGGGCAGGGAAAGCGGCAAGGAGAAGAAGTCGGTATTCATTTCAGTGGAGGTACGCAACAACGCGCCCGAAGCTTTTGCCGCTCCGTTGCACCTGTGGATCCGCCCTCGTTCCGTATGACATCCATCGTCGATCTCACCGCCATCCACACCACCACACCCGCCCACCACCCCACCAGGCTGGAGTTCCACACCGAGGTGGTGTGGGCGGAGAACCGCACCGCCCTCAAGGTGGAGTTCCCGACCACACTGGACGCGCCCGCCGCCGCCTACGAGGTGCAGTTCGGCGCCGTGGAGCGGCCCACACACACCAACACCTCCTGGGACTGGGCGCGATTCGAAGTGTGCGCGCACAAGTAAGAGCGGCGGACAACGCGCTGCGCTGGCATTAGCTCTGTGCACCTGTTTGCGTCATGTCGCCGTGGGATGCACCCCACGGGCGCACCCATCGCCTGCCAGCTCGACCTGCTGCCGTAGCGTGATTCGGAGCATGCCACACACGCTGCCCTGCCCTGCCCTGCCCTGCCCTGAGCTGCCCTGTCCTGCCCTGACCTGCCCTGACCTGACCTGCCCTGACCTGCCCTGACCTGAGCTGACCTGACCTGACCTGACCTGACATGCGCTGCCCGGCGGCCCGCCAGGTGGGCGGACCTGTCGGAGCCGGGCTACGGGCTGGCGCTGCTGAACGACTGCAAGTACGGCCACGCGGTGCACGGCCACGTCATGAGGCTCACACTGCTCAGGTGAGCCGCCACCAGGCGGTGGGCGGTGGGCGGTGGGCGGTAGGCGGTGGCGGCTGCAGGTTCAGGTGTGGGTGCGTGTGTATGAAGCTGTCCGTCTGACTACGGTATGCCTGGTCTCACCGCTGTGATGTCCTGAGCGCATGCCTCCCTGCTGCTCCCGCAGGTCGCCCAAGGCGCCCGACGCCAACACGGACATGGGCACACACGCGCTGCGTTACGGCCTGCTGCCGCACGCCGGCTCCTGGCAGCAGGCGGGCGTGGCCGCGCACGGCTGGGCCTTCAACGCGCCCCTGCGCCTGATGCAGGCGCCGCCGCAACAGCAGCTGGCGGCGGCATCCGCCGCTGCCGCCGTCTCGGCCCTCAGCCTGGCACAAGCCGCGCCGGCTGCAGGGGCAGCGGCTGCTGGCGCCGTCGACTTCTGCCACGCCAGGCCGCGCCTGGCCTTCAGCCCCGAGCAACCCATGTTCCAGGTGCGTATGGCTGCATCTCCGAGCAGCGTGAGGGTGGCTCGCAGGGCACGTGCGGGTACCGACACGCATACTGTGGCCTGTCCCGCACTCTCGCATGCCCACCTCTTACTACCACGCAATTGGCGCCCCGTGCACATGCACGATTGCAGGTGGTGAACGCGCAGCAGAACCCGCTGCAGCCCGCCTCGCCGCACCACCCCGACGCCACGTCCAGTGGCGTGTGGCAGCCGCCGCTCATCCTAGACACCGTCAAACTCGCAGAACCGCCGCTGCAGCACACCAGCACCGCGCCCGCCGCCGCTGCCGCCGCCGCTGCCTCCGTGCCGGTGCTGTCAGCGCTCTGCCCGGACGGCCTTGCGGCGCCCGCCACCAGTGCAAGTGCCGAGCAGCTGCTGATGCCGGAGGTGGGGGCGAAGCTGAAGGAGGGCGCTACGGAGGTGGTGCTGCGCCTGTACGAGCCGCACGGCGCCCGCGGCGTGGCCCGCATTGAGTGGCCGGACTGGCTGCCGGTGGCGGGTGGCATGCTGTGCGACCTACTGGAGCAGGAGCTGGGGCCGGAGCAGAGGCAGGCGCAGGGGCAGCGTGATGGGCAGGAGGAGGAGGGGCTGCGGGTGGTTCTGGGGTTGTCGCAGGGTGGTGGGGCGGGTGGGTACGTGGAGGTGCCGTTCAAGCCGTTCCAGATCATCTCCATTAAGCTGATCCTGCAGGTGTAAAAGGTTTGCGGGATCTGCGAGCAGGGGGTGCGGGTGGAAGTGTTGGGACACGCGGTGGCGTGGCATGGGTGTGTGGCTTGTGGAGATGTCGGAGCACCTGACGAGACGCCGCAGGCTTGCCGGCCCTTGGAGTTGGTGCGCATGGCGAGTTGGTTGTCGAGCAGGGTAGCTGATAGCATGTGATACATGCATGCATGGGCACGAGTCACACATCACAGGGCAACATGAGTGTGATTATGAAGTGAATCCATCGTGTGGACTGCACCGGGAGATGAGGTAGACGCTTGCGGCCTCAGACATACAGTATGTTGTCGAGCTGTCATTTGCGACCGCGTGCAAGTACGTGACTGCGCACATGAGGTGTGGCACATGGATTAACCTCTGCTCCACAGGAGAGGTGGAATTGTGTGGAAGTGCTCACCTGTTTTACGCCAGGGGAGGGGCCCAAGGAGTCCATCCGTCTCCGAGCCTCCGAGGGTTATGAGGAACAAGGCAGTGGCCCTGGCCGGGTCATCCGTATATCAAAGCGCCCATGCGAGGATGTGTGACCATGCACGTGATGATCTGATGGACAAGGCAAGTAGGTACTTGGCCTACGCGGTTGGAGAGGTCGCGAGAGGTACGTTGCAGACCTTGCAGTGCAGGGCCCCTCTGCTCTTGCTTGTACTAGGGATTTACCTGGATTTAACGTTGCAGTGCAGGGCCCGCTGCAGGGGTGATCCAGGGCTCAGTCCCCATGTGCCTCGGTCCCACAAGGCCAAAACTCCTCACACGTACGACCGTGCGTACGACGCCCAGTCACGGAGCACGTCTCCACATCCTCCGCCCCCCATCCCCGACGCAAGGACAAGGGGCCAGGGAACTGAGGGAAGGGCAGTTTGGGTGAATGGTCGAACAGGGCTCCGCCCAGCTACATACCATACCTGTAGGGCAGCCGCGCGAGTAGCCGCATTCCTGCCCCTTACCCTGTCCCATCACATCGCACATTCGCACGCACCCGTCGCCATCTGTCAATGCCACCGCCTCAACATTGGAAAGCTCCTATATACAGGCCAAAAGATCTAATCTGTACAGAAATTCCTAAGGCCTTACCGAAACCAGTTGCGGTGTAGACGGGAGTGCAAAATGGCAGCGACGTTGACAGATGAGGTGCTCGCGCGCTACTGCCCAGTGCTTTTCTTACATCATCTCGACAAATACATGCCTTGTAGGTGAGACTGCGGGTGACGGAATATGTGTGGGGGATGTAATGCACATACCGCCAGCTCGCAGTCAAGTCCTCAGGAACTCTGCTGGACCATGGGAGTTCACACACACCATACTGTGCCTTGCAGCGTCGAGTGGTTTATCCAACGAGCTGGCCTGCACTACTATAACGAGGGCGTTTCTGGGTGCGGGGAGTTGCACGAGTTTAGCTCGGTGCCAGGCGGCGTAGAGGAGCTGCTCCCGGCGGGTCAGGTGTGTACTACGATACGCTATGGCCATCACCTGGTCCATCTGCACCCCAGCGACTCGGGCACCTCCCTGGCGCCCCACCGACTGTGGCAACCCCTGCCCCCACTGACCCCCCATTGCATTGGGGCGCGGCAGGTGACGCAGGAGAAGCTGCTGGCGGAGCAGGACCGGGTCTTGGTCCCTGAGCACCTCAGCCTGACGCTTGATTCCATGCACTTCGGGGGCCATGACCGGCGGCGGCTCAGCGAGGTGCCCATCTACGTGCACGCCAAGGTCAGCCTCAGCGCAAGCGCGCCAGTCTTGGAAAACATCCAAACCTGCTTTCTTCATTGCTCTTGGCGGCACGGTATACGTTGCATTGGCCCAACCACCGCCCTCCCTCCTGCGTGGTTTCCAGTTGGTGCTGGACCAAGTGCATGGCCGGCCTGAGGCCTACGAGATTAACTACATCACATTCTACGCCTTCAACGGCCACTACGCGGTGCCCTTCGGCCTGCCCATTCTAATGACGGGGAACCACGTGGGAGGTGAGCGACGAGCCGGGGGGCCGTTGGGACCCGGTCTGGACCGAGTGGGAGGGCGGGCTGACGTGTCCGGTGGACGGGCGGGTGGACGGCTCAGTGTGCAGTGGTTACGGTCGCGCGCAGGACACTGCAGGCGGTGACTGGGAAATCACTGTTGCATGCCGCTTGGCTTGCGCGCAGACTGGGAGCACCTCACTGTGCGGCTGGACGCGCGCACCCTCGAGCTGCAGGTAAGGGTGGCCGGGGATCGAGCGGCCACACATGTGCATGGGAGCACATCAGCGGCAACATTGCAAGTGAATTGGCTTCACATATGCAAATCTGGTAGCGCATCGCGTAACGCTCCCAATTGGTGACCCTGGGCCCTTGGACTGCAGGGTGTGTGGTACAACGCGCACCGCAACATCGAGGGCGAGTGGTGTCCCGCCGCGGCTGTGCCCCGCACCCCCTGCGGACGCATCATCGGCCACGTCGCCATCAATGGGCACGGCATCTACCCGCACGTGAGTGCCCGCCAACCGGGGGGCGCACTCCATGTCTGCCGGTTGGGCTCCAGGTCCACCCGCACATACGGCACCTCAGACCGCTGCCCACTACGCCGCGCAGTGCGGCACCATTTCGCGCCTGTTCTTCGCCGCGAATGACCGCACCTCACGAGCAGGCCCAGTCTGGAACCCAACCAAAATCAGGCGCATGTGCGGCGTGCCCCACGAGGTGAGAGCCGCGGCCGTGTCGCGTTTGTCCCACAGGGTTAGGGCTAATGGACGGTCCAAATCTCAGGTCATGGCGTGTTGTTGTCGAATCCAGCTGGTTGAGACGTATCTTGGCGAGCAACCCTGTCACTACGCACGTCCTCGATAGCCTTGTGGATTGCTCTAGCACTCCTAGGTATGCCGACATGTTCCCCCGCTTGCAGCAGGACGCACCGCACCTGTGCCGCACCGTACGCTCCCGCGGCTGCACCCTGCCGCCGCCCCAGCCCATGGCGGCCCCTCGGCCGCCGGCCACGCTGCGTGCCACCTCTGCAGCCTATCACGCGGGTAGCAGCTTGGCATTGGCTTCAGCGCGTTCGGCGGACCTGCCGCTGCTGCATCCGTTGTCGTCTCAGCTGCAGGAGGCGCAGCAGCACCGCCAAACAGAGCAGCAGGATGTCAGCAGCAGCGCAGGGGCTCGCGACGAGCACTGGTCTGGTATGGGTACGGGGTACGCGTTGCCTCAAGTCGAGCATGACACATCTCTGTGGCAGCAATACAAAGGTACGCAACGCAGAGCACACAGATTGCAAATGCATGATGGTCTAGCAGCCGCCCTTACAAGTAGCGCTGCGCACTGAACCCGGCACCGCACCCGTGGGGTGTACCTTCATCCCGTGCAGGTTACTGGGGCACAGTGGTTGGACCTATGCATCAGGTGAGGCGCGTGATGGGGGTGGCAGCAATGGCCATATGCAGGGAGAGCTGCGAGGTCACATTGACGGGTTGCACAAGGCTGCACGCACCAGAGTACGGTAGTTCGCCTTCTGTACGCCGCAACACGCATACCCGCCGGGTCATTGGGTTGCTGCACCTGCACCCATCCAAGCCTTGGCCTGTCGCCGTCGCGTGCATTTCTACAGGGCTGGTTTTCGAATCCCGAACCGCCTGTGAGCCGCGGCCTGCTGCGGCGGCTCTTCCTGCCGTGCGCCCCCGGCGTCGACAGCCTGCCGCCGAGGGCGTAGGGGCGTGGCGATGGGCGATTGGAGAGTGGCTGCCCGTCATTCAACAACAGCCCCCTAACCGTCATGCAAAACATCCTAGTCCGCAAGCTGCTGGCGACGCCGAGCGCCCAGCAGTGGGTCGCCCAACAGGCGCATCGCCACCGCCCAGGAGCCTAGCCGGGCGCGCCGTGCGTGCGATGGCTGCCCTCCCGACCCCAGCCGAGCCGGGTGGTCACAGCAGCTTGCCTGCCAGGCCGCCGCCCCACGTGCCGTCGCCCGATGCGTCGGGCTGCCGCCTCATTGTGCTGCGTCCATCCACACGCCCGCGTGTGTGGCACCGCCAACTTGGGTGGCCGAGGCAGGGGTTGCAGGCGCGCGGTCGCGCTAGTCGCGAAGCTGGCTGGCCGCCAGTGGCTCTCCTAGCGCCTGTACGTCTGCGCGCGGCGGCACTGCTGGGGCGCGGCCGTTTCTGTTCACGCAGCGATGCGACCTTCATGCCTTCATACTTAGCTACACCCCACCGTACGCACTGCGGGTGACTAGTCTAAATGCGCATGGGACGGTGGAGTCTGCCGTCAGTTGTGTCCGGTCAACATGTGGGATTGGTGGGGTGGAGTCAAGGGGCATAGCGGCGCCTTGAGCGGCGCAGCAGGCAAGTGCATCCGACACACGCCCAGGTGCAGTAGTGCGGTGGGATGCAAGGGCGCCGCCGGTGAAGAGAAGGCTGCTGGTGGGCTGAGCAATGGAGGTGCTGAATGGCAGCGGAAGGCGCTGTGATTGAAGGCGTTTGCTGATACATACGCTGTCCCGATGTGAAAGCATTCTGAGTAGGTTGGGCCGGCCAATGGGTAATGGTAGGAACTAGGAAGAGCTCTCCATGATGGAGACGCCTGAGCGACCACGACGATGCCCCAATCAAGCGATCTTAGCAGAATGCTGACGTAGACTTGAGAGCTGGAATTTCAGGCGGTCTCCATAGATGCAGCGCGGGACCGGGCACGGTGAGTTTGGGCGACGGGCTGCCAGGCGTGGCCAGGCAAGCTCTGGGGGAGTTGGGGAGCGCTGGCCGCTGGGCGTAGAGGCGAGGTATTACAGATTCACAGTCAGTTGCAAGTCAGGCTGCCTGGCTGCGGAGCTGTGGAGTGTGGAATGGGGGAAGCGACCAGGGAAGGGCGGAACGCATGGTGCGATCCCAGGTTGTAAGCTTAGAACTTGACATGTTACCGCAGTTCGATGCCCATGAGTCCATCAGACGGTGCGGCGAAGTGGCCCGGGACGAGAGTGAAGTCACATGTCCAGTCAGGTTCCCGCACACGCACACCTCACTGCATGCCCAGCCTCATGCTGCTTAGACCTGGCCTTCGGGCATTTACCTTCAGTCCGTGCAAGCTGGGTGCCTTCCGCCGCCTGTGCGCTCCGCTACCCGCGGCAACACCTTTTTGATCTGTCACGCCAAACCATCCGCCAAAGCACCAAGCTTGCGCCACCTGCGCCGTGCCCTAACCTTGCCCCCTCACTCGCCTTCCTCACCCGTCTCCCTCGAATGCCTCTGGGTCGCCCCCTGCGAAGTCCTCATCTATCTCCGCCTCGGCCTCCGCCTCCGCCTCCGCCTCCCCACCTGCCCCTTCTGCCTCCATCTCCTCAGCACCTCCCTCAGCACCGCCGCCCGCGGCCTCCGCGTGCTCCGCCACCTGCTCCGCCCGCTCCTCGGCCCCGCCTCCGCCTCCTCCGCCTCCGCCCTCGGCCTCAGCCGCCTCCTCACCTCCTCCTTGCTGTGCCTCCTCGCCCCGGCCTCCTGTGCTGCCCCGGCCCTGCCCTCCGCGGCCGCCGCGGCCGCCACTGCCCTCTGCCTGCACGCGCTGCCGCTTGTTTTCCCGGCCGCCGCCGCCCGGCGCCCCGCCGTCCATGCCCATGCCCATCTGCTCCATCAGCTCCGCCTGCACCAGCTTGCCGTAGCCGCCGCGGCCGGGGTCGTAGTCTTGCCGGAACTCGTCACGCACCTTGAAGGGGAGGGCAGCAGCCAGGGGTGGCATAAGGAGAAGTCAAGCACGCGTGCAATACAGGGAGGGGGAGGCGACACGGCCGTTGCCTCAGGGCCTGTGCGCCGCAACTCGCGCCCCGACGGCTCCTCAAACCCATGCTGCCGCATTTCGACCCCGCGCCGCTGTGCTCATTCCCCCGTCGTGCACTCCCCCATCCTCTAACTGAAAACAGCACCACACCCAATAGCCTAGCACAGGCCCTGAGCACACGCGCGCTCGCCGCCTCCAGCCGCTGCAGATGTGCCCCCTGCCCACCTGGCCTCCCGAGCGACCTCGCCCGTACTGGCGCCCCTCCACGAAGCCCCAGTCCAGATCCACACGGATGGCCCGCTCGTCCACCAACGTGCCGTTCAGGAACGCCACCGCCTCCTCCGCGTCCTGCAAGTGTGCGAGCGGCAGAGGGCAGTCGGGTGGCCGGCAGTCAGCGGCGGGACGATACAGGGGCGGCCCGGCCACTGCAGGTGTGCATGCGCTTCCTGCCCTGCACCCAGACCTTGACGCCTTGGGCCCCAAAACACACCACATGGTACGGCAGCCGACATGCTATCCCAGCGTCACTTCCCGGCCAGCCTTTCTCTGCCGGGCCTTCCTGCGCCGCCTCCTGTCCGTCCCTGCAGAACCGCCGCCCCCGCAACAGCTACTGAAGTACCCGCACCCGCCGCGTGTAGTAGATGGCGAAGGCGAAGCCGCAGGGCGTCTTTTGGACCTTGTCCAGCCCCATAACAATGCGCTTGATGTGGCCCACCCGCCCAAACACGTCGTACAGCTGCTCTTCGCGCGTGGTGAAGGCCAGGTTGCCCACGTACACAGTGGTACTGGAGGTCAGTGCGTGCTCCCAGTCAGCCTGGAGGCGGGGAGTGGAGGGGGAGGGGATGCAACGCCGGTGGGGGCGAAGTGGCGGGCAGAGAGGCCGTAGTCCATCCCTCTGCTAAGCTGACACCTTTGTTGTCCCAGGTCCCACACCCGCAGCCCCGGCTGAGGGCCGCCTGCTCCCAGTCCACGGGCGACTGTTAGGTATGTGGGGGAGGGGGGTTGTCTGCAACCATCGGCCATACTGGGCCACGGTAACGCCTCGAAACACGGGCTCGCAGATCGGCGCTGGGTGACGCGCATTCCCTAATCAGGGGCCTCCTCCTGCCCCGGCGCATCAGCGCCAACTGGCTCGCAGACCGGCTTCTAGAAAGCAGGATAGCTCTCGCGGGGAAACCATCAGAACCCGCCGCACCAGCGTCCTCACCCGTAGAGCAGCGACCTAGGAAGGTCGAGATGGCACTCTTTCGGGGAAGTTCGGCACAAGTATGTTCAGTGCCTACACAGGTAACGGAGCCGAACCGTTCCTGATGGGTTTCGATCTTGCGACCTTGATGTGACTCCGGCACCCAACTCCGGCATCGTGGCGCAAGACCACCCGCGTACAAAGCCCACGGGCGGGCAGACTGTTAACTGTACCCCTCGCGTGCCAGACCAGGCCTGCTGTGCCCCCGAGCCCACGCACCTCTGTGCCTTCGAAGCGCCGATCCCTGTACTGCGTTATGGCCGGGTTTAAGACCTGTAATGCAAACCACGAGAGTCAAGCGGGTCCTGCCAAGGCCGCCGGTCGCGCGCGAAAATCGGTCCATTCTTTGCAAGAACTTGCCCGGAGTAGTTTCGACATTATTGAGAGACCACTTCAAGATCTAGTAAAGACAGGAGCTAAGAAGGTGAATCCAGGCTCTGACCAGCGCAGGCCAGCTGCGCCGCGTTACTATGTCAACACAATAGCGCATGCATGTTCAAATTTGGTATCAGGTGCCGTCTAGTATACTGCTATACTGTAGGTTGTGCTGTGCGGGAATTTCCAAGCGTCCGGCATGGGCGCATGGCGTGCCTTGTGCGCGATTGGTACAAATGGACTATTGCCCTTGGCAAACTGCCAGCCTGCAGCGTTTACGCTTTCGACTGTGTCAATACCTGACAAATACTGGGGGCACACGGCTTGGCAGCCAATGGCCCAACCTCCACGCCGCCTGTCGCTGCTTGTGCCAGCTGAGCAATAAGCATTAAAGCCTGTACTAGTATAAGTCACGGGCAGATGGCTGACCCGGAGCTCCTGGCTTGGTGCCGGAAGCACGGCGTGGAGTTCGGGGGCATCGAGGCTGCGTATGTTGACGAAGGATGGCGCGGGGTGGTGGCGACACGCGACTTGGCTCCAGGTGACAGCGCTCGCTTATCCGGTCTCAAGGTTTCGGGTGCAACTCTCATACAACTCTCATAGCAGGGTATTATGCGGAGCTCTTGGGGAGTAGGTCTTCGTGCAGACCTTGCGGCGCAGCGCGCCAACTTCTTCTATGGCGCCAAAACTTGCTCAGTACTTCCAATTGGTGTCCTGTTGCCCTGCCGCAGGCGATACAGTGCTCCGTGTCCCTGGCCGGCTGCTCATGACCACACGAAGTGCACGCGCCGACCCCGCACTCGCAGCCGCGCTGTCGCGCCTGGCTGCGTCGCCTGACCCGGACGACGTGGCGGCCGCCGCCGCGCTCACGCCGCACCAACTGTTGGCCACGCACCTCCTGCACGAGGTCTCAAAGGGCCCCGAATCCTTCTGGCACCCCTACCTGCAGCAGTTGCCGCGCTCCTACACATCCCTGGCGCACTTCTCCGCTGATGACGCAGCGGCTCTGCAGCTGCAGCTGGCGCAGGATGTGGCCGCGGCGGCGGCGGAGCGGGCACGGGAGGAGTGGCAGGGCGCGCTACCCCTGCTGCGAGCTCTGGGTGAGAGGCGCATGGAAGCAAGCGCCCGCGACGCTGTAACCTCACGCGTAGTGCCAATCTTTGCCCACCCCGCCAGGCGTTCGCCAGTCAGTCACTCCGCTGCAACCTGCACCCACGGGACCCCACCCCTGCCCCGGCACGGGCCCCGCTCCAACAGGCCTGCCCAAGCGTTTCGCGCTGCTGCGCTCCTGGCTGTGGGCGGCCTCCACGCTGCACAGCCGCACCATGTTCCTGCCCTGGTGCCCCGCAGGCGCCCTCACGCCCTTCGGCGACCTACACAACTACGCGCCGCCGCCGCCGCCCTACGTGCCGCAGCTAGGTGTGGCAGAGGACCGGACGGCGGCGGAGTCGGCGGCCGCTGCCGATGAAGTGGCCGCTGCAGGCAGCGTGGCAGCAGCATCGGCATCGGGATCAGTTTATGGAGCGGAGGGTGCCACCGGTGCAACCTGCGCCAAAGACGCATCTACTGGCGCCCCGGGTGTGGGCGGTGCATGCTGTGACAATAGAGGCTCGATAGGGGCTGCAGCAAAAGTCCAGGAGGGCGGGAGTGTGGGGATGCAGGACGGCCCAGACCAGGGCTGCTGCATGGCGCTTGAATTGTTGCAGCTTGGGGCGGATGACCCAGGCAAAAGCCGATGCCATGGTGCAAACGGTGTGCTGGGCAGGGCAGTGGAACCACGTGCAGCGGTGGCCTCGCCGGCAGAAGCATCTGCGCAGAGCAACGCCCCGGGACCGGCTGAGCTGCGGCCACCGGGAATGTTGGCCGACGTATCGGCAGGCGCGGAGGGAGCGGAACCGGCGGCAGCGCATGAGGCCGAGGACGCGGACGCCATAGCGGGCGACGGCAGTTGGGATGAGGCCCGGCAGCAGTACGTCATTGTCGTGCGGCGGCGGGTGGCGGCGGGGCAACAGGTGCTGCTGTGCTACGGCCGCCACACAAACTTGGAGCTGCTGGAGCACTACGGTTTTGTAATGCAGGTGTGGGTCGGCGTAGGGAGACGGGCGGGGCCACGGCGTGGTTGGCCTGGGAGTGGGAGCATGGCGGCTGGGCGTGGGTCTGTGAAAATGGAAAGGCACACGCGAATGATGGCTCCACCTCACCTGACAGATCCAGGCGCACTGTCCATGGAACTGCAAGTCTCAGTGGCAAGGCTTGAACTTACCGTGTGTGAAATTACCGTGGGCATGCACAGTGCAACATCGCCTCTGCCCGCTGACTGCCAACAGGATAATCCGCACGACACGGCGCCGCTGGATGCAGCCCTGTTGCCCGTACCCGACAGCGCCCGCTACAGCGCTGGCGCGCCACCGCTGCCACCCGACGAGTGCTTCGTGCACGGCGGTAGCCCGCAGGCCCCGTGCAACACCGATAACACTGGTGATGGCAGTAGCGGCTGTGGCGCCCCCAGCTGGTCGCTGCTGCATTTCCTGCGCTACTGCGCCGCGACGCCTGCGGAGCGGCGGACACAGGGGCACCGGCTGGCTGCGGGCGAGAGCATCAGCGAGCAGGTGTGGCGGGGGACCGGTACTGCAGTACCCATTGTGGTGCAGTCGTGGTCCTGTGACACTCACGAGAGCGCTGGCTGTATGGACATTTTTACAACCGCTCTGCACTGGCGCGCAGGGTGACCGCATTGCGTTGGGCTGGCTGCGGGCGGCCTGCATGCGCCAGCTTGAGGACCTGCCTACCAGTCTGGCACAGGACCTGGAGGAGCTGCAACGCAACAGCCAGAGCGACAGCAACAGCAACATCCAAAGCCGTAGCCACAGCCAAAGCCAGGAGGAGGGACCGGCACAGCGCAGCGCATCGCAGTTGGGCGCCGGCGACAGGGCGGCGGTGCCGGCACCGCAAGCGCACGATCGGCAGGGCGCCGCGGGCACCACTGAGGCGGCACAGTGTGAAGGGACGCAACAGGCGGCGGCGGCGCCGGCGGCGGCTGTGGCGGTGGCATTAAGTGACGGGTTCACGTGCGCGGGGCTGGCGCTGCAGTGGCGGGTAACATACAAACGGGCCCTGCATGCAGCGATATCAAGGGTAGACGCGCTGTTGGGTGCGCCTACTGCCGAAGGTGCGGTCGCGGGGCACAGCCTCGAAGCGTTGCTGCAGATGCAACGGCAGGGGCGAAAGTAGTACCGCAGGACTCAGCGGTTCTCTCTCATGCCTTGAAAGGTCTTGGTCACACCAGAACCCGTGCAAAATCATTATCAGTGCGATTTTTGTGACGTCTCAAATGCAGTAGTTGCAGGCTTTTTGATACTCTAAATAGTATGCGAATTATTACGCTAGGCACGCCAGCATGTTTATCGCCAGCGCTGCTTGTTCGGAGGGCGCTGGATGTACTTCTCGCACAATGAGGGCTGCCGAATGCCAAGTCTGTCTCTTGACAGTGTAGCAGTCCATACACACACCTATTTCCTACGTTCAAGCCTACGTCACAGCTATTTCTATGAGCTGCGAGTATTGAACCGCTGCACAGCCGCACTTGGCATGTTTGCTTTCAGAAATGAACGTGCTTCTGTTTGAGCCATTTATTGAGGAATGACATAGGAGCGCGCGGCGCCAGCGAGCGCCGCTGGGGCTCGTCAAACAGGCTCGGCACAGTGCTCAAATGCCGAAACTATTCAAGTTGCTTGCATTTGTTTCGCTGCTCTTTTGTATCACCGCCCAGAATGGCGGTAACGGCAGCACCGAGGATTTCCGCTGCGCCTTGCGCTCACAGTGGCAACTCAGGTCCAGGTGAGGGCTTCATCAACATCGGCATATGTCCGTTAGTTGAGGCTCCATCCAGCGTCTGCAAGGCAGAACTGGCTTTGCTGCAATGGCCGTTCACAGGGCCGTTCAATCTCTTATCCCACGAAACAACGCAAATGGATCCATAGCTTGTCTTATGTTGACATAGATTGGAGGTATGGTGAAATAGATTGGGTTGGATTGCGGCCGCACTCGACCGACTGGCTGCTGTGCGTGTGGACGGACGGTGTGTGCTTTCATGCGCCCGCAGTTGCGAAAGCGCCTCCGAGGGCGCCTCCAGCAGCGGTATGAGCGGCGGCCTGCTCAGCAGCGTGCGCCTGGCGGTGGCGTCGACGCTGCATGCATGCGTGGGCGATGACAACCCCGGCAGTGAGCCACGGGTGCGTGTGTGCCGCCCAGGGGTGCTGCAGGATAGGTGTGCCCGCCGGGGTTGCTTCCCCAATCCAGCCCAACCTTCCTTGATGCCGGTGGCAGCAGCGAACGCGGCCGACCCCGGCCCCGGCGCAGCACATTCCTTGCGGGCCTGGGGGCGTGCTGCTGGATTTGGTGTTTGGTTGCTCTTGCACGTGGCTGCAACACCCGCCCCTGCTGCTTCTGCTTCTGCTGCCCCTGCACCTTTGCAGCCGCTTCGCATCGTCACTCCTGACTTGAGCGCGCTTCAGTCATTGGGGAAGATCCTCAATGACACCTTCTCAGAGTCCACAGGCATTCCCGTCACACTGGAGATCATGAGCCTGGTACGTGCGATGCAGTACCGTTGTAGTTCTGAGTAGTTAAAGCGGAGGAGGGCAGTGAAAGCTTTGAGCACATGCGGGCAATCACGGTTGTCATACACGCTGCTAATTGACACCTTGTCGCGCCACTGTCTGTTGGCGCCGTCGTCGGCCGTCACAGGCCACGTACTTCCAACAGCGGCAGCCGCTGTTACTGGACTCGCGGCCGCCCACCGCAAACAGCAGCTACGACGTACTCATTGGTGAGTCAGCGCGACTTGGGCGGTGGCATGCAGCAGCACGCCTATCCCACACGTAGCCTTTCCCACCATCGATCCAGCGCACGCACGCCTTGATTGTGTGCCGACCGTGGCAACAGCAGTTTCCGCTCCCGCCCCTTACCACTTGCATCCCTACCCTACCCGGCCCCCTGCGTCCCTGTGACCGTGCCGCGTGTCGCCACCCCGCCGTACGCCCCTGCACGTGCAGTCTCCGTCACGGGGATGGGCGACGCCTCCCAGGTGCCCGGCAAGCTGGCGGACCTGACCTACCTGAGCCTGGGTGATGACGGCTGGGGCAAGCTGCCGCAGTCCTACAAGAGCTCGGCGCTGTACGACAACGCCGTGCGCGCGGTGCCGCTGCTGACCTTCCCTTTCATCATGTACTACCGCCTGGATGTATTCGACCGGGACAATCTGACCGTGCCGACGGTGAGTGGAAGGACGTACGGAGGCGGGCCGAGGAGGGGGCTCGTGCGTGTGTGCGTGACTATCAGCGTCCAAGGAACGAATGCCGGCTGGATCGGCAGGGGTTTAATTTCTACGGCAGCTCTTCATCACCGCGTGAGAATGAAGTTGCATTCCTGCGCATTGACTGGTCACTGCTGCCCTGATGCTGCACGTTCGCCCCGCTGCAGACTTGGGAGGACTTCACTGCCCTCGCCGAGCGCTACCACAAGGGCCCGGACGGCCTCAACGGCGCATGCATGCTACCCGTTGGTGAGTGCCTGTGGGCCGGAGCCTACTTATGCTTTTGCGTTTGTGTCTGAGAGTCATTGTTTTGTGCGCTTGTCCGCTCTGTTAAGTAAGCATATGCTTGACGTCATGTGTGGCGTCCGCTTGCACAGGTTGCCGGTCCGAGTCAGTCTACCTCCGCGTCATTCTGGGCGCCTACGTGCAGACACACGGCCCCAGCTCGGGCCTCCTGTACGACCCAGACACCCTGGCGCCGCTGCTGAACTCGGAAGCGGGCGCGCAAGCACTCAAGGTTAGTGGGCGAACAAGTATTTGGAAGCAAGGAGTAGGCGATGATAAGGCCAGCGGAAGGTAGGGTTGGGCCGGCTTCAGTGGTTCACGTCCCTGGACGCGACGGGTGGTTCATGTCTATGCAGATTTTGCGGCGCCTCAATGCGGTGGGGCCCACGGAGCCGGCGACACCGACATGCATCGCGGAGTACTTCACCCGTGGCCAGTGCTTGATGGCCGTCGCAGATGCCACCCGCTTCAAGGTGCGTACGTGTGTGTGCATGTGTGCGCGTGCCGCGAGCTGCTTGATTACGTATCTGGGAGATTGTCACGGCCGCATTCAATGCGGTGCGGCACCCATTTGCGTCACAGGTGTTCCACCTCGCATGTGCTGACCCTTGCCTTGACCCATGCGCAGTACTCCAACATCGGCAATGCTGCCAACCGAGTGGTGCGGGGGAATGTGGGCATGGCGCTACTGCCCGGGTCCACACGGGTGCTGGACCGGCCCAGCCGCCGCCTGGTGCCGTGCGACGCCAAGCGCTGCCCGCTGGCAACGGATCAGGCCCTTGACCCCACGGTGAGTTGGCGCGACCGTTTGCTTGCGGCGTGACTGATACACGCGTCGTACTGTTGCCGCCGGTGGTCCATATGCGTGGCAGCGAGCGGCTTCCTGAAGTTGTTCTGGAAGTAAGAGCTGCGCTAGGGGTACTTCTTTGAGCTGCCGCGCAGCAGGGCCGCTGACCAGACTTACCAACAGCACTCGCTCGCTGTTTCGATTGCTAGCTTGAACGTTTCATCTCCCATGCGCCCGCCTGGCTCCTACCTAAACACACAGGACGGAGTGGTGCGGCCCCTCAACCGCGTCATCTACGTGGCCAGCAGTGTGGCGCTAGTGAACGGCCTGTCGCCGCCGCAGTACCAGGTGCGTGCGTGCGTGCGTTGCAGGAGTGTGTGCGTGCGTGCGTGCGTGCGTGCGTGCGTGCGTGCGTGCGTGCGTGCGTGCGTGCGTGCGTGAGCCCCTGGTGCTGGTGCAGCAGTGTGGGCGAGGGGGCAGTAGGGCGGGGCGGCCCAGGAACCACCGTGAGCCACCACCTTGCACTCTTTCTCTGTGCTCCTCAATTGCACCTCCCGCGCATGTGCACACCCACACCCACAGTTTTACGGCTACCAGCTCTTCTCCATGTTGGTCACCTCGGACGTCTTTGGAGAGCTGCGTTATCAGGCCAACGGTGAGCAATGATAAGCGCGGGTGGCGCACGTCCCACAGTCCTGCTGGCCTCAAGGCAATGGCCCATTGGCCCACCTGCCAAGACTCCTGCTGGAGCATTGGGAGAAACGTCGCGATCAAAAAACCATCGCGCGCAAGTTGGCAAGCCCGCAGTGCATGCAGCTGCACGCCGCTCACATGCCCATGCCCGCTGGATGCCAACGTGTGGCCGCAAACACATACCATGCAATGTGTGCCGCCGCCGCGCCGCAGAGCTACTGCCGCTGGAGCCGGGGAAGATGAATCCGGACCACGCGGCGGACTGGGTGTCCCGTGGTTACGACCCCGGTGACACGGCGCGCTTTCTAGACGTCATCGGCCGCAGCGCTAGCAGTGACAACGCGGGCATCGACCTGCGCATACGGAGCGTCGCCAACATCACGTGAGTGGTTAGCGGGCTCGGGAGGGAAGGACGGAGCTGGCCCGGAGCAGTGCGCACTCCTACCTACCTGTCACGCGCCTGCGATCCGTATGGTGCATTGCTTGGTACCAGCAACTACAGTACTACCGTAATGAGTAATGACACAAGGCACTCTCCTTTGTATGTTGTGCCGCTGCTGGGTGCAGGGCGGCGCTGCTGTCGGCAGCGCTGACGTACCTTGCTCCCTCCGCATCCAACGAGTCAGCGGCTGCTGCGCTGCTACCGCGCGTTCTCAGCGACTTGGACGCAGCACTGGAGGGCGTGGTGATGGCGTCGGGCGGGCCTTTGGCCTT
Organism: Chlamydomonas reinhardtii; assembly: GCF_000002595.2. Lineage (NCBI taxonomy): Eukaryota > Viridiplantae > Chlorophyta > Chlorophyceae > Chlamydomonadales > Chlamydomonadaceae > Chlamydomonas > Chlamydomonas reinhardtii. The sequence continues at coordinate 2,670,450 of NC_057013.1, read as the reverse complement.
CGGCCCTGTTTACCGGAGGTGCGAGAGCTCCTGATGAATGATGCATGCATGGATGCATGCATGTATGCATGCATGCAGGTGCAGCATTTTTTGACAGCTGGCTGGACGTACATTTAGGTTCAGGTGCTTCCATACGCAAATGGCACTTACGGCTGGGTGGCAAAGCGCCCTCATGGAACCCGCAGCTAACATTGTGTGCGCGCGCGCCGTACATGCGTGTGGCATGAACGGCCTCTGCAGGGCACTCAACCGGGCATCGCCGACGGACGGCGGCAGCAGCGGCGACAACACGGCCGGATCCGGAGGCGCAGCAGCTTCCGGTGGAGGTGGTTCATCGCAGGTTGCACGGCAAACAACGTTGGCCTTAGCAGTGGCCGTACCCATTGGTTGCGCGCTGGTGCTGCTTTCGGTGGCCGCGCCGCTGGTGTTGTGGTGGCGGCGGCGGCAGACGCGCGGCCCTGGCCGGCGCGGCGCCAAGGGTGCAGCGCCTGGTGCTGATCCCGAGACAACCCTCGTCATCACTGACATGTAAGCAACCCGCCGCAGTAACGCACCATGTGCATGCAATGATCAAACTATGTGTTGCTGCTTGTACTTATTTGCGTGCATGTAGAAGCCAACATGCGCGTGATTGCATTGACGCATTGCACTCCCCGCCCTCCCTGCACCCCTACTCCATGTTCCCAACGTCCGCTCGCGCATCGGGAATTCGGGATGTATGCGTCCTGCTGTCCTGCAGTGAGGTGGGTGCCTCATAACGTACAGGGATAGATTGCTTTATAGGTTCTGCATGGATGGATTGCTGTTGTTCTCCTCATGCATGTGGTGACCTGCAACTGCAAACCCCGACACCAAGGTGTGCACAGCCCCCTAACTCAGCTGTCCGCTTGCTTCTTACCCTTCGCCTTCCTTGGCCACCTGCACCTGGCACAGGGCTCGACGGAGCTGTGGGAGCGCTTCCCCGCCGAGTTGGTTGACACAGCCCTGCGCACCCACCACGCGACGCTACGGAGCAAGTTGGTGCCTTATGATGGATACGAGAGCAGCACTGAGGTGCGTGCGTGCGCTCGCCTCTGCGCGCGTGCGCGCATGCATGCGTGCATGCGTGGGCAGCACACAGCCAGATACGTGGTGGTGGGACGGTGTTGCGGAAGGGCTGCGTGGGCAGCAAATGCCGCACTTGATGACACTTTGCCTGCGAATAGGGGCTCGCTTCTGCTGCGCAGTGCTTGCTCGCCTGAGCCATGCTTGTGTCGCTTGCTCGGCTGGGCACCAGGATCACCATACGATGTCCCTGCCCCCGCTGCCTGCTGCGTGTGTGCGCACAGGGCGACTCATTCATCCTGAGCTTCTACTCGTGTGCCGAGGCGGTGGCGTTCTGCCTGGACGCGCAGCAGGCACTCCTGGACGCGCCGTGGCCCGCTGAGTTACTGCGAGACGAGCCCGTGCCAGCAGGGGCAGCAGCGGCAGCCGCAGCAGAGGCCGCAGCAGCGGCAGCAGCTGCTGCAGCCGCTGAAGCTGTCGGCCTGGCGATGGCCCTGCAGACGCCCATTCCAAGCAGCTCGCACTGGGCCAACCCCGCCCGCACAGTCCTAATGGTGCACAGCCCGGCAGCAGCGGCGGCAGGCGGTGTCGGCTCCGGCGGCGGTGTCGGCGTCGGCAGCAGCGGCGGGCGCCTCGGGCGCGCACTCGCCGCTCTGCCCAGCAGGAAGCAAAAGCAGCAGCCGCAGCAGTCATCTATTGCTGGCAACACCGCGTCAGCGGTACCGACAGGACCGCGGCGCTTCAACGTGCCACCGTTGAGCAGCGCATTGCCGCTGTCAATCAGCTCCCGGCGATTGCCGCAACAGCCGTTGCCATCACCGCTACGGCAGCAGCTCCAGCAGCAGCAACACCCGCCGCCACCTCCGGACGGGTCTGCGTATCAGACGTTGCTACAGTCTCCGGATCGCACATCACCGCGCAGCATGCACACGGCACCGCTGAGCGCGGCGGGCGCGCAGCTGGCTGCTGCTGTGGCGTTTGGCACCTCACCGGCAGCAGCAACGCCGGTTTGGGCCGCAAACGGCGCACAACGCCCGCCAGCGCACACGGCTGCCTCGCACGTGCACAGCGGAGGGAGTGGCGGGCGGCTTGCCGGCAGCGGTGTCTCCTCGGCATTGCCGCTGCTGCTTTCCGCAGCTGGAGGGGGCGACGGGACGACCCCGCCGGACATGGGCGTGTATGGCTCACCCCCGGATCCCGCTCCCTCTGGATTGACTGGGAGCCTAGACATTGAAGCATTCTCGCGATTGCGCGAGGCCGGCAACGATGCTCTGCAGCAACTTTGGGAGGGCGGAAGCACCACGCAGCATAAGCAGATCCAGAAGCAACAACAGCACGCTGGTGGCGGCTCGTCAGAGATCCTCAGTGGCCCGACCAAATGGCAGCGCCTCAGTCAGGACCGGGCAACACCGGGCGAGCGGGGTTCCCGCCCGTCCACACACAGGCTGTCTGTATCCACAGCACCATCCAGCGCTCCTTCCACAGCTTCGGGCATCTCCATTACCATCGGTCAGCACGCCATTGCCAGCGCACGAAGCAGGCTGCTGAGTTCAAGAGCAAGTGCCACTGGCATCCTTGCGTCCGACCAACGGCAGCAGCAGCAGCAGCCCGCATACCTGCAGCCCATCCGCCGCGCGACGGTTGCGGGTGCATCGACAGCTGCAGGTGCCACAGCAGTTTCGCCGGCAGCAGCTGCTGATACCGCAGGGACCGCCCATGGCGCGTTCTGCCGGGTCAGCAGCAACAGCAGCGGCTCGCTGCTGCTGCCGTGTCCGCCATCTGTGGCCGACCAGCAGCCGCAGCAGCAGCTGCTTTCGACGTCACGGCAGGCGCTTGAGGCTTACGGTAGCCAGGGAGGGGCGAGCGGCGGCGGCGAGCAGCGGAGCATGCCGCTGCTGCAACCGCTGCTGGAGGTCCTGGAGGAGGCATGGATGCATGTCGCCGGCGTTGTTACCGGGGGAGATGCTGGGGACGACGCTGCGTCGCAGGCTGCCATGGCGGAGCACATGGCGCTCGTCTCGGCAGCACACCCGGCCCGTGCCGCGCCGACTGTCACTGCTGCTGCTGCAGCCGCTGCATCGGGACCCCACCATCTGCTTGCAGTTCCAGGGCGCGGCAGCAGCAGCAGCCGTGGCGGCGCGCCCCCACGTCAGCAGCACCTGCTGCTGGCAACCGACGGCAGCAGTGGACCGCCCACGCCGGTGCTGATGCGGCCGGTGACGGCTGCGGTGCTGCAAAGAGAAGCACCGCCGCCGCAGACGTATCTGCAGAGCTCACCGTCGCCATCGCCATCGCCGTCGCCGTCGCCATGCACTTCGGCTCACTTCTGCGGACCTGCCAGTCCGCGATCGCGCTTCAGCACGCACTCGGACGGGCCCTCCGCCCGCGGCGCCCAAGGGGTGGCTTCTCGCGTTGCGGCCGCTCCTCCTGACGTGGCAGTGCACGGCCGCGGCGGCGCACCCAGGTTTGAATTCTCAGCGGTGCTGCAGGAGACGGCGTCAAGCGGCAGCACCAGCGGCTGTGATGCGCCTGCCGTGCCCGTCGGCTCGCCGGCATGGACATCGCTGGCGAACCCAGTTAGGGATAAGCGCCAGCGCGACCTCAGAAACGCGCCAGTGGCGGGCATCAGCGATGGTGCCCCGATGCAAAGCAGCGCGGTTTCAGCACCGGAGGGTGCTGCTGCTGTTGCTACAAGTGGCGATAGCGGCTGCGATGGCGCAAGCGAAATGCCTGCGGGTGCAGCGGTGGCGGTGGTGGCGGTGGCAGCAACAGCGGCGCGTGGCAGCAGTGTCCACGGCAGCAGCAACTCGCAGAGCCGCGTGCTCCGCAGCAGCAGCAGGCCACATTCCTGTGCACTCAGCACAGCCCTGCTGGGCTCGCCGAACATCAGAGCAGCAGCTCAGGCCGGTAGCAGGGCAGGCCGGGCAGAGGGCGAGGGCGAGCGGGAGCACTCGTGCCAGTCCGTCACGCAGCTGCCGCGGGCAGCGTTTTTCAACAGCGGTGCGCCCGTATCGCCGTTCTTGTTGGCAACGGCCAACTCAGCGGCGGCGGCTGTGGTGACGAGCGGCATTGCTGTGGGTCCGGGCCTGGGCAACCGGTCCTGCCTCACGCTGGGAGAGGTGCTGAGCGCGCAGTGGCGGGGTGTGGCGGCACCTGCTGAAGCTGTTGCTGGGGCCAGCATTACGTTGGATGGAGCTGTTGAGCCGGAGGCCTTGGGCGCGGTGGCTGCCCGAGCGGGCAGTGCCGGCGGTGCTGCCGCCGCCACCGCCGTCGCCGTCTCACAACAGCTGTCCGAACTTGGCGGCGGCAGCAAGCGGCCGAGTGACAGCGGTGCAGCTTGCGTCTTCAGCGGTCTCGCGGGTACGGCTTCCCCTACAGGTGCTGGAACCGCGAGCGACGCGGGCAGCAACGTACGCTGTAGCGACAGCGGCACCGTATGCACTGCCAGCACCATCGCCCCCATCCCCATGTCTACCAGCCCGATCCCGCCATCCGGCACCTGGCACAGCAGTGCGGCGGCCAGCAGCGTCAACAGCGCCAAGCCCGCGCCGGCCAGCCCGGACCCGGCACGCGGTGGGCGAACCTTTCGGCTGCAGTCGGCCCTTGGGGCGCCCATGGCGGTCACCACAGCTGCGGCGGCGGCAGCTGGCGATGATCTCACACACAACCCTGGCTTCAGCAGATTGCCGCTTTCAAAGCCTCTGCCAGCGCTTCTGTCCATGGCGGCGGTTGGCCCTACGCCGGCTTCCGGTTCCTTGCGCAGAAGCATCGTTGCAGCCCCCGCGGCTACCATGGCTGCTACAGCTGCCGCTGCCGCCGCCGCTGCCGCCGCCGCTGCCGCCGCCGCTGCCGCCGCTGCCCCGCGTGTTGTATTTCGCGGCCTGCGCGTGCGTATGGCTGTGCACACAGGCGGCCTGTCGGCCTCGGACGTGATCCGCAACGCCGCAAGTGGACGTTACCAGTATGGTGGTGCCGCTCTGCGGCTGGCGAGGGCTGTGGGCGACGTGACAGCAGGCGGCATGGTCCTGCTAAGCCAGGCCGCACACGCCGCACTTGCTGGAGACCGCAAGGCGAGCGAGCGTGGCGCGGCCCTGGCCCGAGCCTGCAGCGCGGCGGGCGGGCCGCTCCTGCTGCTGTGGATGGGGCGCTATCGGCTTCACGACTATGAGAGCCCCGCCGCCGCGGCGGCCGGTGCGCCGGCGCAGCTTCAGCAAGTCGCCTCAGCGGCGGCATCAGCAGCAGCAGCAGCAGCAGCAGCATTGCTGACGACCAGCACGTCGCAGCCACAGTACCCGGCGTCGCCGCCCCTTTCTCCATCGATGTGGCAGCAGCAGTCACAGCAGCGACAGGATCAGGAGCAGGACCAACATTTGTTCCAGGTGATATCGCGGCGCCTGGCGGGACGCCTGGTTCTGCAACTGCAGGCTTCTTCTTTGGAGCAGCAGCAGCAACAGCAGCGTCAGCGCCAGCTGTACCACGGAACCACTGCGCCGCCGCCAGTGCTGCCGCTTTCGGTGGCGTTGCGGAAGGCCTCGCTGTGCTGGCCGCTGGCGGGTGTGCTGGCGGCGCCGGTGTCCGGCTGTGGCTGCTTGGCTCGGCTGAGTGTGGTGGGCGTGTCCACGCTATTGGCGTGGAACCACGGCGTCACGTCCGCGGCGCTGGAGGTGCTGCATGAAGAGCTACTGACCGGGCTGACATGGGTTAAGCTGGAGCTGGAGGCAGCCGCGGAAGCCGAGGCCGAGGCGGCTGCGGCGGCAGCGCTGCTGCCGGCTGTGTCGGGCGGGGCGGCGTGCGGCGTCGTGGCCGGCGAGGCTGCCGGCCGGGCTGCACGAGCCCGGCTGGGGGCCTTGTATGTGCTTGAGGGCGCGACGGCTGTGGGGTTCGCAGGAGGCCAGGCCAGCGGAGGCGGTGGGGAGCTCACGCGCGCGTCACGTGCGGGCAGCGACGTCGTGACATCTCGCTCCCAGTCAAGGCGCACCCTGGCAGACGACTCAGGGCCGGAGGAGTATGCGCACCAGCAGGCGCCGCGGGACTCACGCCCACAGACTCTACAGCCGCAGGATCCACAGCAGCACGGACTGCAAGACACAGCCAGCGCCTCGGCTACGCCTTCTGCCGAGCATGCGTACGTGAGGCGACGGGCGCAGCCCTCGCCGCGCCCCGCACTCAGGGCTAACGTCCGTGGCGGCGGCGGCGGCGGCGGCGGTGACGCGCGCCAAGGCGTCGCAGCCTCGTTCTCATCCGGATCCACAAAGCAGCCCTTGTCAGTGCTCGACAGCTTGCGCTGGCGGCTGGGTAGCCTGCGCCGCAGGCAGGCGGGCGGCGGTGCTGGCGGCGGCGGCGGCGGCGGCTCCTCTGCTGCGTACTCAGGCGGTGGAGGCAGCGCGGTCGTGGGCGCGCCGGGTGTCATGACGGTCGTGATGGACGCGCGGGCGCTGCCCCTGGCGGCGGAGTGGCTGACCAAGACGCTGGCACTGCGCCTGCCGGACCTAGACTGGTGCGTGTCGTGGCATATGCGGCAGGAAATGACTCCCCTGAATTTTGACCGCTGCGCTCCGTTACGGGTTAACCTGCACCTAGCTCCTTGCTGTGTGTGTATGCGAGCATCACTGCTGCGCCTGCACGCCTGCCTGCCTTGCACCCACCGGCGTCGTCCTCGCTTGCGCCGTGTGCATTCCACAACCCCTCACCGCCCCGCCCACTGCTGCCGCTGCTGTTGTAGGCCTGAGGAATTGCTGGAGCACCCGCTGGCGGAGGAGGTCGTGTTTGAGCCCCCCGCCGCTGCCGTCGCCGCAGCAGCTACAGCAGCATCCGGGGGCGGCGGCGGCAGTGGCATGTGCTTGGGCGGCTTGCGCTTCCGCGGCCTGCGCGCTAGCGCCGCGGTGGTGGTGGGAGACCTGGGCGGTGTGCTGGTGGGCGGGCAGCTGAGCGGGCAGCTGCAGTACTCGGGCCGCGGCATGACGGCCCTGAAGAAGGTGGCGGCGGCCGCCAAGGCCGGCCAGGTGAGGGTGGGTTCGGAGTACTGGGTCACACGTGCCTTGCTGTTGAACGTATATGTGGCCCTCTTGCGTTTGCTGTCCCATTAAGTGCTGATGATCGCTGTGTTTTCACATGCGCAGGTGGCAACCAACCCCGAGACAGCCACGCTGCTGCCTCGGGAGCTGTCGGCGCACCTGTGCGTGAAACGGCTCGGCGTGGAGAAGCTCCGGCGGGCTGCCACAGCCGCCGCGGCGGCCCACTAGAGTGCATGAGAAGGCACAAATCTCGGGAGCAATCTTCTGAGGGGCAGTGATGTATGAGCCGAGCTGCACAGGGGTTGCTGTAGGAAGATTCTAATAAGGCATGGCATTGTTTATTAGCAGGCATGGCGAGCAGGCATGTAAGGCATGGCTGCAGACGTAATAGGGCGGGGCGCGTGTGCTGCGGCGGTATTGCGATCAACGAAAACCCAGAAGAACGTACGGGTGCGAATGATCTACAATGCTTAGGATGGGTGGGTGCGCGGCAGCACAGACTGCTTGTGGGGATTCACGTGACAAGCAGACGGCAAGGCGTTGCAAAAAGCATGAAGCTTACTCGAAGAGGCGGGTCGATGAATGCGTGTGGCGTGCGTAAGGCGTGCGGTGGCTGATGCATGTGGCACATGGAACATGCTGCGCTGTCTGCTGTTCTGCGCACGCAATGGGCAATTATTGTAGTACGGTAATCACACGATCATAAAACGGGGCGCCGGTTTGGAGGCACCTCTGGAGCTTGCCTAGGACTGCCAAAACGGAGCGCCGCTAGCACGTTAGCTGCCGTCTGCACCGTTTCGTATGTTGAGTGGGGTTGGCGACTGCGATAGGCGCCTTAAAGGTGGAATGGTGTGTCATGCGTGCGTGCCCGATTGCATGTATGGTGGGGGTTGTTGGGGTTGTGATTGTGACGAGCGGCGGCGGCAGACGCGCGGCCATGGCCGGCGCGGCGCCAAGCAAGCACTTGATGGACAGGCTCTTGTTGCTTGGGCACGCTGCATAGTTTTGGACTCTTTACTACATTCGGGCTGTTGGTATGGTGGTATGGATCTCTGAATCGTCCGGGTTCAGCCTCCAAATGTGGGCTTGGCCTCGAGCAGGTGTGGCTGGCTTGCTGGAGATGTGACCTGCATACGGGGGTGCGATCCTCCCATCGAACAGAGTTGTGTGTGGGGGGGGTGTCAGGTATGCACTTCATGAGCAGTGTGAAGTTGGGGGGTGTCGTTGTCGTTGTCGGTGCACGTGTGTCGGCAGCGGTCTGGGCAGCGGTGCGAGCTCCTGGGCTGAACCGCTTCCCTGCTGCATCTTGTCATTTCGAGTCACGTTTGCGTGTTGTCACATCAGGTGCGCACGACCGCTGCGCCGCAACAGCATATCGCGGCAGCCAAGATTCCCTTCCCTTCCCTTCCATTCCCTTCCCTTTCCCTTTCCCTTGTATGGGGATGTCCATTGTCCATTGTCCATCGTCCATTGTCCTAGACACGGTCCGCACCTCCGCAGGCCCCTCGTCCCCGTACTTCTCTGTGCCCAGATATGGCCTCTTGAAAGCAGCAAATCTCGTCGTGTTGTGACACCTGCCTGCCTGCCTGCCTTCAACGTTCCTGCTTGCCCCCTCCCCTGCGCCGCCCTCCGCCCCGCCCCCCACCCCACCCTGACCACTTCAACTTCGGCTATCAAATGACGGTGAGTTTGTGAAGTAAGCATGCGCACTACTCGGTCGGCGGAAGTTTCATGCAAATTTCCCCCTAATCCTAGGCTATGAGGTGGACCAAGAGCCCTAGTCCTCCTCCTACTGCTCCTTCTTCTCCTCCTTCTCCTCCTTCTCCTGTTCCCGCTTCCACCGGCCATAGACAGTGCGGAGGGAGTCCACGTTGGCGTCCTTCACCTGAGGAAGAGCAGCCACCACCGCCTCCCACTTCCCCCGCTTCTTCTCATCACGCCAGTTCTCCATGAACCAGGCATGGATGTCCGGCATGAACTTCCGGACGCTGGACTGTCCACGGGCGGCGGCACTGGCCTCCCCTGCAAGCAAAACGCAATTTCAGGGCATGCCAGAGACAGCAGCAGCAAGAGCTTCACGCCTCGAACGCCGCCAACACGCACCTGCCGCCGCCCACTTGGTCTGCCCCGGCTCGTAGCCTAACTTCTCCTTGGTGGCCGCGCTGGCGTCCGTTGCGCCTGCGACCAGCAAGTTGGTCCCGCAGGGCACCGTCAGCAGACGCAGTCGGTACCAGGCCACATTCAGGGCAATTTCACTTGTTGTGGCGAATTTTGGCCCTGGGGCATTGCTAGCCGGGCATGCGTCACTCACCTCTGGCGCGCTGCACCTCAAGGGGGTCACTAGTGTCCCTCTTTGCCGCCTTCATCCTGGCAGCGAAATCGCCGCTGCCGGCACTGCCACCTGCGGCAGGGCGCCAATTTCAGCAGACGCAGTCGGTACCAGGCCACATTCAGTTCATGCCAGAGACAGCAGCAAGAGCTGCACGCCGCGAATGACGCCAACACGCACCTGCCACCCCATGGCCGGTTGACGCAATGTAAGCCAGTGCCGCTTCCATGCTGTGCACCACCGGGTGCACGGCACGGAGGGCCTGGCAGAACCGCGCATGGGCGGCCATGTAGCTGCACAGGTGGCAGCTGTCATCACAGTCGTCGCCCAGGCAGACGTTTGCGAGGATCACCGCCAGCGAGAGCAAGTCCCGAAGGAGGCTGTCAGAGAACCCCACCGCCCAAACCCCAAGCGCGGCCCGCACCAGCGCCAGGTCGGCTGGCGACCACTGCCCCTGCTCCACTGGGACGCAATGCGTCTTCAGCGCATACAGCAGCGCCCGCAGCAGGCTGACCCATGTCAGCTTGGCAGGCCATACGAATGTGTTGTCAGCGCATTGAATCCCGTGAGGCCACAGAACATCCTCCTGCGCGTGCATTTGCGGGATCCAGTTGACCACGGACAAACCGCCGTGTCTAGGACAATGGACAATGGACGATGGACGATGGACGATGGACAATGGGCAATAGCAGGATGGGGGGCGATAGATGGGCATGGGGACGTGAGACACGTAGTAGCACACGTTAAGGCGTTCGTGTGTTCTGTCAATATACCACACCTTCTTCTTGCTGGTGCTTACGATGCCAGCAGCGCGGCCGATGTCTGCCGCCACCATGTACGGCCGCCCTGGTTTGGCCATGAGCACACATCCCTGCAGGCGCGCCCCATGTAAGATGTACGCGCAGTGTGTGTCAGATGTATGCCAGACCGCACCTGCACGTGTGGCGTAAACACCTTGTCGCCGTGCTCTCGCACCAGCAGCGCAGCAGGCACTTCTCGGTAGGAGCACAGCTCGGCCATCACCGCGGCCATGGCCTCCTTGGGGAACGGGAGGCTGCGACCAAACTCAGGCCGCAATCAACGTTGCAACGCAGTGTTCGAATAGATCGATACCTCAGTAGATGTTTGATGCGGCGCGTCGTTGCTTCGGGAAAATTTCGGCGCATGCCTAGATGACGCACAGGCCAGCAACGTTGCTGCAGCCCTAGTGCGGACAGAAGCTGTAATTCCCTAGCCGATTGGTTTGTATGCCCCAGTCGAGCGCGAGCTAGCTTGAGATCTAGCCCGGTGTAGCCCAGCGGCACTGGAACTTAAGCGTTGCCGCCCGCGGCCAAGCGCGACCAGAGCCCCGCTGCGGTCGCAGTAGCTCGCTGCACTTTACAGCGGCACTGCCGTATGAGCAGGGCGGCGGCAGGCGCGGGCAGCTGGCTGCGCGCGCGCGGGTTGCGGTCCCGCGCTGGGGTTGTGGAGGAGTCGCCCGGCGCAGCAGCGGCAGCAGACCGGGAAGCGCCTCATTCCGGAGTCGACTGCAGCGCGCTTGCAAGCCACAATGCGGCTGCGACGGACCCGTCCGAGGGCGGGTTGCTGCAGCGGCACCGCGAAACTGGCTTTCGCGATTTCGCAGCTCGCCAGCGCTTCTCTGCGGACCTGCTCGGGGCCATGGCCGTGGTGGGCCTGATGCTGACCTACGCGGTGGGCATCGAGCAGCGGCAGCGCAAGGCGGGCGCCGCGGAGGCGGCAGCCGCGGGCGCCGGCGAGGCCGCGCCGCTTTTCTTCGACCCACCGCTGCATCAGGTGCGTGGCGCAGGGCTCAAGAGTCGTCAAGGCACCTGATGCAGGGCTCAAGAATCGTCAAGGGCTGCTGGGCGGGAGGTCGTCGGCTGCTGGTCACTAGCACGGCCGCAGACGGGGCAGGGGGGGCGGGAGGTGCTGGGGCTCGAGGTGGGGCAACAGGCGCCAGTACGGGTGCGTGGGGCCCCAGGGCACACGCCACCAAACACTACGCTGGAGGGAACCAATCTCGCCAACCCACACCCGCGACCTGCCTCTCCCTCAGCACGTCATCATCGCCTGCTATCCCCACACCCCCACGCCTTCTGCCCCCCTCCCCAGGCCGCATCCGCGCCCCGCCTGGCCTGGTGTGGCCTGGTGGCGCGGCCGCTGGCCCTGGGCGACTGGCCCTGGCTGGTCATGTGCATCGACGAGGTCGCCCTGGCAGCACTCCTCACACTGCTGTGGGCCACAGCGGCCTACCGCAGGCCCAACTCCCGCCTGTGGGCGTACTGGTGCAGGTGCGTGCGTGCGTGCGTGTGTGGCAGGAACAGCAGTAGGCGTAGCGGCACTGCCACCTCAATTTGTATATACACACGCATGCACACATGCATGAGCTTTGCAAACCCACAGCGCATCTGATAACCAAGCAAACCATCCACCACAGGCACCGCGACTGGCTCATCTCGCTGCACGTGCCGATGGCAGTCACGGTGCTGCCGCTGGCGGCGTTCTGGGTCGCGCTGCCGCCGCCGCTGTGGCGCCAGGCCGGCGCCGGCGCCTACGTGGCGGCAGTGGCCAGCCGGCCGCTGGCGGACGTGGTGTACGTGACGCTGACGAGCGCCTTCCTGCCGGTGCGCACCTGCCTTAGGATGCATGCATGTGTATGCGCGTGCGTGCGTGTATGTGTATGTGTGTATATATGTGTGTGTGTGTGCGGAGGCGTAGGTGCATGTAGGGGAGCACAGGGGCGCTACGCAGCAGGCGTGTGCTGAAACACTCTCAGCAGTAGCGCGCCAGCAACCGCACAGCGCACACGCCCAAGCGCGTCCTTGCAATGCACGCGTCCTCGTCGCGCTCCGCTAGCCTCCCTCACCCTACCTTGCCCCCACCAGGTGCGGAGCTCGCTCACGGCGGCAGCCGCCGCAGGGCACGTGGTGGCCATGCTGGCGATCTCGCGCCACGTGGTCCCCCACCTGCCCCTGTACATACGCGGCGGCAGCAGCACTGGCAGCACCGGTGCCGCCGTCGCCGCCCCCTCTCCGCCGCCGCCGCTGCTGCACGAGCTGCCGTTTCCCTACCAGTTGCTGATCGCCGCCTGCTACGTCGTGGCGCCGCTGCTGCTGTCGCTGGGGGCTGAGCGCCGCATGGCTCACAGCTACCACAGGTATTGCGGTCACAGCACCAGCCGGAGCAGCAGCGGCAGGAACCACAGCGCTGGACGCGGCGGTAGCAGCAGTAGCAGCTCGGCTGCCAAGGACACTGGAGAGCACGCCAACGGCTTTAATGTCGCGGCCGTTGCAAAGGCGGCCGCCGAGCCGGGCCCTCTGCAGAGCATGTCTTGCGGCAGCGAGGACATCGACCGCTCCGGGTCTTCTGCTGCAGGTGGCTCCCACGAGCCGCTTGTTGCAGCTGCGGCCATGACGGGCACAGCGCAGCCACAACCGCAGGTGCAGCCGCTGTGCGCCGCGACACAGCCGGCTGCGCGGGTTCGCGTGCTGTCCTCATCATCGCCGCATGCAGCTGCGGCCGTGGCCCCATCTGCCATGCTGGCGGCTCAGCCCCCGTCTCCGCCCCAGCCTGAGCGACCGGTGTTGCGGGGTGTGCTGGTCAGCCGCGCAAGGGAGGTGGCTGGACCGGCGACGCCCACAGCGGCCCCACACAGCCGTACGGCGCTGCCTGCCTACCACGGTCTGACGCGCTGCGCCCTCCTTTCCGTCAAAGTGAGTATATTTCACACCCGCCAGCAATCATGCCATGTATGCAGCACTGGACCGTGTCGCGCCCCTGACCTGCTGATGAGCACATACCGCTGGCTGCCCACACAGTTGCAAACGCACCCCGGCACCTTCGAGAGCTACAGCCAACGCCTGATGCAGGCGACGCCCGCCATTGCCGCGGCGTCGCAGGAGACCTGTGCCGGCGGCTTCACGCAGGCTCTGGTGGTGCGCGGCTGCGTGCAGCTGATCATGTGGACACGCACTCCGGTGGCAGCTGCTGGCGGTGCTGTAAGTGCACCCGAACAGCCGCAGCAGCCGCCCCTGGACGCCCGCCTGCTGTCCCAGCTCCTGCCCGACGGCGACCAGGTCGGCGGACTGGCCGTGCAGCAGCAGCAGGCGGCTGTAGCAGCGGCTGCCGGCGGCAGCGTTGCCGTTCAGCTGCTGCACCTGACGCCGCCCGTGCTGCCGCTGCCTGGTGGGCCTACTGCATCTGACGCCACAGCGCCGCCACCTGAGCCGCTGCGGCTGCGGCTCTTCAGCCCGGGGCCGCAGCGCGCTCGGCTGCTGGTGGTCGGCAGTAGCAGCACTGAGGCTGCGGCTGCAGCTACTGCCGCCGGGGGCCTCCGCCCGCAGCGGGTGTTTGCAGAGCTGCAGGTGCAGCTGTGCGGTGGCGATCAGGAGCTGGAGCTGGGCGGGGAGGTGCTGCGGCAGCTGCTGCTGATGGCGTGTGTGGAGGCGGAAGCCCCCACCGGCTGCAGCCGGGCGCTGCAGCTGCTGCTAATGCCGCCAGTGCATGATGGCGACGAGGAGCTAGTAGAGGCGGCAGAGGGCAGCGCGGGCGAGGTCATGCCGCCGCCGCCCCTGCTGCACTTCTCGGCGCCGCTGTTGGTGCTGCCGGCTGCCGCGGCGGTGGAGCTGTGCGGGCTGTGGGAGCAGGTGGCGGCGGAGGCGGGCGGGGACGCTGCGGCCGCTCACGCCCACCTGCAGCCGCTGCTGTCAGACCTGGCGTATGTGCTGGAGGCGGCGGAGACAGAGGAGCTGCCCGCGGCGGCGGAGGGAGCCGGCAGCGATGCTGCGGCGGATGCAGAGCTTGGTTTCGCAATGGCGTCTGCGGACCTGATGAGCTACTTCCTCCGCGCTTGCCTGCCAGCCGCCGCCGCGCTGCTGCGCCGCCCTGGCGGCAGCTGCTGCACGAGCGCTATGGCCAACTCCACTCCCGAACGCGACGTCGTCACCACTCCGTGCAACGCCACAGCCAGGGCCGCCGGCACAGAGCGCGCCCATGCAGCTGCCACTGCAAGCCGCACGGTCGGGCACGCAGCTGTCCCAAACGCTGCAACGGTCGCGGAGCCTGGCGTGCTGCCCGAGGCCGCGGCTGCAGTGGCGTTCGCCCGCCCGCCGTACTCTACAGCAGAACGTGAGGGGGGGCCTGAATGCAGCGCCTCCGTACCGCCTGGCCGGCAACTGGTGTCCCACGGTTCACTACCATTACCGGATGCAGATGCGCAGGTTGCAGGGGAGGAGCGCGAACAGATCTTGGCCGCCCTCCCTGCCAGCCTTAGCGGTTGCGACAGCAGCGACTCAAGCGGTGGCAGCAGCTGCGGCTGCATGGGCGCTCCGCCAGCTTCAGCCACAGCATGTAGCTGCGGCGACATCAGCAGCACCCCAACCAGCTCCGCCAGCGCTTTGGTGAATGCTGCTGAAGCCGCCGCTCCAAACAAGGGCATTCAGGAGGCAGCAGCTGCGCCAACTGCCGCGGCCGCTGATGGGCCCCATGGACGGTCGGCGGTCACCTTCCGCGACCTGTTCTTCGGCTTCTCGCCGCCGCAGCTGGAGACGCAATTCGCGGCCTGGCGAGCGGTGCGGCTAGCGCGCGCTGCCCCGTTCGTCCTGCTGATCACGCTGCAGCCCTACCTGCTAGGCACCCTGCGCACTCTGCGGGAGGGCTACGCACACACGGGGGCGCAGGTGACGGGCCTGGCGCTGCAGTGGCTGTCAGATAGCGTGCCGTACGCGGTGCTGCTGACGCGGCTGCGCCACGCGCCCCGTGCAGTCGGTGCGTCGGACAGCCATGCGCTCCAGCCGCGGCTCGCGGAGGCTAGCCGTGCAAACCCTGCTGGTTGCAGCAGCAGTGGCGGCGCGTCAACCTCTGGGGCCTCCGACAGCTGCACCCGTCCCTCGGCGGCCACCGCCAGCGCCAGGCTGCGACACGCGCCAGCGGTGGGTGCGCCCAACAGCGCTTCCGTACCCAGCACCGGGGACGGCCTTGCACCCTCTGCTGCCGCAGCCGAGGCCGCTCTCATAGCCGCCGTTGGCGCGTACGAGACGGCGGCGGCATACGCAGCGCCTGCCTGCTTCTGTGTCGCGGTGCTGCTGGCGCACATAGGCATTCTCGCCAGCAACGACAGCTTTGTTGGCGACATTCGGTCGGTCTGGCTGATTGTATTTTATCGCGCGGTGGTGCTGGCCCTGGCGCTGCCGCTGCCCCTGCGCCGCGTCGTGCCTGTGGCTGGGCGGCGCGAGGCAGCTGTGGTTGCGGCGCTGCTGCACACGGCTGGGACTGCGCTGGTGCTGGGGCTGACGCAGCCACGCTGGAGCATGCTGGGGCTGGCCGCGACGGGCGGCCTCACGTGGCTGCTGGCGACTGTGGTGGTGGGCGTCCGGGACTGGGCCGCGCGACGCCGCTTCCTGCAGCAGCGCGCTGCGCGGGTTCCAGCCTTGAAGCTCGCGTCGCATGCGGCCTCCGAGCGGTGATGTGAAGGTGCAGCGCAGCGGCTGGGACATGGAGAAGTGTGCAGTCATTTTACGGAAGACTATAAGGCCTGCTAGTGGCTATCGAGTTTGGCAGGTTCTCTGTACCAGTAGTGTACCAGTAGTATCACCTTGGAAGACCATTTATCCGGAAAGAATGAATGAATACTTCGTATATTAGTGGGTAATATGGCGCAAAGTGTTAAGGGCACTTCAGCACTGCTGTCTGTCTATGTCGGATCCAGGTTGCGGATCACTTCAGTTATAAGAAGAGCGAAACCCAGAAGAAGTTGCCAAAGATAATAAAGAGTTGTATCAATAAGTCAGGGTTGTATTGTATGGGCTGGCATGAGGAGAGTGAACACGTCGCTAGCGTGACAGAATACCTCTAGACCCGGGCAGACCTGCCCTGCTCTAGACCTTGGTCATTTGACAACTCTTGTAAACATTGCTGCTATGAAACGCAAGAAGGGCAGGGATCGTGACCATGCTTTGCAACTGGCACCTCGGCCGGCGCAATATCCACTAATATGCAGCACGGAAGGCAAAGTTGTTGTGGCGGGATTTGTGAAGCTGTCAACTAATAGGATAATACGGCTCATGCTTCTGTCATTTCCGGCTCGCGCTCGTCCCTCACTGTCAGCTGTCGGATCCAGGTGTGGTCTCCTCCGCGTTCTTCTCCTCTCCATGTTCCCTGTTCAATGTAGTTTTCTAACGTCAACCTTTTAAACCGCTACATTACATGTATTACGAACTACGATCTTGCGATGTGCAGCTAGGTTGCACAAAGACATGTCAAGTTCCCGAGCAGTGCCGAGCTTCTATGTATATATGTGCCCTCAACAGCATTTGTCGCTGCGTAGGCGGGGGGTTTCTAGCGCTGGGCCACTCGCGCTGAGGCTCGCCAGCATGCTCAGTCGCCACGCCGGCCCCATGGCCAACCGCGAACAGTTCTGGCGAGGATGCAGCACCTGCCTCAGATCCTGGGCTGTAACGAGTGCGTAAGGCAGTACAGGCGGCTGGGAGCAGTCCTGCAAAGCAAGCGGATGGGAAAGCAGGAACAGCCGGCCCAGCCAAGGGCCCAGCGCGACCATGGTCCGAGGTAAGGATGGCCAAGGGCAATCCTCGTGGGTGATCAGGACCCGGGTGGGGTAGTCAGGACCCCAGCATTCCTGATACCTACCCCTGAAGGCATTACGCATGGCGGCAGGGTATAGCGGAGTCGCTGCTACAGCTACCAGCCACCCGCTCTTACAGCAGTTGGCGGCGACGGCTGCTCACACTGAAGCACCCGATCCGCTGTCCGACCCATATCAGATGCTGGCGCTGCACATCCGCCCTGACGGCCGTTTCCAGCGCCTGAATGCCTGGGAGTGCCGCGCCCATATGATAGCGCCGCACCTGACTGTTACCACCGGACACGCTCGCTAGCAGCAACCGCGTGACTGCTGCATGCCCTTGCCACACCAGCGTCCCCAGCGCCTGGCTGTCTGCCTGTGCATTGCGCACTAAGCTCCAGGCAAGCGTGTACGGGGCCGGGGGCCTCGGTGCGGCACATAGCGCTCCTGCACACACGCCAGGAGGCATTACGCAGGTAGGGCTCGGCGTTCATTGTCAGCAGGAAGGGTGCGGCGCGCGCCCGCCGTATCGCCGGCCCGCCGCGAACAGCTGCGGCAGCGAGAGGCCGTGCAACAAGGTGACTACGGCCGGGCGGTTGGAGGGACGGCTGGGATTCATGCGGGAGCTCTGCAACCCGTGCCTGCTGACGGGCATGGCGAGAAGCGGGGCAGGCGTTGCTGCAGCAGGTGGGGCTGGTAGTTGCAGCAGCCTGAAATTCACATAAGCACTCCGCCAGCACACAGTCCTTCTCTCCTCCCCATATCACATGGGCACCGTCATGTAGCTAGAGCTCGCCGGGCATTGAAGAGCGCTCTCCAGACTCTGACGCGCGCCCCGATGCCCTGACGTGCAGCAGGGGCGCAACGCCCTGCTGAGCGAGGTGACGCAGACGCTCAGTACATGCCAACTTCCCACCACCCTCCCGCTCTACGGGTAGGCACAGGGGCAGATGTTTCTCGTTTCTCGTTTGTCGGGCCCAGGACCGCCGCGTATGCTGTGCGCTTTCATTCTGATTTCCATCATCATCACCACCACCACCACCACCACCACCACCACCACCACCACCACCACCACCACCACCACCACCACCACCACCACCACCACCACCACCACCACCACCACCACCACCTTGTTGATTGCTAAACAACTCACGCGCAACATAATCTCTCAGCAATAGCTCCTCAACTCCTTGCAATATGGAGGACATGCGGCTTGAGTTTCATAGGTTGATGTCCAGGCTTTCCTTACTAATCACACTTGCCCTGGCATTGGTAACCGCATTCTGCCATCCAACCATCTAACGACCGCCTATATGCTTCAGCTGATGCGGCCGTCAAGACAGCCAGCAGCCGCCAATACTCACTTCTTGTCCAAGCCTCACACGTCCTTGACCTTCATCTCCGCTACACCACTTGACGTTGCAATCCGCTCTGCCCGCTGCTGTTGCTGCTGCCACTGCTGCTGCTGCAGGAACCGGCCTCGCGCCCGCAACTCGCAAGCCCCTGACGTCACAGCCGCAGCGGCGCGCTCGCACGCCACCAGCGCCAGGATCCGCGCCACGCTCCAGTTTGGTTTGGCCAGCATCAGTTGCATCGCGTCACAAATGCCGTGGAGCAGCACCACGGCAGGGCCCACAGCGCATCGCGCACGAATTGGGGACGCCAACGGCCTGAACGCGCCACGGTAGATGACCAGCGCAGCGGTGACCTTGGCATTGCCGATGTAGGCCGGGTTGAACGTCAGCACGCCCAGGCGCGTCAGCAGCAGCGTCGCGAAGAGCACGAGCGGCGCGATGTAGGTGTGCAGAGCCTCATACGCGGCGTAGGCGGCGGAAAGCCCGGCGACGTCCAGTGCAGCGCCTGCAGCCGCCGCAGCGCCGCCGTGGCACGAAGAGCCGCACACGGCCTCGCCCTGCTGCTGCTCACTACCGGCGGGCTGGGGAACGGCGTCATTGGCGGCCTTGGGCGCATTGTTTGCCGTGCTGGTGCTGCTGCAGCCGCTGCTGCCGGCCGCGGGCCCACCGCCGGCGGACTCCTGCGGCGCCGCCTCAGCCGTTGCCACCACCGCCATTGCCGCCGCGTGCCGCCGCTGCTGCAGCCGCTGCCGGCGGCGCACCAGTGCCATGAGTCCCACCAGCGCCAGGACGTCGGAGGCCCACTCCAGCGCGTTAAGGATGTTCATGGACGTCATGGCTGAGTAGCCCTGCAGCGCGCTGCGGACGGAGGCCATGACGTAGGGCAGCGCCGTGACCAGCAGCAGGTAGGGCGCAGTGTCCGCCAGCCGCAGGGCGCGCCACCCCCGGAACTGCGCCTCCAGGCTCGGGGCTGCGAAGCCGGAGACCAGGTCCCTGGGTCTGGGGTGGCGGGATAGGACTGTAACCGCGGCTGGCGTGATTGCTGATGGGGTTGGTGGGGTTCGTGGGCTTGGCGGCGACGGGCTTGGGTCGCTGCTGGCGTCTGCGGGCTCCGCTGTGTTGCTGCGCCGGTGGCACGGTGCGTTCTTGTGGGTGCCCTCATCCGAGCTGCTGATGGCAGCATCGCCTGCCCCGCTGCTGGTGCTGCTGCCGCTCCCCTCTGTGGTATAGGTGGAGGAGGCCGGGCATGGTGTGGATGGGTCTGCTGCGCAGTTGGTGGCAGCAGCACCCGGGCGGCGCAGCAGCGCTGCGGCGGCTGGCAGGCCAGCGCGGAGGAAGTAGCTCATCAGGTCCGCTGACGCCATTGCGAAACCAAGCTCTGCATCCGCCGCAGCATCGCTGTCGGCTCCCTCCGCCGCCGCCGGCAGCTCCTCTGTCTCCGCCGCCTCCAGCACATACGCCAGGTCTGACAGCAGCGGCTGCAGGTGGGCGTGAGCGGCAGCAGCGTCCCCGCCCACCTCCGCCGCCACCTGCTCCCACAGCCCGCACAGCTCCACCGCCGCGGCCGCCGGCAGCACCAACAGCGGCGCCGAGAAGTGCAGCAGGGGCGGCGGCGGCATGCCCTCGCCCGCGCTGCCCTCTGCCGCCTCTACTAGCTCCTCGTCGCCATCATGCACAGGCGGCAGTAGCAGCAGCTGCAGCGCCCGGCCGCAGCCGGTGGGGGCTTCCGCCTCTACACATTCCATTAGCAGCAGCTGCCGCAGCACCTCCCCGCCCAGCTCCAGCTCCTGATCGCCGCCGCATAGCTGCACCTGCAGCTCCGCAAACACTCGCTGCGGGCGGAGGCCCCCGGCGGCAGTAGCTGCAGCCGCAGCCTCAGTGCTGCTACTGCCGACCACCAGCAGCCGAGCGCGCTGCGGCGCGGGGCTGAAGAGCCGCAGCCGCAGCGGCTCAGGTGGCGGCGCCGTGGCGTCAGATGCAGTAGGCCCACCAGGCAGCGGCAGCACGGGCGGCGTCAGGTGCAGCAGCTGAATGGCAACGCTGCCGCCGGCAGCCGCTGCTACAGCCGCCTGCTGCTGCTGCTGCTGCTGCACGGCCAGTCCGCCGACCTGGTCGCCGTCGGGCAGGAGCTGGGACAGCAGGCGGGCGTCCAGGGGCGGCTGTTGCGGCTGTTCGGGTGCACTTACAGCACCGTCAGCAGCTGCCACCGGAGTGCGTGTCCACATGATCAGCTGCACGCAGCCGCGCACCACGACCGCCTGTCCCACGTACGGAGCACCAATACCGCTGTCGCCACCGCGCTTGTCGTTGGTCGGTAGCAGGCTCTCCCCCGACGCCGCAGCTGCAGCAGCGATGGCGGGTGCGGCGTCCAGGACTCGGCGGCTGTACCTCTCAAAGCTGCCGGGGTGACTTTGAACCTGCAAGCAGATTGCAACGGGACAGCGGCCTCAAGCCAGAACCCCAATCATGTAGTGCAGTGCAAACGGCACCGAGCTCTCTTACTTCTGCCGCGATGCTCCCAGACAATCCACGCGCCCCGACCCACATTCATCCCGCACCTTGACGGACAGCACAGCACAGCTGGTGCGGCCGCGGTAGCTGAGCACCCGCCCTACATCGCTCGTGCGCCGCAGATGCTGCGTCGCAGTCCCGGCGGTGGCAACTGGCCGACTGATGAGCACTTGCTTTACCGGCAGGCACGACGCGATTTGCTGGCATGTCACCGGCGGCGGGCTAGCGCCGATGCTGCTGTGGGCCTGGTCCACACGAGTGGCCTCTGATGCGGGCCAGCTGGTGCTTCCACTGCCCACCACGCCATCGCCAGTGTTGGCGTTGTCACCTGGACGCTGCTGCGTGATTTGCAGCCGACGCGGCTTGGCAGTGAGCGATGAAACATTCTGCTGCACCGGCGACTTCTCCGTGTGCTCCTGCTCATGCTGCGGCGTGCTGCGGCGGTCGCCGCGGCGGGCGCTGGCGCCGACACGGCCGCCGCGCTGCTGCCGCACGGATATGCCCAGCTGCGCGGCGGTGTCTTGCAGGTACCAGAAGCCCATGGGCAAGAGCGTGTACAGCACCGCCACCAGCACCTGCTGCCGCAGCGGCAGCTCGCTCAGCAGCCGCTGCGGCGGTGTCAAATGGGGGCCGGCTTGGCCGGCGGCGCTCTGCAGCAGCTGCGGGCCTACCGCCCATGCCAGTGCGAACGCACTTGCCATGCTCACCACCGGCAGCAGCACGGTGGAAGCTGGGAAGCGCAACTGCAGCAGATGGGGCACCAGGTAAGGGCGGTTTTGAATACCGTGTCGGTGCGTGGCAACCCGCGTACTGCGTTGCACCATAGCGGTCCGCACCTGGACCATGCATAGCGTTTCTATCCGCGCACGTTACGTGAAAGCACGGCGTAAACACACGAGCACTCACCGGCACGAAGACGTTGTAGAAGAACACAAACACGGCGTCTACCATGGGCCGCGTCACGACGGCGCGCGTGTACGGCGCGAAGCCCGACAGGGCCCACTGGTGGCGCGGCAGGATGGCGTAGGTGGCACAGTGCAGCAGCGTGCGGGGCAGGGGGTTGTGCAGCGCTAGCACCACGTCCCGGTGCCTGCAAGGCAGCGGCGCGCAGTAGCGAGCTAGGCATTGCATGCAGCAAGCAACCCGCGTGGCTGCCGCACAGCCAAAGCGGGCACCGTGGCAGTAGCGACCCGGCACGCCTCCATGCATGACCCCACCGGTACTACCGCCCACCTGCTCCACCAGCACCATAGCGCGCTGCTGTCAACCGCTGCCACTGCAGCACCAGCACCGGCCACCGCGCCCTGCCGGCTGCTGCCGCTGCGGCGCCGCGCCAGCAGTAGCGCCAGGAGCAGCCCCGCCACAAGCAGGTAGTCGAACGTGGTCAGCATCCACGCCCAATCACGCAGCAGCACCGGCCTCACGAACATGCACCAATAAGCATATCGGAAGGCCTGCAGCCGGGCGCGAGGCAGAAGGGCTTGCGACTTCAGTGCGCGCGACTTCACAGTTTGGTTGCTCTTGCCTCGAGAGCTCACGCCGGCTGCAGGCCTAACCCGTGCAACCCAACGCCGCCACCGCTCTTGCCTGTGCCGCCCGGAACAGGAGCGAGGTCGCTGGCGTTTGCGCCGTGGGTCCGAGTGCCTGAACCCAACTAGGGCCGCCGCTGCCCTCGCCAGCGCTGCCGAGACGCAGGCAGATGGCAGTGTGCACCAAGAGCATCGAGAGCGCCCCGAGGAGGTCAGTGGCCAGCAAGCGAGCCGCACGGGCGCTGTCTGCGGCATTCGTGCGGCGCTGCCGCTGCTGCAGCTGCTGCTGCATTTCAGGCTGTGGTGGCTTGCAGTGTGCCTAGCTGTCCGGCGAGGTGCTACGCTGGTGGGCGGCAGAGGTGTTTGGTAGCCTCGAAACGGAGGGTCAGGCTGGGCCGAGATCGAGCATCTTGGAACTGGCACGCAACTTAGACCGGCGTCGTTTGGCCGCGAGCTTGTTACCGGGAATACCACCCAGCGAGCCCCAAACAAAACTAGGCACTGCGGCGGATAAGCAGGCTCAAGCACAGCAGAGGAAGCAGCGAAGACGGTGACGCAGCATCGGAGGGTGGTGCAGGCTCCTCTCAGCGGGCCGCTCCCGCCGTCAGCCACCACGGGCTTTTGGCGGTGGCAGCAGCAAACAGCACAATGGGCGACAAGGTGGCGGCCGCGGGTTGCTCCAGGCGCCGGAGCGCGAGCGTTGAGCGTCCTGCTGGTCTGGCAGCTTACGTCGCCCGCGCTCGTCTCGGCATGGACGTGGCGGGCAGCTGGCTTATGGCCGTCATGCTTCTGGTCTACATGCGCACGAGCGTAGTGGAAAGCGGCTGCAGCTTGGAGGTGGCGGCGGGCAGAGCGGTGCGTGCGAGGCTCGCTTTCTTCTGATGGCGACCGGGGGCCGGGGATGGGGACCGGGGGGGCCGGGGATGGGGGTGGAGTTGCATGTGTAACACCCCAGATGCGGTTTGCCGAGGGACTGGCACAGAAACGTGCGTGGCTCCTCCGCAGTGGCTCCGTACACAGCTAGCGCTCATGGGTATGCGGCATGCGGGCTGCGTTTTGGACTGCCTACACCGCGTGTGCGTCGCGTCATTCACGCCCCCGCCCTGCGCCTTGTGCCACATGCTGCCTCGCAGCTCCCGGAGTTTCCATGCGGCGCGCCGCCCCTGGTGCAGGTGAGGATAGGGCACGATAGGGCACGAGGACCGGCTCGTGGGCGCTTTCCTGCCTCGTAACAGTATAAATGCTCACTTTCCCCCAGTGACCCGCCCTACCCCTCTGCTGCCCCGGTACCCGGTACCCGGTACAGGTGTTGCATGTGGTGTGCAACGCCCCTTTCTACGCCATCGTGCGGCCATGGCGGCTGGGCGACTGGGCGTGCCTGGTCGCCGCCTGCGGCTACGCCGCCCCAGCCCCGCTGCTCACGCTGGTCGCCGCCGCCATGTCTTCGCGCCCCACCCGCATCTGGTTGTGGTGGGTCAGGTAGGTACGCACACCGCAGGCGCAGCAGGCGCTGCAGCTCAGCCATTCCCCCGCATGCAAGTGTTGAGGGTTCCAAACACAGATGTAGCATAGATGTGGCACAGAGGTAGCATAGGTTTGGCAGGTAGGCAGGCTGTGTAACGAAGCGGCGGTGGCTTGCAAAGGTGGGGGCCCAGCAGGAAGGAGGGCTGCGCACACGCAGCGCACGGCGGCCTCACGCCACGTGTGATGTGCGGCCCGCTGCTCCCCGTACGTTGGCTGCAGGCACCGCGACGTGGTGCTGGGCCTGCGCACCTTCCTGCTCACCACCTTCCTGCACACCGCCTCCTATCTGCTGCTGCCCCGGGACAAGTGGCTGCAGTCGGGGTTTGCGGCGTACAGGTGCGTGGCACGTTGCGTTGAGGTGGGTGACCTGGGTGTCCTCCTGACATGTATGGCCGCATCTGCACGGGGCGTACCGTGGTGGCCACGGCCAGCAGCCAGGGCTGTCTAAGGCCAACAGCCTTGCCATGACCGCCGCCCGCCCGTCCAACTGCGTCCGCGGCCGCCTGCTGGGTGACGTGTACCACCTGCTTCCTTACCACGTGTGCACCTGCATGCCACATGCAGCAACGCCATCGCGACACGCCCCATAGCTGACGCGCTGTCCATATCGTGCGTCTGGGTCTTCTTCCCGGTGAGCATGCATGGAACCGCCCAGCAGCAGCTTCGGCACGTTGTACATGTTGGCTTGGGCCTCCGTACAATTGCATTTGCATGGCGAACAACGCATCCGCCGGAGCTCCAGCAGCCGCCCAAACTCCAGTCACCTGTTCTTGGTGCCCACGTAATAACCGCCTATGCATGCACCCGACCTGTCCTCGCCCCACAGACGCGCCTCTCCGTTGCGCTGCCGCTGGCTGCCTGCCGCGGTGCGCTGGCCTTCGCCCTGTCCGCATCTGTCGGCCCGGTGGTGGTCCCGGCGCTGTGGCAGGCTAGCGGCCGAGCTACCGGCAGTAGCAGCAGCAGCATCGCCGCTGCTGGTGCAGAGCGCGGCCTGCCGGTCCAGCCAGTCCTGCTCAGCCAGATGCCTGCGCCCATGCAGCTGCTGGTTGCGCTGCTGCATGTGGTGCTGCCGGCGGCTGTGTGCTTCGTGTCAGAGCTCCATGTGCGCCGGAGCTTCGCAGCGCACATGCAGCAGCAACGGCAGCAGGAGTGGGCGGCCGCCCGCCTGACGCAGGAGCAGCGTGCAGCGCCGCAGTATTGGAACGTAGCAGCAGGACAGCTCCGAGCGGGGGGTGCTGGTGCAGCAGCAGGCGCTGCGCCTTGTGGTGCCAGCGGCCGCGGCCAGGAGCTGCGCAGCGCCGGGACACAGCTTAAGGTCGGGCCGAGCCGCAGCAGCATTGACCCACCACCCGCTCCAGCGATCAGCAGTGATGTCAGCGCTGGCGGCGGTGCAGGCAGCAGCAGCGCCAGTGGCATTCTTGTGGGACTTGACAGCGGCCACCGCATGACGGCTCGGCCAACAGGACCGCGGGCCAGCAGCTACGGTGGTCCAGGTGCCGCCTCATGCAGCAGCAGCAGCAGCAGTGCAACCGGAGGCTATGACGGCAAAGCGTGGGCCGGTGCCCTGTCGCCCACTACTGTGTGCAACATGGTGCCATCGGAGTCGGAACCCAACTCAGAGGCTGACGTGCTGCTGCTTGTGTGCCAGCAGCAGAAGCAGCAGAAGCAGCAGTGTGCGGGCGCTGCCGAGGCACCGGCAGCCAAGCGTGTGCTGACCGCACATCTCACTGCACGAGCAGTAGCTGCTGTTGGTCCCAGCTCGCCAGCTTCTGTGGCACGCGCCCAGCCGCGACGACCGCGCAAGGCGCCGCTGCCGGCATACCAGGGCCTGACCAGCATGTGCCACATCAGCGTCAAGGTGCGCAGCCTTGACTCCCGCATGGTGTGTGGCGCATGCGGGATGCGATCATACCTAACTTGCTCTATACGCGTTCCTGTTTACTTGTAGCCGGGCTTTAATGTATGGCATGCCCTCATACATGACGTCGCTTGCCGCGGACGCCTCACACCTGCATCTCATACCCTCCTCCCCGCTAACGCTTTTGCAGGTGCAGCAGCACCCCAGCACCTTCGAGGTCTACAGCCATTGCCTGCTGCAGGCAGCGCCCGGCATACTGGCAGCAGCACGCGGCCTTGGCAGCGGGCCCTGGGCAGCTGCGCCTGCTGCCCAGTCGGGCGCGGTGGTGGTGCGCGGCTGCGCGCTGCTGATTGCGTGGCGGCACGGACTGCTGGCGGACCGCCATCTGGTGGTTGAAGGAGGTGGCCCTGGCTTTGGCGGCACAGCATCTGCTGAGTCAGCGCCGTGGCTGCATGGCCTGCTACCCGCACTCGACGGCGTCCGTGGCGTGGCATGGCAATATGGCGTGCCCGGGCTAACGGCCGCAAGCTGTGGCCCGGCCTGCCGCACAGCTACCTACGTTCAGCTGCTACACCTGACGCCACCCGTGCTGCCGCTGCCTGGTGGGCCTACTGCATCTGACGCCATGGCGCCGCCACCTGAGCCGCTGCGGCTGCGGCTCTTCAGCGCCGGGCCGCAGCGGGCTCGGCTGCTGGTGGTCGGCAGTAGCAGCACTGAGGCTGCGGCTGGAGCTACTGCCGCCGGGGGCCTCCGCCCGCAGCGGGTGTTTGCAGAGCTGCAGGTGCTGCTGTGCGGTGGTGATCAGGAGCTGGAGCTGGGCGGAGAGGTGCTGCGGCAGCTGCTGCTAATGGCATGTGTGGAGGCGGAAGCCCCCACTGGCCGCGGCTGGGCGCTGCAGCTGCTGCTACTGCCGCCTGTGCATGATGGCGACGAGGAGCTAGTAGAGGCGGCAGAGGGCAGCTCGGGCGAGGGCATGCCGCCGCCACCCCTGCTGCACTTCTCGGCGCCGCTGTTGGTGCTGCCGGCGGCCGCGGCGGTGGAGCTGTGCGGGCTGTGGGAGCAGGTGGCAGCGGAGGCGGGCGGGCACGCTGCTGCCGCTCACGCCCACCTGCAGCCGCTGCTGTCAGACCTGGCGTATGTGCTGGAGGCGGCGGGGGCAGAGGGGCTGCTGGCGGCGGCGGCAGGGGGCGGCGGCGGCACGGTGTCATCGCATGGCGCCAGCGTGGCTTCAGCACTGCTGACCTACCTGCAGCGCGTTGGTCTGACAGCCGCTTGCAGTATGGTCGCTGGCCTCGGCAGTTCAGGTTCGCGTGAGAGTCGTACGTCACAGGCGCCGAAAGCTGCAACAAACGCGGTGGCCGCGGCCTCCCCGCGCGCTGCTGCTGCCGAGGCTCTGAGCCGCCACTCCACGAGCCGCCCGGCCGCGACCGCCCTGCTGCACGGCTTCTCGCCGCCGCAGCTGGAGGCGCAGTTTGCGGCCTGGCGAGCAGTGCGATTAGCGCGCGCCGCGCCCTTCCTGCTGGCCATGACCGCCCAGCCCTACCTGCTGGGCCTGATTCGGGCCGTGGCGGAGCAGCCCCGAGCAGTGGTGGTGCAGACGCTGCTGCTTGTCCTCGCCCTGTGGCTGGCCGACATCCTCGGCTCACTGGTGCTGCTGCTGCAGCAGCGCGCATGCGCCCGGGCCGCCCGCAGAGCCAGCACCCAGGCCCAAGCACCCGCACCCGGGCTTGCTGGCACCGCCCTCCACACCAGCCTCCAGCACAACTACGACCGGCTCTACCACGTGGCCTGCGTCTACGCTGCGCCGGCGCTGTTCCTGGCAGCCTCAATTGTCTCCAGGCTGCGGCCGCTGCCTTCCAATGATGTGTTCGTGGGCAACCCCCGCGTGCTGCTGGGCTCGGCCTTCAGCCGAGGTCTCGTGCTGCCCAGCGTCCAGCAGTTGAGCTGGCGGCAGGCGGCGGCCGCGGCGGTGCTGCTGGCACCCGGAGAGGCGCTGCAGGCGGCGGCGCTGCAGCCGGGCTGGCGATGGGGCTGGGTGGTTGCGATGGTGGTAGGCTGGCGGCTGGCAGCGTGCGCAACCTCGGCGGCGTGGGAGTGGCGGGCGCGGGCACGCTTCCTGGTACTGCAGGAGAGGGCGCAGCAGGAGCCGCGTGCGTGTGAGGATACGAAGAAAGCGAAGACTGCTTGAAAGCAAAGACCGGGGTTTCTTATGTGTGCTAACACCGATAGTCACAACGGTGGCGTAGGAGCAAGGCCTTATTTGAATGGTCAACAATCGTAATAGCATGCGCACGTTGCATTGAGGTGCTTACAGGATGCCATGAGGGACTCGTGGTCGGGTAATTGGTGTGTTGCCACGTTGGAGTTCCTTGCTGGGGCCGTATGAGGGCCGAACCGTACTGGTGACCTGCAACGGCCGTCGCGTAACAGTGTGCGATGGGACAGGGCAAGGGGCAGGTTTGCGTTGTCCCGTAGTGTGCAGCGGGGTCTGCAACCGCCGTACAAGTATCATTATTAGTCCGCACGTCTGATGATGTGAAGCACAGGTGCCGGCAACGTGGGCGCAGACACGGGCAGACCAAACTGAGGAGGGTATTTGTGGCTGGCTGTATTATGCCCAGCCAAGAGAGTGTGCCTAGCCAAGAGGCAAATATCGCGTCCGCGGACGAATACAACACAACATGATACGCTACGTCGGTACTATCGCTTTTTGGGCTGAGCCCCCCCAGCGAAGCGTTCCAGGGGGGGGGCGAAGCCCCCCAGGAACACCCCTGTCCGTGGCTGGTTCGTTCGTGCGTCGGCAAAACATAGCATACTGGCGCAAACCGCGACTGCTACGTATTAGGATGTGTTAATGCCTATTGCATGTAAATAGGTGGCAGGGAAAATTCGGGCGGAGCGAGAAGTGCCTTGGCGCGTCCAGAGACAATTGACTTTCGCGAGGTCGCGAGTATAGCTCTCGGGCCCTAATTTCTTACAACCATGTATCAAAACATGTCGACGACAAGCGTCTTGGGGCAAGAATGTCGAAACTGTGTGCAACAGCCAAACCATGCGACTTGCCCGGCAAGTTGCCGAGCCATGCCTGCCGACGCGCCAGGATGCCGAGAAGCCCCGAGGTCGCCCCCGCCCCGCGCCTAGCCCTTTGAGCGTGGGGCGCCGGTGTTGACTATGGCAGGAGGCTAGAGAAAGGCTTGGGGTGTTTGGTAATGTTCCAAGGCACGCACAAGGATGGCGCGGGAAATCCCGCCCTGGCCCCAACCCGGGTGTCCCCAGCCACGCGCCTGTGCTTCGTAGGGGCCTGAGGCGGTGGGGGCTGAGGCTCTGGGGCCGATACATGCCTACTAGCTCCCAAGCGTACGGGGCTCAGCCCATTTTCCAGCTGTACAAAGCTGACACCCCTTGTTTACACCTGCTCAGGACCCAACGCCGAACGGCGGCAAATGTCTTCAACTCTTTGTAAGCACCCTCCAGCCTGGCGACACCTCCATTCGGCCCCGTCTCCCTGGCAGCAGTTCACTCAACCAAACCAAACTGCCACTCTACCAGCATCATTTAACTTCCGCTCATGCAACACATGACGCAGCCCACGGGCGCCACCATGCAGCCCTCATCCGCTCAGCAGCACGTGGCGCATTGTCAGGCGCATTTGCGCCATGCACTTCGCCGTCCCGCTTTACCTCATCATCCCTGCGCTCCCTCTCATTCCGCCTCGTGTCCTAGTGTCTCAGCGTCTGCATAGCCCCATAACTCTGATGAGCGGCAGCGCCGTAGCAACCTTTCTGCTCCTGGCTGTGCTAGCGTGTAAGCGGGTGCATCCGCCACAAGCACCACAAGCGCCGTTCGGTTTTACCCGAGCCACAGCAGCTGGCCCAGAGTCGGGCGTGGCTTCGTGGTCAGCATGCCCACCAGGATGACCGCTGGAATGAAGCCCCAGTGCACGATGGGCTGCAGGAAGCAGGGCGCGACGGGGGCACATGACATTCAGGCGTCAGTCGCGAGTCCCTAGTTAAGCATTGGCTGGCCGCTCATCCGGTGATGTCGCCTTCCAAGCGGCTCTTGCAACCCCAGCAAGGAGTGCCAGTCCTATCTTGCATATACAGCACTTGCCCTGCGGCGCGACACTGGCGGCGCGGCTGCGTGCCGTAGGTTGCAGCTTCGAGCTGCGTGCCAAACGCAACCCTCCAAGGACGCCCGCCCTAGCCCGGGGCCAGCTAGGCACCCTTCAAGCCACAAATGCCTGTCAGCTGATACGCATTGCAAGAAGGTTGCCTGCACCCAACGTGCGCGCCTCCGCCGAGCAGCCGGGTCTAGGGGCGCCAGCCGTGGTGGATGCCTCAAGACGGTCGGCACGCCGACGAACCGGTTTCGTGTTGTTACGATGCGACTAAGTGCCCTAGGCATGCTCTATATCTTGGATCCAATGCGACGGGTCCTTGTAAGCGCCTTGGCGCAGCAGATTTGGCTGTCATCGGCCGATTACCCTTGCACTCGCCCCTTACCTTGCCATAGGTAACGATGACGTCCACAGCCTGCTCCAGCTTCTTTGCTAGATCATTGCTGCCGTTGGGGCCTGTAATGGCATTCATGTTCGCCTCACAAGCTCAAGAGAATCGTCAAATGGATGAGGAACACAGAGCAGTATGTATGCGCGAGACCAAATTAGCCGACTTTGCAGGTTAGTGTGAAATCCGGCAACCCCATGTTGCCCAACCCGGCTCGGTTTTGGCCCCACACCCCCTAATGGCGGAAGAATGCCCCCCTAGTGTTCCTGTCCTAGCTTAGCTGTTGGCAAAACAACATGAGCGAGTCCTTGAAACGCAGTGCAGACGAGCTGGGCGGGCACGAAGACAATGGAGACCGCGACTACAAGCAAGCGCGTATCCCCGGTGAGATTTGCATGTTTATTTGTCACCATCGCGACCGTACTGACTAGAAAGAGCTTAGTTTCGGTGTGGTGCGTGGTTAACATGATCCACCCTTGCGCGCAGACCGCTTCGAGGCGTGTGATCCACGGCTACGCGACCGCATTGACCGGATGGTTGCCGGTGGACTGGTATGTGGCGCGGGCGACTGGGTTATGGCTGGCGAGGTCTGGGCGGGCTCATTCAGGTGGCTGAGAGCGTCGCGGCCCTTTGCACCGCTCGCGCAGGTTCGCGCCGATGATGTCGACGACAAGTGCCTCGACCTGCTACGGTCCCTGACCGTCGAGGACGGCATCAGCGTGATCGACCAGTTCGAGCGGGCGGTGCAGAACGGCGGGGTGAAGAACAAGAGCGCCTACCTCGCGGGTGTGGCCACGCGCCACAAGCACTTTGGCCATGGCCCCAAGCTGGCCAAGGAGGTGCAGCACCGGCTGGAGTCGCTGTACCGCTCCGGCAAGATGCGGGACACGGTGAGGGCGGCTGCTTGGGCGTGGGCGGGGCTCGAAGGAGTAGTGTGCCATGGCCAGGGTTTCTCGAGAGCGCCACCCATGACCATCCCACACACACACACACACATGCTCCTGCCCTCCTCCACGCCCCTCCCCTTGTGCAGGTGTTTGACGGCAAGGTGCTAGAGGCCATCAACGACCTGGACGTGGGTCTGGCGCTGCGCATCATCGACACCTTCGAGGCGAAGGACCTGGAGGACGCGCGCAACCTCAACGCGCTGTTCATGTCCACCATAAAGATCACAAAGGAGCAGGTGAGCGGCGGCGTGGGGCGGCGTGGGTCGTGGGGCGGGGACAGCAGTGGGTAGCCGTGCAGGTGGTGCAAGGGTGGTTTGCAGAGCGGATTGTGGTGGGACGGGGCAGGGTCCCTGGGCGGAGCCGGCGTGGGGCAGGAGGGTGGGAGAGGGAGAGGTAGGGCGAGTGATGCCTGGGTATGCCAGGTGTGAATGGCACATGAACGGTGTTGGGAGCAGGGCTGCATAGTAGTGTGTGGCTGGCGGGTCGCAGCACGTGATGGGTCTGCGAACGCACACAAGCAGCAGACGCTGTGGTTGCAGTAGGAAGATGCGAAACAGTCGTATAAGCGACCAACCTCGATCCTCCTTCCACACGCCGTGCCAACCACCTCTGCCGTTGCTGTGTGCGGCGCGCGCGCCCCGGCCCCGCCCCCGTCTCGCTCGCCTCGTCCGCGGTTGTCGATGCAGATATCGCGTGAACGTTCCTATGGCATGCCGCCGCCGCCGCACGGCTACCGCGAACCGCTGCCGCCGCCGCACCACCACCACCACATGCCCCCGCCTCCGTACGGAATGCCCCCGCCGCCGCACTACGGATCGCCCCCGCCCCCTTATGGCGCGCCACCGCCGCCGTATGCCGCTCCCCCGCCGCCGTATGGTGCACCCCCGCCGTACGCGCCGCCAATGCACGCGCCGCCACCGCCGCCGCACGCAGGTTAGACCGGACCTGAGGTGATGCCTCACTTGGCATAGGTTGTGCTTGTGTCTTGTGCGGTTGCCGCGCGTTCCGCCGCTTGCGTGCGATGCGCCTGCAGGATCTCTTACGCCTCGTCGGCACCTGTAGCTGCAGCCGCGCCAGCGCTCGAAACGGCGTCAAATCAAGCGCTGCAACGGGCACAGCGCGAGCAGGGTTTGCCAGCAAGGCTCAAGTTGTTTTCGTAGCACCTGTAACCTCTTCCTCTTGCTGCCACCCCCGCCTGCCTGCCTCGCGCCGCATTACCTCCTTTCCTTTTAACCTGTAGCACCGCCGCCCCGGCGCCACTACGGTCCGGAGCAGTCGGCGGCGGGCGTGCGCATCGACGAGCTACACAACCTGAGCGTGCACGCGCCGTACGTGCCGCCCCAGGTGTGTGCGTGGGTTTGCTGCGGGTTACGGAGGGGTGTCGGGCGTGTCGTTGCAACGTGCCTTGAGAGCCTTGAAGGCGTGGCTGCAGATTTGTCACGGCTTGAAGCCTCTTGATGTGCTGTTGCGCTCAACATAGTTGCTGGTCTTGTTGTGCAGGTTGCGCTGTCGCTGCAGCGCGCCTGGGACAGCGGCAACCGGCTTGTGTCGTTGCTGGATGACGGGTCGTGGAAGGCGCTGGCGGAGCTGGAGCCGCACTTCGGACTGCAGGTTGGGGAGGGGGCGGATGAGAGCTCTGCGCGGGGTTGGCCCAAGGGCGGGAGGGAGGCATGGATGGTGTCTCGCACGTTTGGGGGTGAGGCTGGCAAGGCGCCGGCCGCAGGTTGGGCCGAGGGCTGGATGCTGACGTGGCGTACGGCTGCACGCGTGTCTGGTGCGTGTCTTTCACAGGTGGTCACTGAGGTGGTGGAGGCGATGAACAACCAGCAGATTCGCAACTGCAACGCCTTCCTCATCGTGAGTTGTGCGGGCTGGTGGGGCCGGCCATGAAGTCATGATAAGTGCCACAGCTTCCCCGACACACGGGGCAGAGGCTGGGTTCAAGGGCGCGGTCTCGGGCCGAAGCGGCGCCAGCATCCGGCGGCCCTGATGTCGCTTTCCCTCCTATTCCGTGTCCGCAGTCGGTGGCGAAGAAGTTCCTGACTGGCGGCGTGTCGCCCTCGGGAGCCCCCGGCGGCCCCGGCGGCCCTGGTGGCTACGGTGGCGGCGGCTACGCGGGAGGCGGCGGCGGTGGCTATGGTGGTGCTGGCGGCGGCTATGGCGGCGGCCCGGGTGGCCCCGGTGGGCCGGGCGGCCACCAGAAGGGCGTGCCAGCGCTTAACAAGCTGCAAGGCGTGCTCGCGCAGCGCGCGCAGGTGTGTGTTTCGCTTAGAGCTGACGCGCGGGTCATTGCGCCAGTGCTGCCGGCTGTGGACTGGCCCTAGCTTGCACTACTGCTGTACCGTATGGCCCCCTCCAGTTCGCAGCCTGCTGCAAACCAGCGGCTCAGACGGGCTGCAGCCTGTCCTTCGTCGCCTCCCCAGTGCGCGACCCCAAGCCCGCCCTAGCCCGTGCACACAAACGCCGTGCTCCGCTCCAGCCCCTCCTACCCACCTGCCCCCTCCCTCCCTCCACCCGGCCCTCACCAGGACCTGCTGACCCAGCACGCGGGCGTGCTGCGCGACAGCCATTTCGACGAGGTGGTGGTCAGCCAGCTGCAGCGGCTGCCGGAGCACGAGTCGCTGGAGGTGCTGGCGGAGATCGGGCGGCACGAGCTGGTGGGCGTCAAGAACGTGCCCGCCTACATCATGGGCATCATCAACCGCTACAAGCGCGGCGGCGCGCGGCCCGGCCACTAAGCAGGCCCCGGGCCGGCCTGTTATGGCTGCTGGGAGCTTGGCGGCGTG
This sequence comes from Chlamydomonas reinhardtii, assembly GCF_000002595.2. Classification (NCBI taxonomy): domain Eukaryota; kingdom Viridiplantae; phylum Chlorophyta; class Chlorophyceae; order Chlamydomonadales; family Chlamydomonadaceae; genus Chlamydomonas; species Chlamydomonas reinhardtii. The sequence continues at coordinate 2,636,469 of NC_057013.1, read as the reverse complement.
AGGGGTGTGGGCTTGGCGGGCTAGCCGGGTGCAGAGCAAGGCGTTTGGTTTTCGGTGAGGTTTGTTGTTGAGGCGCAGTGGAGCCACAAGGCGCGCATTCGCACGGGAAGTGCATCAGCTTACGGTTATAGTCATGGGTGGACGAGTGCTGAACGTACCTCTACACATGTGAATGAGGTTGGGATGGCGACACAGGGCCGGGGGAGGAGGAGGGGCGGCTGGGGGCCGCACCCATTGAAGGCTGTCTGTCCAACAACGCTGGCCGTTGGGCGCGCCGGTAGATGCATGAGGCGGGACCCGGACCTGGTAATCATGTGTGGCATCAGCTGCAGCGGCCACCGTGGCTGGTTGCCATGCGGCGCGGATGGCGTGATTTTGGGATAGGGCTGTGTGGGTTCCGGTGACAACCCGGTAGACTGTAGTGCTGGGCTTGCGGGTTCGTGGCATACTATCATTGCGGCCATGGCTACCTGGGAGGCTAGGGCATGGAGCGTGAGGGTGCGCGACATGTGCGACGTTATAGGACAGTGTCCCAAAAGAGGAATGGCGGTGCCGTGCGTAACCGGATGTGGCCGATCAAGAATGGGTGTGCGATGGGACAGTGTCAAGGCAGGTTGGTGAAGTCCCGCAGCAGGGTGCAGCTGATTACCAGACCCCAGAAGATGGCAAACACTTTGCAACGGCAGGGCTGGAGTGCGCGGCTGGTCGAACGCCGGAGTCACTGTACCGAGAAGTTGCTGGCTGGCTGAAAGTTTGCTGATGCGCATTCCTCACGCTCCGGGCGCCCGGCCAGGCGATAGCACCACACAGACACACCGCAACGCCACACTCGCGATGCAGAGCCGCAGCGCACCTGCGGAAGATGACCAGCTGTGTGGGTGTGGGTATGTGCAGATTGTTGATTGGGAGCCGGATAGCCGGGGCAGGTTATGCACGTGCGATGTTCGGCCGTGCGGAGGTGCGGCAAAGTTGAGCAACGTGTGCCGCGGAGTGCATGCAGAGCATGTCGAATGAGAATTTAGGTAATGGGTACGTGCCGAGCAATGGTCGGCGTGTTTTTGTTCGGAGCGACCGAGCGCCGGCATGGGACTGGGGGGCGGTGTGACGGTCCGAACTTGCATACTGTTTCTTTCTGGCAGTTGCTATGTAAGCCACAGGCTTTGCAGAATCCGTTGTGGTTCATGTTGGACCTGCTACGCGGAATGCTGCTTGCCAGCAGGTGGACCAAACGCTGGGAACGTGGCATGCCAACCCTGCCGCTGTCCAGGCACACGCTGCTACCTGCAGTTCAATTTCTGTAACAGCCCTAGGCCAGCTGCCCCGTATACAGCTGTGGGAAGGCCACAAAGCATCGTCGTCAAACCGTCTGTTACAGCTATGGCTCGCGCGCGAGATGTCTGGAGCCCTTCTCTCGTCGCCTTTCTGGTGTTGCAAAGTCTCACAACACTACCTGTCAGTGCTCGGGAGTGCACGTTGCCTGTCTGATCTGCCACCGTACGGACACGCCGTCTACAGCCCTCCCTCACCAACGGACCGCCATTGTCCAGCCAACTGGGGACACCCGCGTTCCCGAACAAAGTTTTAATGGCTTAATCTCCATGAATACAGTATTGTGCGCCATGCGCCTACTGGCCTCAAACTAGGTCAGGACGCATGAATTTGCAGTGTTATGTGCCGTACCTGATGCAGTGTTGTCACCAGCCGAACTATGCACTGCTCTTAACATCCTCTCATGCACGTCGCCACTTGCAGATCGCTCATCAGGTCGAGTCCGGCAACTAAAACCATCGTGCTTGATGTCCAGGCTATTGCGGTGTGCTATGCCGCGTGCATCAAGCTGCCACCCCGTGATGCCGCCATTATGCGCGTCTAGTTGCCCTCACCCTTGCCCTTGCCCTTGCCCTTGCTGGGCGACGGCTTTGGGGTCTTGCTGATGGGCTTTGGGCTCTTGCTAGGCTTCGGGCTCTCGGCAGGCTCGGGGCTCTTGCTGGGCTTGGGGCTCTTGCTAGGCTTGGGGCTCTCAGTGGGCTCCGGGCTCTCAGCAGGCTCCGGGCTCTCAGCAGGCTCCGGGCTCTCAGCGGGCTTCGGGCTCTGGCCGGGCTTGGAGTCCTCAGCGCCATTGCTGTTACCGCGGCGAAGCAGACGGCGGAGACCGTGCCCGCCGCGGCCACGGCCTTGGCCCTGCTGGCCGCCGTCGCCGTGGTGGTCGCCCTCAGGGTGGGAGGAGTTGCCGCGCTCGCCCGTGATGTTGCACGGGAAGCCAGTGGCCGAGTGGTGGCAGGGGCCGGTGTGGTTGAACTCTGTGGGGGCACAGTCGGCACAAGCGGGCATATGTCAGCGCAATGCTCCTCCAGTTCATCATGTGGGTGCCGCCAACACGTGCCCAACCGGGACAGCAGGTCCACACTCACGGAGTGCGCAGCACTGCAGATGGTCTCAGTGCAGCAGCAATGTCGCAGCCTGTTGCTTAATCCCACAGCCACCAGGCTTGCCTGTCGATTGGCCCCGCCATTAGAAGAATGCAGTACGACTTACCGGTGAAGTTCATGCGGGGGCCAGATGGGCCATCCGAATGGTTAAACTTAGCGCCCTCAGAATGGTTGAAACCGTGGGTATGGTTGAAGGGGTTGTTGGTCGCATTGAACACGGGGTGCGTGCCGTTGATCCACTCAGGGCGGCAGGGCATGCCGTTATCTCCGATGCAGTTGACAGGGCCGTGAGGGCCGTCGCCATGGCCGCGTCCACCGCCGGGGCCATCTCCGCGACCGGGGCCGCCAGCCGATGCGCCTGCTCCAAAACACGACAGGTTAGCAGGGTGAAGTTGCGAAACGTTGTTGAATCAAGCTGCATGGATGTAGGTCACCAGAACTTAAGCAGCTTCTCGGCGAAGCGAAGCGAAAGCTGCAGATGCCTCTGGCAGCGCTCCCCGCAAACCCAACACCACAACTCGGCATGCATGCGCCCGCTACTTCTTATGAAGTGCACACTGACCCGTAGCCTCCTACCTGTCTCTGCTATAACGGCAATGGCGAGCGCCAACGTCAGAATGTTTCGTCGCGAAAAAGCCATTTGTGTGCTGTGACTCCTGTGATGATGAGGGCCTCCGTTTAGCTGTGTGTTATGTGCGGCAAGCCAAGTAATACCACTTAAATTGTAAGGAAAGGGCGCTAGGGTGATGTACTAAACCCTTCTCACTCTAGTATACCGGGCATTGGGCTTCTACGCAGTTGCTCCGCTCGCTCTACCAAAGCCCGTATGTTTAATCCAATTGTTCTAGTGCATCAAAGCGATACTCCCAACCGGAAACCGCCTTGTGTCACTCCTTCGTATACCGTATGACGACGGGCCGCGGGGTAGTGGCCTGGGTCCCGCCTCAGCTATTGTGTTCCTTGCTATGGCTGCCTGCTGCTCACAAGCTGGAAATGTTGGGCCCCAGACGATGAGCACGGATTGCGATCGCCTAGTTTCTCTTGGCGGGCGGGAGTCTGACTACCAGGGTTGAAGTGCTCCAGTCGGAACCAGCCTTAAGCCGCGCCTGAAGCCTTGAAGGACGCTTGCGCCCTGGTTAGTGCGTGCGCTGTGCGTGTGTCCTGCGGCCTAGACGTTTCCCGGCACTTCTGTGCCTAGGCTTGTGACGTTGAGGCACAGCGGTGGGGCTCTGGCGGGTTGAGGCTTGGCTAGGACTCACTGTGCGCGGAGTCACACGGACTTTGCCCGCGGGAGGGTTTGCAGCAAAGTCGGGGTTGGTGGAGTCATGTTGGGCCCTGATAGCATGTGATGGCTCGGCGTCTTCGGGTGCTGGGACTGTCCCCGCTGTAACATCCGCATTCTTGAAGGTCGGCAGCCAACCAGGGGGCGGGTGTTGTTTCTCTGGGTCGCAGATGGCCCTTCGCGGCGTGGGTACGGCGTGCCCCCGCTTGTCGGGCTGTCCCTTCAATTGTAATCCGCATCCTGAAGCCTTGCTTCAAGAACAATCACACAGAATGCAGTCGCTTCAGTGATATGGCGTTCTACGCGCCAGGTCCGCTGGAAAGCCTGTGACGTGAGAGCTTAGCGCCTGACACTCTGACCGCACTGCACCCAAAGCTTGCATACTAATTACTATCACATCAATAATCCAGGTAAAGGTGAGGACCCGGGTGAGGACCTGGCGAGGACCAGTGAGGACCATCGAGAACCAGGCACAGCGCGGGTCTATGTGCAGTGGCTGTGACCCTGTTCGTATATCCTGGAAGCTTTTTTGCCCAGCCGGCGCCAGCTGCCAGGACCGTATATCATTGCACGGCAAGGTTTGCACATACGTGAAGCGGATATCGTAGAGCCGTAGAGGGCCGCTGGTGTTGCGGCCTGCCGCGATCGGTGCTTGAGCTTCCCAGACGCGCGGGGCAGGGGCCAGGGGCATGGGGGCTGGCGTCCTGGTCATACAGGGTCATACCTCAAGGCAGGAACACGCAGGAGGACCGCACCGGCGCACTCAGTCACAATTTGATACTGGGAGCTTCCAGGCTGCGTCAGCCACAGCCTACAGGAGACCGTACACGGGGCTGCTGGTGCCCTGTGATGGGCCTTGCCGCCTGAGCTTCGCTGCTGGTTCCGTGTTCACATTCCTTCTCATGTATGGGAGCTTGCGTAAGGGGCGGTCCTGTTCCCGTTACCGTATTCATGCGGACTTACAGGTCTGCCCGTCGTGTCCACCGGCCAGCTGTTCTTATTTGCAATGCGCTGCCCCGCTGAAGGCCTCTGGAGGAGGTTCAGCACCTAGGGGGACACCAGCGCATGTGGCAATCACGTGTTGCACGTGTAACAACCGGTCCCCACTCGTCAGAAACAGTCTCTCGAGCAAATCTAGCCGCCTCTCCGCCCTCAGAACTCAACACACACTCAACTTCTGGCATAGCGCCTGCAGGATCTGAAATCTAGGAACCCAATGCGGCTCCAAACAAGAAATGCGCGGGCAAAGTCCTCGCGGGGCAGCACCCACGCAAGTGCGCGTCACGACTCGTGCCCAAAGCATGACACATACCGTACACCCGGGCCCGAAGCGGTGCTGGGTTGCAACACGGAGGTCCCAGGCACCTATGCACAGCCGCAACGCTAGAAATAAATTGCTTATGCCAGGACACTCGCGCAAACACCACATGCACGCACCGATGGACCCTACATACATACCCTCTTGGCACGTAGGCCGCACCAGCCCAACAACCAACCTACGCCTGGCTCGCGCCTGGGGGCGCAGCGACCGCACCCGTCCGCCCTGGCCCCACACGTGCGCCCGCCAGCAGTACAAGCTGACGCGGCCATGCCATCTGCGCCTACCGGTCCTGGCGAACTAGCAATTGAGTACTATTGCCGGCCGAAGCATAACCCGACGCCGCAAGTTGCAGCGCTGAAAAACTTACGCACAGCGCGGTAGTCAAGCCCCACCAGCGGGCAGTCATCCTGGCACCACCAGGCAAAACATGAAGCAGCCCGTCCCGGCCCGGCCGCTCAATGGAAGCAAAGGCATTTTCGGGTTCAAGCAGCACGACCACCCATCAAGATCTGCCTCCTGGACCTTAGAAACGGTCCCCTCAGACATGGTCTCTTCTCCCGATGTCAAGTTCACCAGCTTCATAAGCAAGGCACGTGCGCCCAGCACACACGACTTCTCACTCTCGTGCAGGCTTCTCCATGCGCCCAATTCTTCCGTGCAGCACAACGCTCCCATCAACGCAACGCAACCCAACCGATTCTCAAAAGCACTTTTGTGCGTGCAAACCCCATGCCCAACACCTACGCAAGCGCTTGCTCTCCAGGCGTCCTATGCTGCTAATGATATAATCTCCCGTCGGCGCGGCCGAGCGCGCCCACCCTTGCGGCTGACACAACTCCAGCAACCGACGCGAGCGAGGTGCCCAATGCTGAAATCTACAGCCTAAAACTAAAAATGCGCTCCGTTCATAAGTTGTCTCTTTGCCCCTTATACCAAGGGCCCTCTTTCCCGCCCCCAAAGGTTGCTCAGCTCCACAACTGACGCGGGGCTGCCCTCTAACTGGCGCCGGCGTCAGCGGCAGAGGCCTTGCAGCAGCTCGTCCCGCAACTAGCAATCTCCGCCGCTGTGACACACGCGCCCGAGCAGCCCGCCGCCGCCACCACTGGCTGAGCCGCACTCGCGACACCCGCCGGCGTCGCCGGCATTGTCACAGGGCAGGCGCTGCTGGAAGTGGCCGCCGCGCCCTGACCACACGTGAGCGGCACAGCAGACGCGACCACCACGCCGGCAGCCGCTGCCGCCGCAGCGGGGTCGGACACCGGCACCGCCTCCACCAGCTCTCCCATCGCAGCCGCCACGGCGCCCGGCGCGCCGCCCCCGCCCACACCGCCTGTGGAGCCGCCGCTGCAGCCGCCGCCAACGGCGCGCGAAGCGGGCGTGGAGCAGAGCGTGGGCATGGTGGATCCCGCCGGCGTGCACAGCCGCCCCACCACCTCCTGGTCTCCGTTTGGCCCGTGCAGCACCAGCGGCACGCAGCGCGACGTGAGCAGCTGCCGCGTCTGGCGCTCCTCCTGCTGCTGCTCCCACGCCATGATGGCCGCACGCACGGCCTCGTACGTGCCAAACGACACACACGCCATGGGCACCAGGCGCAGCGTGGCGGCGCCAATGCCGCGGTACAGCGCTGCCGGGCCGCCCTCCGCCAGCAGCCCCCTCACCACCGTCACCATGCCGGAGGCGCCGCCCACGCCGTGCGCCACCTGCAGCCGGCGGGACACGGTCTCCAGCGGGAAGGACACCAGCTGCCCCATGAAGGCGCTCAGCACGCCAAACGCCAGGCTGGGCGCCACGCCCGGCTCCTCGTGCGTCAGCCGCGTGTACGCCTTCTTCAGCGCGTCGTGCCTGCGCGTGGGGGACCAGAGGGGATTGGGGCGAGGTCGCGGCTCGCCACTGCTCGCAACCGTGTCCTTTCCGAGCTGCTGCGAGCCTCCCGCGCTTCTTCTTACAACCGCCACTATCACAACCATAATCATCCTCTGCTTGGACTGCCATCCTCCCCTCCCCTCCCCTCCCCTCCCCTCCCCTCCCCTCCCCTCCCCTCCCCTCCCCTCCCCTCCCCTCCCCTCCCCTCCCCTCCTGCACTCACAGGCCGTAGGTGATGGCGGCCTCGGGGAATATGGCCGCCACGGACGGCCCCAGCCCCTTGTACAGCGCACCCGCGCCCTCCCGCCGCACTATGGCCTGCAGCGAGTCCACCAGACCCAGACCGCCCGCGCCCGCCAGACCGCCCGCCCGCACCGCAGCCACAGTGCTGGCGCTAGCGGTGGCGCCGGCGCTGGCGGCAGCGGCCGCCGCCGCCGCGGCCACCGTGACGCGGCTGCGCACCACCTCCAGCGGGTACAGCGCGACCCAGCTGGTGCAGCCCGCCAGGCCTGTGCACAGCGAAACAACAGGTGAGCACGAGCGTACAAAACGCAGCGCATGTGCATATGCGGGTAAAGGAAACTCAGCGTGCTACCTAGCTTCGGAATGCGCTACCACCCCCGCTGCACCAACACCACCCGGTCCACCGCCAAGCTCCGCAGCCCGCACCACCCACCCGCCGCCAGGAAGGTTTTGGCGTGCGTGTCGTCCCCCAGCAGTCGCTTGAAGGCGTCAAAGGCGAAGAAGTCCAGGGCCTTCTGCGGCGCCGAGCGCAGCACGTTGAGTGCGTTGCCGCGGTACAGCCCGCGCCAGCCCTGGCTGGACACGATGTCGCTGGCGGCCTGGGGGTGTGGCGGAGTGGCGGCGAGGAGGACAGGAAGGAGGGACGGGGAGCAGTGCGGCGTCATGCGACGCAGGCGCGCAGGCGTAATGGTGCCCCGGCATAATGGTATTCCGGCTGGCCCCAGTGCCCAGGCTGCTCTGACCACCATTGAAAACCCCTCGGCCGCGCCAGCGCCTTGCTGACTAGGCGGCGGTCCTGCTGGGCCTTTTACAGTACGCCGCCGCACCTGCGCCAGGCTCCTGCTCTGCAGCTGCCCGGCCATGGCCGCCAGCCGCAGCGTCTCCAGCGGCGCCGTGGCGGTGCGAGAGGTGGCGCCCGCGATGGCGCCCGCAAGCAAGTGGCCTGGACGGCAAGGGAAGCGGGCGTGTGAATCAGAACGTATGCGACGTGTGTATCGCGCACGCATTGCCCGTTTGGCACCTTGAGAAACACATACCCGCTCGACTGAACACGCACCGCTCCGGCCGGCCCTAGCAGTAGGCCAGCGCAAACCCCTCACCCTAGCAGACCCTGCCCAAGGACTCCCACTAACTCACCCCATGGCGAGCCCTTGGCACCACCTGCGGCAGCCGGACGAGGAGGCAATCCAACATTAGCTTCACTTCAGAGCCCACAGCAGCCATCATAAATCTTGGTGGCCACCATGAACCTGGTCCTGTATCCCCGCTGTCCTCCGTCCATCTCGCGCCACCGCCCTCCCATACCACACTCCCCTCCCTCTTTTCACGCTACCCCAGCTGCTGAATACTGACAGCGCCAACGGCGCGCGCTGCTCACCCTCGTCTCCGGTGCGCCCCGCCACGCTGAGCTTGTCGCTGAGCTCGGGCGCCGCGCCCGCCGCCACCCAGTACTCGACCAGCATGTCCTGCTGCGGCAGCAGCAGGAAGAAGTCACGGAACTCCGAGAAACCCAGAGACCTGCAGGGCAAGGGCAGGCAGAGCAGGGCGGGCGGGCAGTTATTTCCTTAGGCAGGCAGTTGGGCAGGGAATGGAGTTGCGAATACGAGCTGTGTGTCTGGGCTTGGCATCTTCCCGCTAGCCCGTGCGCGGCTCACCACACAGCCTGCAGAACAACCCTTTTGCTGAGGAGGCCGCAACTCCGGCAGTGTGACGCACCCCAAACGCCCGCGGCCACCCCCGCACGCACCCGTGGTCGGTCGCCACTTTGGAGTGCAGGCGCTCCGCCATGTGCGAGCGGCAGCGGTAGATGCAGCGGGTTTTGGGGCAGCACACCGCCACGCGGGACAGCGTGGCATCCAGGTCGCCCAGCGAGATGCGCCCGTCGCCGTCTGCGCGCAACATATGATGCAAGAGCCGTGCAACACACAGCGTCTGGCAATGCGTGGATGCTCAATGCGCGGAAGGGATTGGCGAGATGGTCGACACTCGACAGACAGCAACAACGTGGTCCCTCGCCCCGGCCCCGTAGCGCGCCCGCCCCCATTGGCCTTCGTGCCACTGCCACTGCCACTGCCACTGCCACCGCTACTGCCGCATGTATGGTTATCCTCCACCCGTGAACTCCTTATGCCTCGGCGCCAGCATCAGCACCGTATCGCCGCACGTTGGCCCGCTGCTGCCGCTGCCCGTGCCTGCGCTCACCCTGGTCGAACATGTTGAAGGCCCGCCGCAACGCGTCCTCCCGGCTGCGTACGAAGTTCTTGAACAGCGCAAACGTGAGCTCCACATCTTCCGAGTGATCAACGTCCTCCGCGGCACCGCCTCCCCGCAGCTTGCCGGCGCCCGTGGGCTGCGCGCTTGTCTGCGTGCTGCCGTTGTGGCTAGACAACACGGCGCTCACAAAGTGCTGCGCGTAGCTGCCCGGGAGCCCGTTGCGGTTGGCAAACGCCTCCAGATCCTTCTCCGTGATGTGGCCCTGGAGGGGTGCAGAGGACGAGCGGGGGCAGGGGGGAGGGTTCAAGGATGTTTCGGGGCTGCTGGAAGCAGGCACTGCGGGCGAGGGCTGCTGCAGGCGGTGTCGGGAGCCTTGCCGAGAGAGCAGTAGCTCGACGCCAACTGGGCCAGGACAACAGGTCCCAGGCAGCGGGTTGCACCGCACCCGCAGCATCGCGCCGCACAAATGCACGAGCAATGCACAACGGCTTCAACGTTTTGGGGTCGCATGTCGTCGTTGCAAAGCCGATGTCGGGTCAACCCCCCACGCGCTGCAGGCCGCAGTTTACCTTGCCATCCAGGTCAATGGAGTTGAATGTCTTCCGCAGACCAGCATCCCTGTTGAATGCAAGTCTTCTCGTTGCGCATGGGCCCAACGCGTCTCACGTTGCACAGTGTCCTAGTGTGGGTATGCTCGCTCGCTCGCTCACATCTTTGACAGGAATCCATCACACCCACAGTGACACTGACCTGTGAAACAGAAGGTTAAAGCCCGTCACGCTCCCGAGCACAGCGCCCACTGCGCCAAAGCCCCCGCCTCGGGTTGATCCACGAGCCAATGACGATGCATTCGACAACGATAATGACGCTAGCAGTGCGTGGCGCGAGGCCTGCCGGCGCGAGGGCCTCGCATGCAGCTGCCAATTCTCGATGGGAGGCCGCTCGGCTTCGCTATGAGTACTCAAGCTACTCGTGCAGTTCTGAAGTATAACAGCGGTCTGCGGACCGCCAGCCGTCGTGAATTTCATCGACGGGGGCAGCACGGGATTTCTGTTCAGCGAGTGCTTTAATAGCAGCTCATGTGGCCAGAACGGGTTCTTGAGTAGTGTAACAGTCAAGTGCGACTGGTACCTGTGTGGGCTGCTGTGCAAGGAAACGTGCCTGTGAGCGCGGGATGAGGCAGGTTCGGGGTTCGTCTTCGCCAGAGTTTCTTTGCAGTGAAAGTAAAAATTGATTTCATAGCTCGCAAATCACTGTATTCGTATAATATGGTTGACCACGGATAACAGATGATCGACTTTCCCGCCCTTGCCAGAAGCCCCTCAGCTGACCGTTGCTTGCAACCCTAGCCCGGAACATTCGGCATAGCATGTTACACAGATTGACCATTGTACCATCCGCTGTCAATTACTTACATCAACGACCTGGGCAGGCGCGGCCGTTCACTCGCCTCACCCGCCTTACGCGGCCTCTTCACCCCTGCCCCGCGCCCCCTGCCTCCTCCCTCACCCCTAGGCGTAGTGATCAAAGCCTACGATGATGTCGTCCCACACTGTGCATGTTCTCCTGCTACAAACGATGAATAAGGTACCTGTCGCCACCCACGGTCGCCACCTGCAACGTTATACAGAGCACTGGTAGGGACAGTCTTGCGACACGTCCGGTCAGCGCACCGGGTCATTATCATTGTCATCAAGGGCCCACGCCCACGTCCCTGCTGCAGTCCTGTCTGCCGTATGTATGCTTAAGCCACCTGTCAAGGATCCACTTTCCGCCGCGCAGTCAGCCCGCTGCACGCCACGTCAAAAGCCACGTGCCCGTACCATTGCAGAATAGAAACCTGCCAACAGCAGCCTGCCAGATGCGCTGCTCGAATGAGATGCACTGCTCGAATGAAGATATGAATGCCAGGACACACCCAATCCCTGTGTGCCCGGCCGCCGCCTATCCGTTTTGGTTATACCTGGGCGTGTGCATTGGCCGTGCCACTACCGGCGTGCTGCGCGGGCTCTTGACTACCAGGCTGTCATCCCCCATCCCACCGATGCCTCCGCCTCCGCTGCTGCCACCGCTGCGCTGACCTCGGAGAGCCGCCACACGCGGCGACGGCGCCACAGTGACGCCAGCGGCACCCGCCGCTTGTGCCGCGGCGGCGGAAGAGGTTAAGGCTGTGGACGCAGCAACAGCCGATGACGCGACGCCACCACCAGCAGCTGCCGCAAAAGCGGGGGAGGGCCCCGGGGCGGGGGCGGCGGGACGTCGTGGGGGAGGAGGTGAGCACATGGCGTCATGCGACTGGCTGCCAGGGTGCGCATGCCGCGCCGTAGCAGCAGTTGCAGCGGCTGGCGAGCGCTGCAGCACCGCTGGCGCCGGCACCGCGGCCGCCGCCAGAGGGTTGCACCACTGCAGCAGCTGCGGCTTGTCGAGTGGGGCGCTGCCTCCGGGGCCGCCTTGCTGTGGCGGCGCCTCGCCGGGTTGCGACCACGTGCTCTCCGTGGAGGCACACAGCAGGGATTGCGGCGGCGGCTGTTTTGGCGGCGGCGGCGGCAGTGGTTGAGGCCGATCCTGAGGTGCCTGCATTTCCGGGTAGGTGCTGGGGCCGCCGTGCATCTGGCGGGAGTGCCGCACACGACTGACGCCGGGGTGGTGGGCGGGCCGCGCCGGCGGCGAGCCAGAGAGCTGCAGCACCGGCGCATGGGCGCCCCCTGGCGCCGCCACACCTGCGGCCGGTGGCCCTGGGTGAATCAAATCGCAGGCTTGGCCGGCGCGCGCAGCACTGCTTGTGGCAGCAGCACGCGCTGCCCGGGTTCCAGCTGTTGCCTCCACGCCTTCTCCAATAGCGCGCCCACCAGCACTCCCAGGGCCGCCGCCGGGAGCGCCGGCACCTGCGGCACCTCCGGCACCCGTGGCACCGCCGCCCACACCAGTCAGTCCACCACCGCCCCTCGCGGCATGCCTCGCGGCCTGATGCAGCCACGGCATGGCGCCTAGCAGGGCGCGATGGGACAACCTGGAGCTGGGCGGGGCGGCAGCGGCGTGCGGCTGCGGCTGCGGGTTGGGCTGCGGTTGAAGCTGCACAGAGCCCGGCCGGGCGTTGTACGACTGCGACAATGCGCCGGTCACTGCGTGACTGCTGGGATGCCCAGGCGGCAGCGGGTGACTGCGACCAGGCACGCCATGGCCCCCGCGGCCCGCCACCGGTGGCACCGGCAGCTGCACTGGCCGGGGGCCAGCCAGGGGCCCGGCAGCCCGTGCCGGCGAGGCGGTCACGGCTGCGGCTGCTGCGGCTGCTGCGGCTGCGGCGGCTGCGGCTGGCGCTGCGGCTGCGGCGGCTTGGTGCTGCCGTTGAGGAGGACACCCATCCTGCTGCTGCAGGTGCTGGTGCAGTGGGGAGGACGATGGCGACATGTCCGCCTGCGGCCACGTCCGTGCATGCAAAAAGTGAAACCTTGACGTGCTACCCCACGGTAGCCACCTGCGCGATCATGCCCGCCCAGTCCCAACCCGCCTCCGTACCATCAGTTACTTCAGAACCCCCGAACTCAATCCACCCCCGCCCTACACATTCCAAGCGCTGGTTCGCAAACGTGCGTGCGTGTGATCACGAACACTGTGTTCTCTCGCCAAATACTTGACAGGGATGTGCAGGCTGAGTCAGCAACTTACCGGCAGCCCTGCAGCTTTCGCCACCATCAGATCAGCCGCCGCCTCACCGCCGCCGTATCCACCACCACGCTGCGACTCGGGCGGCAGCAGTGGCGGTGGCGGCGGATGGTGCGGCTGCGGCGGCTGCTGTGGCTGCTGTGGCTGCTGTAGCCAGTCGCTGCCTGTCGCGTCCACATGCAGCAGCGCCCGCCGCACCGCACGGTGACCTCTGGCTCCTCCCACACTACCGTCCGCGCGACGCCCACCGCCAGGTATTCCAGCGCCGCGCACATTGCCCTCCGGGCTAGTCTCGCAGTCGTCTCCCGCAAACAGCCGCCGCGGCGCTAGCCAGTCCCCAGGATTGGGACTGAGCCACCCATTCCGCAACTTGGCACGACTGCCCGGCTGCCCGGATGGCGGCGTCGAGCCCCCCGGTGTGATCCCCACAGCTGCTGCTGCGGCGGCAGCTGCCAGTGCCTCTGCCGCTGCTGCCGCGGCCGCGACACGCTCTGGCGTGTATGGCACCACCTGCACGGCCCGGGTGTGGCCGTTGCGTGGGAGATGGTCCCGAGCACCGGAGGGCGGCGTGTGCCGCGCCGGGCTGGCAGGGTGCGGCTTGACGCGGGCGGGTGAGGCGACGTCTGCGGCGGCCACACGCTTGCTGCGCCACATTGCCGCCAGCGCACCACTGCGCCACAGCCACACGCCCAGCGCCACCAGCACCAGCGCCACCAGCGCGCTACCGATCTGTGATGCGCAGCACAGGGAGCACACAAATTTAACAGTCATAGCGAGGAGCTGAGGTTCTGAGGCATGCACGACCCTATCACGCTGCCCGGCTGCCGCGTCCCGCCCCGGCGGGTCCCCACGTGCGAGGCACACGTGCACGCATGCGCCACCCCTCACCACGAGCATCGGCAGAGCCACAGGGTGTTGCAGCAGTCCCTTCTCCGGCGGCTGGCGGCTGCTGGCCCCCAGCAGGTCCCACTGCGGCAGTGTCATGCCGCGCACGTACTGCCGCACGCAGGCGCCGTCGCCACTGGCGGCGGCGGTCGAGCGCCAGAAGCCGGGAGCGCAGGCGTCGCAGGCGTCACCCGTGTACCTGAGGTGCGGTAGAGCAGGCAAGCGGGTCAGTCGTGGCTATATCATCGCTTCAGCTGAGCATCAGTCGTTGGCCGTCACAGCTGTTCGATAGGAGCCCGTTGGTGACGCCGCTTCTAACGCAATCCTATCAGCTGCCACGCCAAACGCAGCCTAAGCCTGAAGCCGCAGTCCATTTCCGCACAACTCACCCGTTGAAGCACTCGCAGGCGCCGGACGCAATCAGGCACACGCCGCGCCCGCTGCACTGCTGAAGCCCACGGTTGGTATCCTCGCCCGCCCCGCCGGTGCGGCTGCCGGCGGGGCAGGCGCGCAGCTGCAGCGGGCAGTCGGCGGCGCACTCGTCCTCATACAATCCGCCCACGTCAACGCCGGCCGCTCCTCCATAGCCCGCCACCGCCACCGCCTGCCACCCTGCCGCCACAGCCGCACCACTTGTCGAGCTGCGAGCGCCCCAGGTCGATGCCGACATGGATGCATACGGAGCAGCGGATCCAGGAGCCACGGCGGCGGTGGCAGCCTTCTCGCCCACTTCGCACACCCCGTTCCCGCACACGCCCCGCCGCTGCAGCCCCGCCAGCTGCAGACTGCTCAGCTGCAGCAGCCCGAAGGCGATGACAGCAGCCTTGTCCGCTGCAGACAAGTTGGGGACCGGCGGCAGCACAGGCGTAGCTGCCGCTCCCGGAGTGAGTGCAGCCGAGGCGATGCTGGTTTTACTTGCGTTGCTGGGAGGCGATGTTTGCGGCGCGGCTGCTGCAGCCGGCGCTGGTGGAGGGGCGACGCCGCTTCCGCCCGCCGCCTGTGTCAGATGGCGGCGGCGGTGATGCTGCCTCGTCTGACGCTGCAGCGCGTGCGACCCCGGGGCGGCTGCGGCGGCGCCGAGCTGTTGTCGAGGCAGGTGGCTCCGCTGTTTCAGAGCCTCGCTGTGCGCCTGCGGGTGCTGGTCGCTTCGCTGCTGGAGCTGTCCCAGCGGCTGTTCCCTGACGACGAAGTACCCGCCACCCACAAACTCTTCGGAGCCGCCGCTGCCCCAGGTGCCGCCGCCGTTGCTCCCAACAACACTACCATCGCCGGTGCTGCTCACGCCACCGTCACTGCTAGAGGCGAGGGGCGCAGCTGCAGCAGACCCCGAGGCGACTCCGATGGGGCCCCCACCTGACTGGATGTTTGCAACTGTAGGAGCTGATGTGGCAAGAGCTGGAGCAGGGTACGGTGCAGCAGGCAACGGCGGGAAAGCGGCGGCCGCTGCGATAGCAGCAGCCCTTTCGCCGGCAGACGCGGCTGCTAGCACGTTGCTCAGGACCTGTACCCGAAGCGCGATCGCCGTGGTTGTGAAGTTGTAGGGAGCAAGTGGACCCCAGTTCTTGTCCCCACCCGCTGACATGAATTCGTCTCTGGCGTCAGTGCTGGCATTGGTGCTATCCGGTTGCTGCACACTCGCGTTCGGTTCCATGGCGTACAAAATGTCATACGTTATCAGCACCTCCGTTTGCAAAACCGCGGCCGCATTCGCCTGCGACTGACTCATTTGCTGGGCTGAGTCTGCCGTTCCAGGCGCCTGCAGCAGTTGCCGCGCTGCTGTTACAACGCTGCCTGCTGTGGCTGCAGAGGCAGCAGGTTGTGACACGGCGGCAGCGGCCAGGACAGCTGAGCGCAGCTGCAGCTGCAGGGGCTCCTGCGACGGCCCTAGCGCGAGGCGCAGCAGCCGCATCAGGGCCGCATCTGCAGTCGGCAACAGTGCCACAGGCAGCTGCGCTGCTGACCTGCTTATGGCCGCCGTGGGAGGTACCGCTGCCGCTGCCAAGGCTGCGGCTGTGCCGCCCTGCGCGCCTGGCGCGCCGCCCGGGGCACCCTGAGCCGGAGGCGCCAGCGGCCGCCACCAGGGCCCCGCGGCAGCCGCTGCCTGGGTAGCGGACGCCTGTGACAGCATAACCGCCGCCGCCGCATCCCCCGCCATGTGAGAGGTGTTGCTGCCGCGTGTTAGGCTTTGTGCTGCCAGCAGGCTTGCGCTGAGGTCCAGGTTCAGGCGGAGCCGCAGCTGCAGCCGCAGGGCGCATGTGGTGCTGTCACCGCCGCACACGCCGCACTCATCCAGCAGGAGGCCGCCGCCGGCGCAGCAGACGCCGTAGCGGTCCAGGCGGCCCGAGCAGCAGACGCCCTGCATGGCCGCGGGAAGTAGGGGAGGGAGGGTTAGGAGGAGTGAGTGAGCGCGAGAGGTTGAGGGTGCTGGTGAAGGAGGCCGTATCGGAGTAGGAGCGGCAAGAGGCTGGAACGTCTGGGAGCTTTACGTGCATGTAACGAGCCCCCCGTGCCGTACGCACCCGCACGTCCACAGCCGTGCCCGAGCCGCCGCACACGCCGCACGCGTCCACCACATCGCCGACGCAGCAGCGCCCCGCGCCATCCAGCATCACGTTCCGGCCACCACTGCCAACTCCGAAACCGCCGTCAGCCCCATCGCCGCTGCAGCAGGTCCCATCCGCAGCCATTACCCCAGAGGCGCAGCAGTGACCCCCTGCATCCAGAACGCCGCTGGGGCAGTACCCGTCGGTAGCAGCAGGAGCAGCTGCGGCAGCTGAGCTCAGGGTTTGGGAGGGCTGGGCTGTGCCGCCGCCGCTGCTGCTGAAGTCGTCCGCCGGTGGGTTGCTGAGGATCGCCGCAGCTGCACTCGTACTCGCAGGCATCGGCGCGGCTGTGGTGCTGGGTGCCAGCCGGACCTCACACAGCTGACCTCCAAAGCCCGGGTCACACACACAGCCTGTCAGGGCGGGGCAGCACGCGTTAAGCAAGCGACAAGAGGCTATCACACAGCATGAGTGACCGCAATGAAGATAGCGCGCTTTACCTGCGTAAGTGCAAACGCCGTTTCCGAAGCACGGCGCCTCGCCCTGCTGCACAAGCAGCGGCAACTGGCAGAGTCCTTGGAACGGGACAGGCAACTGACATACAGAAGACGTCGTCAGCGTTAACCACTCTGAGCCACGGCTGCTGCCGTTGGTGCCGTTGGTGCCGTTGGTGGGGCTGTTCGCATTGCTGCCGCTGCTGCTACCTCCAGTAGCTGGCGGTGGCAAGGCCATGTCTGCAGCACGCGCCTGCCAGGGCCCACACGAGCCCGCTGCTGCGCTGCTGCCGCTGCCGCTGCCGCCGCCGGAGCTGTCCCCACCGCCGCCGATGGAAACGCATCCCAGGAGGTTGCGGGATGCCGTGCCAAAGCCCAGCACAGAGCTGCTGGCTGCCCGGCAGCCCGACCAGGGGCTCAGCAGCGGCACCCGCACCTCGGCAGCAACCCAGTCTCCCGCAGCCGCGTTGCCATCGTTGCCGTCGCCCCGGCCGGTGCCAGCGGCCCCGGCGCTTGCCAACGTCGACGGATCGGCGCACGGGCCGCCACGCGTGCACGGCTGAGTGAGTAGCTGCGGCGGCGGCAGGCCCAACGCGGCCTCACAAAGGGGCATGGGCGCCTGCTGCGGGCTGCCGCTACTGCCGCTTGTGCTGTTGGCTGCCGTGGCGTTCACGCAAGTTAGCCTGCGCGAGCGTGTTCCCTCACAGCCACCAGAACAAGCGCCCCAAGTGCCGTACCGCCATTTAAGGCGTTGCGCCGGCTGTTGCTGCTGCTGCGCGGTTGCAGGCTCACGCTGCCCCTGCCCGGCGGGCTCTGCAACCACCGCGCACGGCGGGGCTGTCGCAGACCCCGCCGGCGCACCCGCCGCGCATGGCCGCTGCAGCTGTCCTGCAAGCAAGGCCTGCTGCAGGCTGAAAGGCGCCCCGTCCGCGTCGCTAGTAACCCCGCTGGTGGCCTCTGCGAGGAGTGCTGCCGGCGTTGATTGTGCCGACAGGTTGCGTGTTGTTGGTGCTTTCTGCGCATTGTTGTTGGCGTCGCTACTGCCGCCAGTGCCGCCCGCCGGCTTCGCCACCGGCAGGGTACTCCAGGCAGCCTCACCCACAATCAGTAGTGCAGGGCCGGCAGCGGCAGCAGCCTGTCCGCTTGATGTCCCTGCTCCCCACAGCTGTGGCGTGGCGGCTGCTGAGGTGTTCCGCCGCGCAGCAGTGCTGCTGCTGTCGCCGGAAACACCAGCATCGAGTAGCAGCACGTGGCCGGAGCCATCCGTCGGCTGCTTACTGCTGCTTGCTGCATCCGCGCACGCCGCCAGTGGCAGCAACCAGTTGTCGCCCGCCACACAGATCGGCTGCAGAAGCAGCCCCCCGGCAGAGGAGCCGCCCGCCTGCTGCTGCTGCTGCTGCTGCTGCTGCTGACACCCAGCCTGCTCGTTTGCACCTTCAGCAGCTGCTGCACCAGCTGCCGTACCTGCTCCCGCAGCTGTGGACAGGCACGGGTCGGGCCCGGGGGCGCGGCCGAGCTCCACCCGCGTCGCCGGGCAAGCGTGTGTGTTGCAAGCCATGACGGCCGCTGGCAAAGCCGCTGCCGCCGTAGCGCTGTCCCCGGCAGCGCCGCCACCAATGGTGACGCTGCGTGCTGCGCAGTCGTCAGGTGCCACCGGCCAGGGCCCCATCGCAGTGGCGCGGAAGCACAGCACACTCCGCACGGCCACGCCACCGCCGCACGGCGCACTACAGGCCGACCACGCGCCCACACGCAGCACGTAGCTCCAAGCCAGAGCACTGGGCAGGCTACTGCTGCTACTGCTGCTGGCAGTGGCGGCTGCTGGCCTGGCCGGGGCATTCTGTGCCTGGGCAGTTGAGCCTGCGGATTGGGTTCCTGGTGTGGTGCTTGTGGCTTGAGACGGCGCCGCCTGCTGCTGCGCAACTGCGGCAGCGGCGAGGAAGGGGTCCCACTCCGGCTGGCCGCTGGTACCGGTGAGCGGAAGCGCCACGGGGCCCGCTGCGATTGCTGCGGGCGGCGCGATGGGCGTCGGGGCTGCGTCTGCGTCTGCGTCTGCCGGGCCCGCGGGCGCGCGCAGGCCAAATCGCTGTGCACAGACCCCGCGCGCGGCACCGTCGCCAGCAGGACTGCTGCTGCTGCTGCTGCTGCTGCTGCTGCTGCTGCCTTGCTGCGTCCGTCGCTGCGGCTGTTGCAGGCCGGCAGCGAGGCACTCCGCCTCCGCCCCAAACTCGGCACGGGGCAGGGCGTAGTTGTAGAGGCGCGCGGAGAGCAGCTGAGAGCCCTCGCCCAGCAACGACGCAGCTGGAGCGCCGCCGGATGACAACGAAGAGCCGCCGCTCGCGTCACCTAGCAGCCGAGCGCCGCTGAGCACGCCGCCGTCACTCGCCAGTCCTCCTACAGGCGCGGCGGCGCCAGCGCGGGCGGCGCAGTAGGTGACGCCGGGGCGCGGCGGGACACACGCCGCGTCGCGCCACAGCCAGGCGCCCACGCCGTCAGCCCACAGCCCCAGGCGGCCGTGGTCGTACACGAGGGCCACGTGGTAGGGCCGGCGGCGGGCGGAGGGGGACGCGCTGGCAACGCCCTGCACGAGAGGCGGGATGGGCCAGTGACACCACGTTGTCAAGCAATCAGCATAGAGATTCATACAAACGCACGCGCACGTGCGCACACATGTGTGCGGTGGTTTGCATAGTTGCGCCTGAACGGCAACCTTCGTGCGGTGGTTACCGGTTGTGTCACCGCCACACAATACGCAGGACATTCTCACCGACTTGTCACGCTGTGCGGGCTGCGGCGGTTGCAGGGGCACCGCCGCCTCTCGCGCCTGGCCCAGTGCTGCCACCAGCCACAGCGCCGCCGGCCCGCCGCTCACGTCGCCCGTGCTGCCGTTCACCACCAGCCACAGGGACGGCCAGCCGAGCGCCTCCGCACCGGTAGCGCTGCCGCTGCTCGCAGGTGCACCGCCGGAGGTTAAGGTCGAGGCCGGGTCTGGAGCGAAGATGGACGCCAGGTGTGTGCGGCCGGCACCTGCGGCTGCTGAGCCGGAAGCCGCCGGTAGCGGTTCCAGCTGTCAGCGGGAGGCAGGCGGAGCACATGCAATTGTGGTGGGTCGTTTGTGCGTGTTGGAGGTTGCACGCCACATCCGCACGTCTTCCTCTTTCTTCACGCCGCCTCATACTCCCCCGCCCTGCCCGCCTGCCTGCTCGCGCGCATGCAGCCCCAGCCCCGGCCGCCCTCCCTCCCGTGACCCGTCCCTACCTACCTGCAACAGCAGTGTGAGGCTCCACTGCCCGCTGCAGCCAGTGGGCGGCAGCTGCTCCGCCCGCCACACCACCGCCTGGCCCCCCAGCCGCTGCGGCCCCTGCGCATCCCCCAGCAGTTGCATACCCCACGCCGCCGGCCCGCTCCCACCGACCATGCTGCCGCCGCTGCTATCTCCATCGGCCGTCACTGGCGCTGCCGACGGCGGCGCCGCCGCCGGCAGCGGTGCCACGGGAGACAGCAGCGGCAGGTACACGACCTCCGACTCGGTGTCAATGCGTTGCAGCAGGTGGTGCCGGTAGCTGATGTGCAGCAGGTAGTGGCGTAGCGTCACCTCCACCACTCGAATCACCACCAGCGTCTGCGCGCCGTCCCATGACACCAGCCGGACCCGGTAGGCGGCATCGCAGCCGTAGGCGCAGGCTGGGCTGTCGGCCGCTGCGGCCTCCCGCACCCAGCCGTCTGAGAAGGGCGGGAGCGTGGCGGTAAGGGTGTCGGCGGCAAAGGTGATGTTCAGTGGGTCCTTCCACACCACCGCCGCCAGCCCGGCAGGCAGGCCCTCATCGCCGCTGCTGCTACTGCTGCTACTGCTGCTACTGCTGCCACCGCTGGTGCTGCTGGTGCTGTCGCTGCTGCCACTGCTGCCAGTGTCGCCGGCGGATGCGCCGGATGATGCGGACACAAGCAGGCGCAGGCGGGGCAGCAGCGGGAAGCCGCAGCCACCCCTCAGGTCTACAGCGGCTTGCTGCTGCTGCTGCTGCGCGTCCGGGGGAGACGCGGTCGCATCAGGCGAGGATGCTGGGGCCGGGGCCACCGCCGTGACACGCACACGCAGCTTGCCTGCGAATGACATCAAGGCAAAAGCTACTGCTAGTCACAAGCAGCCTGGTGACAGCAGGCACTAGGCCTTCACAACATCCGCCCCGCGTGCGACATTCCTGCATTTCTCTGTAAGCAGCAACCCTAAACCACCGCTCTCATCACACTCACCGGGGCCTTCGCCAGCGCCAGGGCCGGCAGCGGCCGACGGCGCTGCTGGCAGTGGAACCCCGGCGCGCACTGCCACCCGCAGGCAGCGCAGGCCAGCGGCATAGCCGCCGTAATCGGCGCGGCGCCAGGCCTCGGCGCCAGGAGGTTCCCCTCTGAAGCCGTAGAAGTTGGGGACGGGGTAGGTGTGCACGGGCAGCTCGGGCTGTGGGCGGTGGGAGGGGCGGCGGGGGCGGAAGGGGGGGCACGGGGTGTTGTGGAGGAAGGGAGGGTGCGGTGGGCAGCAGTGAGGAATGGAGCTGGTGGGGCGGGGGCGTGTGTTGAGCAGCACGCACACACTCATGCAACACTCATGCACAACACTTACCGGCATGTCACAATCAGTCTCCCGCTGCACGACGACCAGCAGCCCCGCGGCGGCAGTAGCAGCCGAGCCGCTGCTGTTGCTGCTACTGCCGCTACTGCCTCCTCCTCCCCCTCCACCCGCCGTGTGTATCCAGGCCTGGCCCTCCCGCAGCAGCGCAAAGGCGCTCTTGGCTGGCTCGGGCGGTAGCGCCCCGGCAGTGCGCGGCAGCGCCGCTGGCCACTCGCCAAAGAACACATTCATGTCCAGCAGGCCCCGCGGAGTCCATGACGGCCGGCCTGGTGGGCAAGCAGTGGCGCACAAGGAGTGATGGGGATGCTGGAGTAACGGGGCGCCAATGCGTGCTCCCTGCCTTGTGCCCGCCAATGTGCACACGTGCGCGCTTTCCTTGCACACACAAACGCGCCCGCGCCCGCTCCCGCTCCCGCCCACCGGTGTCGGGGTCCGTCACCAGCCTCATGTACTCCAGGCTCAGGCCAGGGCCCAGAGCCAGGCGCGACTCGTCCGCCGTGAGCGAGCCGCGGTCGGGAGGAGGCGGCGGCGGCGCAGCACCGCCTCCTGAGCCGCCGCCAGGCACATCGCTGCCGTCACGGCCCAGCCGAACGTCCTGCGGCCACAGGCGCCGGCGGCGGCGCCACGCGTAGTAAGGCAAGCAACGCGCACAAGGCTCGAGAGCACGAGCGCTAAACAGGCGACGCTGCATTGAGGCCTTGGCCTGGGCCGGCAGTCTCTCGCCTTAGCCTGCCGCGCGTCCAAGCCATGCTGGCGTGCGTCATGTGCTACCCTGCCAAACGGCCTCTACCATGTGTTTTCCCCCAGCACCCACCTGCCACCACGCCAGGCTCTTGTACGACAGCACCACTGCCTCCCCCGCCCCCAGCCTCAGCGTCAGCGCCTTGAGCTGCCCGCGCGACTCAGCCCGGTCCAGAGGCCACAGGCTGTAGCTGCAGCCCCGCGGCGACGAGGCGGGAGAGCAGGCGGCGGCTGTAGCAGCGCCAGCAGCAGCTGTAGTGCTACTGCCGCTTGTTGCGCTGGGAAAGGTAGGGCCTACCGGCTGCGGGGCTGCGGCGGGGGTTGCTGGGGCGGCGGCGGCGGTGGGCTGCTGCAAGGTTGTGATGGGTATGTGCTGTCTTTCGGGGTAGGGAAGCCAGCCCAGCCATAGTCTGGAAGCAAGCAGGAGCGGACGGGAGGGTGCAGGTAGTGTGGAAGCCAAGCAAGAAAGCAGCATGGAGTGTGCAGCATGATTTTGCGGGGGGCGGGGTTTGGGGTAAGTGAATGTCACATTCGCAACCGTTGGGGGCATTGATTGCCAGCGCAGTGCCGGCTGTATTCCTTACCTGGAGAGCGCGCCGAAGTCACCCCGGCAGCACGCCATCATGTCCAGCTGCGGCGTGCGTTGTGCGGCGGCATCCAGATGCAGGTCACATGCACACACATGATGCAGGCTGGCAACTGGGGGGCAGCAGGCATCTTGCGCATCCGGATACAAGGTCTTGAGTCACCCCGCCCCACCCCACTCAGATCCCTAATTCCTTGCATGCCCTCACACAGACACACACACACACACACACACACACACACACACACACACACACACACACACACACACACGCGCGGCGCCCACCTTGTCGCTGTAGTCGTCCACGGGGCCGCCTGGGCCGGCCGGGTCCACAGGCGCCTGTGTGGCGTTGTCCAGCCTGCAGCACAGGACGGGGCGACACGTCACACCACACAGCATCAAGGTACAGAGGCACCCAGGTAGCCGCCGATAGAGCCGTGCAGCCACCCGCCTTCCCAAGCAAAGCCGAAGTGGAGGTCTATCTGCATCCTCGGCGGGCCCTGTCTTTCTGCCGTACCCACCTCCACATGCCGGCGTGCGGCAGGCCCAGAAGGTGCCCAATCTGCAGACGTGGACGGATGAGAGGATGGCGGATGCAGGCGGCATCGAGGCGGCTAAGAGAGAGGGGCGAACCGCGATTCCGTTTTCCATCACCACACACTGCTGTCCCTCACTGCCATCCCCTACCCTACCCCGCCACACAAGTAGTCGTGCCTGGAACCCGCCCCGGTGGGCCCACCCTCTCCACCATCTGCCGCTAGCGCCGCCGCACCTCGTGTATCATGTAGTAGAGCTGCGGCGCGCACCGCATCACAAACGCCGTCCCCGACCCCACCGCCGACCAGGCCGTGTAGCCTGGGTTGACGGAGCGCGGCGGCTGCGGCGACAGCACCAACGTGGTGTGGAAGCCGGAGGCCAGAGCTGCAGCGGTGGCCGCCGCCGCGGCAGCTGAGGGTGTGGCTGCAGCCGCAACTGCGGTGGCTGTGGCGGCGGCGGCGGCGGAGCCGCTGCCATTTAGGGAAGTGTCCGCTGAGAGGGATGCCGCCAGTCCGGAGGTTGAGGAAGAGGAGGAGGAAGAGGGGGAGGAAGAGGTGGAAGGGGTGGCAGTGGTAGCCGTTTGACCCACCAGCTGCTGCAGCTGGCGCTGCAGGTGCTCCCCCAGGCCGGCGCCGCTATAGGAGAAGGCGTCATAGCCGCTGGTGTTCTGCGGGCAGCAGCACATTCACGATATGATTGCGAGGAAAGGCTGGGCATGCACGTACAAGGGACAGCACACAGTATGTGTGTATGTGTGTGTGTGTGTGTGTGTGTGCGCGCGCGCGTTAGTCACCCCAGGTGTCAACTACGCACCTGCGGCATCAGCAGCGTGTCAGTCACCACCGGCCTCCAGGCGTTGAAGCTCAGGCGGCCGTAGCTCAGCTCCGCCAGCGCCTCTGCCAGCCGGTCCGTGAGGCCCGCCACGGAGCGGAGCCACTGTGTGCCGTCGCGCGTGCAGGCGAACGAGCAGTAGGCGGGCGACCTGTGTACGGTATGTGCGTTTATGCGTGCGTTTACCGAGTGTGTGTGCGTGTGGCAGTGGCGAGGAAAGCCTCTTGGAGAGCTTGGTGCCGGTACCGATGCTTCTTCAAGGAAGCGGAAGGTGGAGCTAAGTCGAGGGTATGAGTTCCCTTCCCGCGATGTGGACATGGTGAAGTAAGGTGGCCGCTTCGAGTTGCAAACACGACACATGCGGCTGCAAGGCACACGTACCCGTCCGGCTGCGCGCCGACGCTGCGACGATAGGGCGAGGAGCCGGCCCACTGCGACCAGTGCGACTCACACGCCGGCGCCGTGGTTGGGTCCGCCGCCGCCGCTGCTTCACCCCAGCTGAATCCCTGGCAACAGGTGCGCGTCATGAAACAGGGCAGCATCAAGAACAGTCCTCGATTCCACGGTCCTCCCGTGCGGTCACCCCCGTGGCATTCCCTGAAACGCGTCTGCGACCCACGCCCTCGCACCCATCGTGCGCACCCAGTCCCCCACCCATCCCCCGGCCTTTCCCCCCACCCACACACCTGCGGCACAATCAGCATGCGCTTGTTGGCGCCGGTGGTGATATGCCGCTGCCGCTCCGAGCCGCCCAGCACACGCGGCGAGCCGGGCCCAGCCAGGAACACGTCCACACAGCGCCGCAGCCGCACGCCTCCTGCAAAGGCACCACCCATCAAACCTTTACGTTAACACGGTCCCGCCCGCAAGGCCAGCTTCAACAGGCCCCTCGTCCTTATGGCCGCGGCTCGGCGGCTGCCCGAACACAAGCAATACTACCTTACCATTCTGCAACTCAACACACAGCCGCCGCCCGACGCACCTGGGTTGTGTGCTGGCGCCAGCAGCCCAAAGTCAAACAGCCGCTCCGACTCCAGCTCCTCCTGGCCCTGCAGGTAGGCGGCACTCCAGCCCAGCCCCGCCGCCAGCCGGGCCACAGCGGGGTCGCGGAAGCGGGTGCTGTGCACAGGCCGGCCGTCTTGACCGGCGATGACCATGCCCGTAGACCTGCGTCGTGAGGCAACGCGTGCGCGGTGATGGGAGCTGCGGTAGGTGACGAGTGGCCGGATGCACTTTTTGGATGAGTTGTGCGAAAGCCCCACCTGACGCCCGCTGGGAAGTCTGGGCCCTTTTGCACTAGCACGGGGGCACCCTTGCATTCCTGCCCACACAGCCGGGCTGGGCCCCCCACCCGGCCCCGCCCCGCCCTCGCCTGCAACAGGGCGCAAGGCGCTGCGTGTCTCCCGTCTTGCGCACCAGGACCGCCCAGTCCCACGCCGCCACGTGGCCGCCGCCGTCCGAGGCCTCCAGCCGCACAACGTACCGACCCGGCAGCTGCGCGGGAGCAGTGCGCATGCACCGTGCGGCAATTGGCAAAGGAGGCAAAGGCAAGTTAGGTGTGGACAGCTTGGTGTAGTTGGGGCAGGCTTGGGGCGTTGGTACGGAGCAGGCCGGAAAGCTGCAAACTAGCTAGCGCAAACTGAAGAGCCATGCATCGGGCCATGATTGTGTTACCAACCCGCCCGCACGCTGCCACCCAGCAGCATCAGGGCTTGTGCCCGCCGCCTACCCGGCTGTCGCCACGCACCTCGTAAACGACCGACTGGCTGAGTTCCACTCGCCCGCCGGCACCCTCCGCCGTCACGACCTCGTTGCCACATTCTGCCGTTGAGCAGTCGCTGCAGAGGCGGAGCAGCAGGGCCAAGCGCACACACGCACAGAGCCGGCCCGTCTGCCGCTTTAGGCACGAGCTGCCCAAGTAGTCCTGGATCAACGACGCACAACCCATTTGGCACTTTCCCTGTCAGCACCAGCAGGACACCAGCCTCAGGTGCACCTCACGCATTGACACGCACGCACCTGGGCGGCACACCAAAGAATGTGAGCCGCAGCCGCAGCGGGTCGCCGTCCGCGTCCGTCACCGCGGCCGCCACCTGCACGCGCTGCCCCACAAACGCCTCCCCTGCCGCGCCCGTGCCTCCGCCCTCAGGCACCACGCCCCACGCCGCCAGTATTGGCAGGCTGTTGGTGTAGCTCGGCGCGGCAGCACTTGATGGGGCTGCCTGTTGTACGATGTCCGCTACACCGTCCCCGGTGGTGTTGCTGCTCCTGCCCAGGTCGTTGGCGCTACTGCTGTGGTTGCTGACCGTAGCCCCTTCGCTGGCGGGGCCCGCTGTCGGACCACTGAGCAGCAAGGCCGCCGCTGCATCGGCACAGCCCCACGCCGCCGTGACCAGCCAGACCTGCTCCACTAACGCGGTCAGCGGCAACGCCGTGTTGCTGCCATCGCCGCCGCCGCCGTCACTGCCGATAACGCCCAGCACCACCACTGCCTCATCCCCTGGAGGCGGCAGCTCCTGCGGCGGCGACGTCGTTGCCAGCAGCAGCGGCAACACCGGCTCCAGGGTCCACGTGGCCCCCAGAGCGGTGCCCACCAGCCAGCCGTCCGGCGCCCCCGGCGTCATTGGGACAACCGTGGAAGGGCGCTGCGTGGCCAGCAGCAATGGGCATGCAGGCGGCGCGAAGCCCATTCAAGCGCATGGTCTCAAGGCTCCTCAGGTGAAGCACAGACTACGACATGCTCTTGGCTAAGAGCACTAGCTTAGAGATGCAACTGACTGCGGCAGCCCACCAACCACCCACCCTTGACACACCTGCAGCATGCGCGCGGGGCTGCCATCCACGCACACAGCCAGGGCAGCATCTGAGTGTCGTCGGCTGATGGACAGCCGCACGTGCTGTTCAGCCGCTCCCACAGCTGCAGTGGGAGCTGCCACGGCAATCGTGGACTCTGGGTTCCTGGCGTCCCGCAGTATGACTCGGTCTGCGGATGTAGCCGGCTGTCGTTTTCAGTCCACCCCATGTGCAGACAGGCTTCGTTTAGGGAGTTCACCGTTCGGGCTACCTGCTCGAACGCCACTCTACTGCACAACCAGGCTTTCAGGTCGGGTCTCACCTGCGCTGATGTCCCACTGCACGTGAAGACCGCCTACTCGGATCAGCTCACGCAGCTCCCCCGGCCGCGTGCCAGAGGCGACGCCCGTGGACACAGTGGGTGGCTGCGCCGCCGCTCCTGCTGCCTGCCCGGCTGAGGACCCGGATGGCATCAGCTCCAGCTCAACTACCACCGTCAAATCGCGAGGTCGCTGAGGCAGTGCCAAGCTACTGAATTCGGCGCCCGAGAGGGTGGCCTCATCGCAGCGCACTGGCTGGCCTAAGGCGTCCAGGAAGCTACTGCTGCTACTGCTGCCGCTACCGCCAGTATCCGCAAGGGTAATGCGCTGGGAGAGCAAGCCGAGCGCTAGCCAGCCGGGCGTGCGATTACCATAAAGAGGTCCCAACTGGCTTTGAGGGATCTGTGGGGGCTGAATTATGGAGGCTGGCACTCCACTGCCCCTGGGCGGGTTCCCGGTTTCTGCCAGCCGGCGCGTATGCACACGCGTGCTGTGCCCCAGAACACTGCTAACAGAGAGCAGCCCGAAAACTAAGAGGACGTGAATAGGCTGGATCTGCATTCTGCAGGAATTCGCGTCAAGCCCGAGCTCGGCATGGTCGCGGAGTGCCGGGCAGTGGGCGTGCCTGCAAACCGTCATGAACGTGGCAGGTGGGCTTCAGGCCGCTGAGCATCTCTAAAGTTGCACGTCATCAGTATTTAAATCTACCACCACGCGCACCATCTTTTTCGCACAAGCCGCAAGCTCCCCTGACTCCCGCCAATTGCACCAAAGCAGCTGGAAACAGTGTGCGCGTCGCATAATCTTCCCTACGCAAGTAGTTCAATAGATGCAATTTTGAATTGACATTGTAGTCAAGTAAGAAACAGTGGGTCTGTTGTGTGTTGTGCAAGTCATGTCAAGTGGCTTTTGCAGCGTGGCTGAGGTGCAGTCCCTTAATACAATGAAACTAAAGGGAATCACTTCAAGTTATGCCAGCGCGCTAAACTTTGTCAAAAGTATTGCCGCCGTCTGCTTGCATCTGCCAGCGTGCCGGTTCAACTGCCTCGGCTTCCTGCGAGCGATAGCGCTTGCTGCCATGGGTGGCGCAGCAATAACCTCTGTGTCAATTCAAGCGTGCCTTACAAACATAGTGGAGTCCTCCACTTCGTGGATTTCTTGGAATTGGCCGCCATCAGGCAGACCATGGGCCGGCCCCAGGCAGACGGAACAGCCCGAGTCCCCAAACCCCAGCCGCCGATTGCCTTGCCACCATTTGCAACACCCCTGCCACGAAACTTCAAATCCTGCCCTAACGATGGATTGGTGGAGCAGTCTGGGCGATCAGCCCCTGCCTTCTTGGTCGGGCCCCACGGGCGCCAAGCAGGACGGCGGCGGCAGCACGCGCGGCTGCGGCCTGGTGGGCTCGATGCGACTGCACCGAGCAGTAAACCTGAGGGACAGCGGTCTGGTCGAGCGGCTGGTGGTCGGCGAGGGCCTGGACGTGAACGAGGTGGAGGCGGCCGGCAACACGCCGCTGCATAACGCGGGTGAGGGCGGGCTGGTGGGGGTGCGGGCCTGGTCGCAGGGAGAACTGAGAGGCAACTGGGGCTGCACGCTACGCTTGAGCGCGTCTGGAGGCGTGCTTGTGGCAAGTCATTTGGCGGCCCTGTGGTCCTGACACCCACGCAGCCTGGTCGGGTTGGGAGGAGGGCGTACAGCAGCTGCTCCGACTGGGAGCCAAAGTGAACGCCAGCAACAATGCCGGCGACCGGCCCTGGCACTGGGCCCGCAACATGGGGCACACTGGCGTCATGGCAATCCTGGAGCAGGTGGGTGCGGGCCGGGGGTCGGTGGCTGCTGGGAATAATGCAAGTACCGTATTGCCCGTACGTATTGCCGTGCGGGGCTGCTCGGCGGGCGATGATGGGCGAGGTCAACGCTTTCGCTGCCAGGGTAGCGCGTGCGTTAAATGAGGGCTTGCCTCCTCGGGGAGCGGCGAGCGAGAAAGAACCACTCGGGCGGGAGATTGGGTGTTTCTGGGGGTGCTAGTCATTTTTGGGTCCCTAGATGCTGTGGGCGGCTGAGAACGCGGTTTGTTCGGGTCCTCCGCACCAGCGGCGGCGGCGGCTTGCCCGGGAAGCAAGCCCTGCCGTTAGTTAGGCTGCTTGCATACACCGCTTGGCCGTGCACCGGGCACAGGCGCGTTGTAACCGTGCCGGCCCTTGTCCTGCGCACGCGCCCTCGTCATACCCAACCTATGCACCATGGACGTAGAATCACCCTGCGCCGGTCCCTCTTCCCCTACCTACCCGCGGCCTGCGTGCTGCATGCAGCACGGGGCGGTGAAGGAGCGGGGCAAGGTGTTGGTACAGGAGCACGTGCCCAAGGTCAAGGTATGTGCCAAATGATGTGTGCAGGCCGCCGGCCGTCTGGGCCGCTGGGATGCCACGGAAGATGCGTGTGACGGCGGTGACTGGTGCCACTGCAGGCCATGCATACGGCATACGTGCGTGCGGGGCTCAGTTGTGCTCTGGGTTTTGCGCGTGTGGCTGCCTACGTGACCTACATGCCAAGTCGCCACCCTATGCCCACCATCCGTTCAAAGCGTTAGCTTGCCACTCCACGGCGGCATGCATGCATTTGACCTGTGCACAGGACTTCTACTCCAAGTCCTGCTGGTCGCACCACCCGCTGCCGTACGCGGACTTTGTGGCGGCCAAGCGAGCGGAGGTCAAGGCGCAGGAGGCCGCGTCGAAGAGCGCGCTGCGCAGCAGTGCACCGTAGCGGGATGCCGGCACAGCGCCACAGCAGAGCCACTCCTCGTTAATAAACGTGCCGGTTAAAGTTATGCGACTGCTGATTTGCGGTTCTCATTGGACGAGATGCTGAGCATACGTTGCGCGATGGTGGCAAGTGATGATGTTTGGTAAGGTGAGGGATGCAGCAGAGCCCAGGAATTCCAGATTACAGGCCACCCAGAAGCCCACCCGAACATGACGAGCGGTAGATAAGTACGGCAGCAGCCGGCGACTCCAAAGCATCCTGCCCGCCTCCGTACGCAGTTATTATTTGTTGTGCCTAGAGACGGACGCATTATGGGCGTGACCTGACCTTGACGTGGTGTCGGACCCTCCGCATACTCCGCACGTCACCATGTATAACCGCGCTTGCGCGACACCATCGCCACGTGCACGCAACCTCAAGCGATAAGACCTAGGACACCATGTAAGCACACTTGCAGCCAGAATACAGGACACAATGGAAAAGGGCCTTCCCCTGCAATGCCAGTATGTGGCGGGGCCAAACAAACCGGGCCGCCGACAATAATAAGGCACCGCGGCTAGCTAGCTCCACGGTGTACAAGATTACAGCCCCATACGATTCATGAAGCAAGCAGTGCCAAATGTCCGAAGGCATCCAAGGTATATGTCCATCCAAGCCGAACCCAATGTCGTGTACGCACAAGTCCTTGCCACGGCGCATGGCGCGCAGAAGCCGTAGGCGACCAACAAAGCATACTGTTTAGACGGGGGGCCATCCGCACCCATTAGGCGGGCGCCACACAACCCGACCCCCCACGCCGACCCCCCCTGGCACATGCAATGCGCTCGTAGGCATATGTGACATTACTAGGGTCTCGACCTCCATTCAGACAGTACATTAAGATCAGACAACAGTAGCGTTGCCGTTTATGCTGTTTCTCACATACTAAGCTAGCCCTTTCAAACCTGTGCGATACAGGCCTCATCAACATTCAAGCTTATGCGGCGGCACGCACGCAGTGTTCTGGGACTGCGCGCAGGGGTGGCTGCGCTGATGCAAGCCCACCCTCCTCAGCAATCCAGGAATGGCTGAAGCACAACTACTGAGGTAACCCACGGATCCGCCAGGGCGAAGCGGGCCTCAGGAAGCATCCTCAAAACGCAATTCAGGACCAAGAACTGCTCCGTGCTTACTTGCCACGCGTTGAGTGCTAGCAAGTCAGCCACACCCTACTGAAGCACAGCACTCAAGCACGTGCACTAACCAGGCGAGGCAGCTCTCATCACGCCACAAAATCGAACCTGAACGGCACGCACACGCACAACAAAGCCCAAGTTTGCGGACGGATGGTGGCTGGGTTGGTGCGAGTATGCAACTGGACATTGAGATGAAGTAAGTGCCCGCGAAAACAGCGCTTTCCAAGAACAGAATAGGAGAGACCCCTTCGCAGGGCGCGTGTGCGTGTGTTTCAAGGGTGGGGGTTCTATTATTTATTGATCCAAAGTGTGCATGCATTGCTGCAACATTTCAATTGCCGCAACATTTCAATCCATGCTTTCTTGCATGCGTTGTTCATAGCAACCGCTGAATAGCCCTATCCTGTCAAGTGTCAACAATGTCGTGATTGACCCTACCAGACCCAGACCCAACATTCCATTGCTGCGAATTACTGCGGCGGGCAGCCAGCTGGTCAGCACCATGTATGCTTGGCCAGCAGCCCTCGATGTACATGCAGCACCGAGCACGAGCTTCAAAACAAACGCCCTCGCGCGGCCAGCACTCATCCATACCAGCAGGTTGTGCGAAGCCACCGCTGTCAATCCAAGTGCATCCGTTCTTTGTCAGCTTTGTTCCTCCCTCATTATGTAAACACGAACATACGGATCGCTGGGACCCTGAAAAAGCAGCGCAGCGCAGGGCTAGGCTAGGCTTGATGCCTACCTCACGCCAGCCCGCGCCAGCAACCGCTTCCAGCGGAGCGGATGTTTTCCCCCGTTCTGTGCTCACCCTCAGGCCCTTTCATTCCCATACAAGAAACGGCAATGCCCTCCTGACAGCTGGCTGCGTAACATGCGCTGCACATGCATTTATATATAATACATGATTAAAACACATCCCGTAACATGAGCACTCACATACGGTAATCACATGACGGCCCATGCATATGTTATGGGGCACTTGTAGAAGAAGTGTTCCAGATGCGAGCAAGATTCGCTGGCCGTGCAGGTACGGGCGTCAGTTTCTCTTCAACTCTTATTGCACCTATCCCCATCCATGGACAGCTTTAATCGCATGCTGCACATATACTACCTTTGCTTCCATCGCCATTTCGTTCACCAGTCGTCACTTGCCACTGAAGAAGATGAGTCCATTAGCAGTGCCTCCAGCCGCCGCGTCTCGCGCTCCTGCCGCTGCAACACCACTAGATCCCGCGCTGCCGCCGCCTGCTCCGTCGCCGCCGTCAGCGCCACCAGCACCTCCGCCAGGCACGGCCGCTCTTTAGGCTCCGGCGAGGTGCAGCGCTCAATGAGTTCGGTGATGCAGGCCAGCGCCAGGGGCTGCGTGCACGTGATGCGCATGTCTCCGGTGGCCGCGCCCACAGCCACACATACTGCAAAGCGCAAACACGGGAAAGGCAAGTTCAAAGTCTCGCTCCTGGCAATCAAGCAAGGACCCCACGCACGTCACCACGTGCAACCTCTCAGCCATCCACCCAGCAGCAGCCAGCAGTGCACTCACCAGCGCTCATGCCGGCCCAGGGCGCCTCGCCGTAGGCCATCTCGTGCATGATCGCTCCCAGGGCGTACACTGCATGCACCCGGCGGCAACAACAGAGCCAGGTGATGACGCACTGATCAAAGCACACAGGCATAATACGGTCGGGCGGTCAGGTTCTATCACACCTCCGGCTGTAGTGCTGTGTTGCGGAAATGGTGGTCTATCATCATCTGCTAGCTAGTCCATGTCCTGAAAGGATAACGTAGCACAACACCATACACCGTATACCGCATACAGCACAAGGTTCCCGTGCTCACCATCGGCCGCGGTGGACGGCGGGCTGGTCGGGTCCGTCAGCCGCTCCGGCGCCAGGCAGTGCACGTCGCGCCACAGCCCCACCTGCACCTGCTGTAGCCGAGTGATGGAGGTGGCCGAGTGCAACAGGTAGCCGCTGGGGTGGCCGCCCGCGGCTGCTGCTGCTGCTGCTGGCGCTGGCGGCGGCGGTCCGATTCCGGTGGCACTTCCGCCACCGGTGCCGATGACAGCACTGCCGCTAGCGCCAGGCAGCTGAAGGCAGCTGGGCAGGGCGCGCACGCTGCCGCTCCAGCCGGCGAAGCTGCCAGCAGCGGCGCCAGGGCTGCCGGTCAACAGGTTGGCGCTTAGGAGGCCAACATGTGCAGCCGACTCAGCAGCAGGTCCGGCGGCGCCCTCCGCCCGGCCGACAGCCACGACTGCGGCCAGAGAGACGGTCTGCGCGCGGGTTCTACCGCCACGGCCCATGGGCGACGCGCCCGGTAACGCGAGCCAGCCTGCGCCGCTGCCGGCAGCCGCTGCAGGGGCGCTGCTGGCAGCCATTCCCGCGGCAGCAGCTCCCGAAGGAGGGCCCTGCAGAGCCGCAATGTAGGGCGCGGCGGGCGACGAGCCGCCGTCCAGGGTGTCCTCTGCTGACGCCATCCGTAGGTGTGAAGTGCTGCCTGCTGCTGCGGGCGGCGCGGGCTCCACCACCGCCGTGGCGGCAGCCGTTGTGAGACGACCGTACCCCACGAGCTTCGCCACATAGCCACGTGTGTCAGTCAGGCAGGCCTCGGTCGCCGCTGCGGCTTCACCAGCGGCCGCCGACTCCCGGTCGCTGCTGGCAGCTGCCACACCCGTCACTCCGCCTGGCCCGGGCCGCCTGCGCTTGGATCCAGTGGCCGCCGCTGCCGGCGCGCAGCGGTGCAGCAGCACGTTGCGTGGGGCAAGGTCGCCGTGCGGCACACCCAACGACTCGTGCAGGTGCTGCAGTCCCCGCGCCACCTCCGTCGCCGTCAGCAAGAACTTATCCAGCCGCGCCGCGAGCTGAGCGTTGCTGAACACCCTCTCTGGATCCAGTGACACTTTGCAGCCGCCGCCGCCGCCGCCACCACCGCCACCCCACACGCCGGCACTCGCGGCTGCTGGTCTGCCCGGGGCCATTCCTACGCCCGGCGGAGAGCAGGCGTCCGACAGGCCCGCAAGTGAGCACTGGTAGGCACCGCGCTTAGCCTCTTCCTGGAGTGTGCCGCCGTCACAC
The DNA here is from genome assembly GCF_000002595.2 of Chlamydomonas reinhardtii. Lineage (NCBI taxonomy): Eukaryota > Viridiplantae > Chlorophyta > Chlorophyceae > Chlamydomonadales > Chlamydomonadaceae > Chlamydomonas > Chlamydomonas reinhardtii. Next base: position 2,602,085 of record NC_057013.1, on the reverse strand, counting down.
AGCTCTGTGAGCGTCAGCGTTACAAAGCCGATCTGGAGACGCTGTTGCTGTTGCTGCTGTGGCGCAGGCGTAGGCGGTGCCGCCAGTGGGTCTGGTGCGCCTGCTGGCGGCGAGGCCGCAGCAGGCGCGGCGCCGCCCGGGCCTGCCATGGCATGGAGTCGCGTTTGCGACTGCTGAGGCGGGTACGAGTCCATGGGCACTCCGCAAGACGCCACTGCAGGCGGCGGCGCCGACTGGAGGGATGTCGCTGCTGAGGCCAGGAATGCAGACGCAGCAGCGCCCGCGAGGGGTAACGCGTGGGCGCTGCGGTTGTCGCTGGCGCGCAGTGCATCCACGACGGCTGGCAGGCGCATTGTGGGTCCCCGCAGCAAGTCACGCAGCCGGCCGCCGGTAACCGTGTGGTGACCGTCGCCGCCACTCAGGGCCCCCGAGCTTCCGTCCTCGCCGCCTCCAGCAACCCCGTCGTCACTGCTGCGGTGCTGGCCCGAGGAGGCGCCACCGGTGGCGTCGCGAAGCACGCCGCCAGCAGCTATCGCAGCAGAGCCAAGCTGCGCCTCATGTGAACGCGGAGCAGCGGCACCGCTGCCGACTGCCGCGGGTCCCGCGGCAGCAAAGCTAGCACAGCTCAGCAGGGACCCCACCCGGAAGCGCGCGAGGCTGCGCGAGTTGGGGACTCCGGCGGGGGCGCCGCGCACCGCCTCCGCCTGCTGCAGTGCGCGAGTCGCCAGCATCGCGTCCGGGTCCAGACCCCAGGCGTCGTCGGCAGCTTCCAGCGCAATGCTCATAGCTGTGGCCAGGAGCGCGTCAGACGCGGCCGTGGCCGCGATGGCGGCCGAGCTGGCTGTCGCGTACGCGTACCCGCCAGTGCTGGCCAGCCTCTGCATGACATGTGACTGAGGATGGGACGCGGAACAGGAGAGCAGCAGACCACCGGCGGTGCTTCCGCCAATGGTGCCGCCCCTGCCACTATTGCTGGCGTGCGCAGCGCTTGCAAGGGCGTGATGGCGCGTGCCCGAGATGGACGTGGGGGTCAGGGGCGCCGGGCCGCCTGTGGTCCGGGTGTCGGCCGGCGGCGGTGCGGCGGAGCCGAAGGCTGCGAGGGCTGCGACCGGCATCAACCTGCCAGTGCATACGGAGGCGAGCACGCTGGCGGCGCCGGCGGGCGAACGCGCAGGCGGCACTTGCGCGAGGAAACAGGAAGTAGAGGAGGGCGGCTGGGGAGCGGCCTCTGCTGCTGGGGGAGGTGCATCCAACACATGCGCAGGCAGCGCAATCACGTGGACCTGTGCGTGCGCGGGAAGCAAGGATTCGTGATGCAATATACACAAGCTGCTGCTGTAAGGAATGTGCTTATTACCACCGTGCCGGTAGTGTGTCAAGGCCGGAGCCATGCATGTGTAGACCACCCGCACAGGGTAGCTGCAGCGCGCGTGGCCATCCAAAAGGCACCTGCCATATGTAAGGCACCATGAATGCGAGTGCTGGCAGTGATCGTGGGCACTGCTCACCTGCTCTAGCGTGGCCACGTTGGGGTGACGGGGCAGCGCGCATCCAGCCTCAGCGTGCGTCGCCGCTGCCGCCTGCAGCAACAGCTTCTGGGACAGCAGCTGCTCAGGCAGACCTCGCTCAAAGCGGGCCACGAACGTCGCATCGGAAGATGGGGCGCGGCCTGGGGAGCCAGCAGGCGGGTCGTAGTGTTGGTAGCGTGAGCTGACTGGGAACGGTAAACAGCCCTCAGACACACACAAAAACACACATTCCCCTTGCCTGCCGGGCTCTGTGCACACACACACACACACACACACACACACAAACACACACACACACACACACACACACACACACACACACACACACACAGCAGCCACGAAGGTCGCACCGCATCGCATACACGCCCCTTCCTTGCGCTCTCCAACACGAACCCACCTAGCAGCAGCGCGGCCCCGGGCCGGATGTGAAGCACGCGGAGGTCGGTCACGACGCCCCGGACCTGCGCCAGGTTCATGAGGCGGCCCACCGCCTGCCGCTGGTCGCCGGTAAAGCCAGCGCCCCCGTAAGCGCCGCCGCTCCCGAGGTAGTACTGCGGCAACCCAGCAGTCGCGTGGGCTTGTGGGCTGTGGTTTGGCGTTGTGTCCGTGGCGTCCCCGTGTGCACTGCCGACTGGCAACGTCGGCACCGCTGCGGCCAGCGCAGCAGCCGCGCTGCAGCCAGGCAGCCGATCAGAAGCAGTACCGGAAGCAGCATTACTGCTGTGCGGCTGCAGCGCCGCAGCCGCCAAGGGCGACAGAGCGCCGTCCGCCACCACTGCCACCGGCCTACAAGGCTGGCGCTGACACTGCTGATGTGGTTGCTGCTGCTGCTGTCGCGGCGGCGGATGCGCAGGCGGCGGCTGCACCGGCTGCGGTGGCGATGCTGCTTGCTGGCCTTGCATGCCGACAGCAGCGCTTGCCTCAGCATTTGCCTCACAGCCGGCGCTGGCGGCATTGCCACCGCCACGCATGGTCGTGCTGGCGCCAGCGGGCGGGTGCTGCAGCAGCAAGGCCGCGCTGCGCTGGATATCCACTGTCAGGTCCTCCGTGTTCAGTGCACACGCCAGGTCTGCTGCTGCGCACACGCCCGCAGCAACAAACTCCGACTCGCCACCTGCGCCATCAACGCTTGCATGCCCGCCACGCACACGCATGGGCCTCTGCGCTTGGCTGTTCATGCGCATTGCTCCCACAGCCGCTACAGCCCCAGCCGCTGGTGGAGCTGTAGCAGCTGTCGCGGTTTCTGCGGCAGCAGTGATGCCGCCGGTCGTGTCCAACGCACCGCCGGCCAGTGCGTCGGTGGCTGCTTCGCTGAAACTGCACAGGCCAGGTGTGTTGTCTGGCTGACCCACATCAGCAATGCGGGCGTCGTCGCCCCGCCTGTCGCTGCCGGCCCCGCCTGCCGCGGCCGACTGCGCCTGCTGCTGTTGCTGGGGTTGCTCAGCGGACGGCGTCTCGTTGGAGCCACCATTGGCAGGCTCCAGTATCACCGTGCGTATTACCGCCATGGTAAGTGCGCTGCTGTGCGAACTCCTTGGCGTGTCTGCCCCGGCGGTCGGGGCGCCCAAGGTCGCGCCAGCATCCATCCTGCCGAGTCACGAGGGTAAGGAGGCCGGGATGAATAAGGGGTGGCTGGAAACCGTCGGAGCAGGTGAAGCGCGGCCGGGTGCACAAGGGATCTACCTGCTGCCCCCTATACCAAAGTCAAGTCAAGTGCACCAGCGCACAGCAACTCACGATCCCTCGATGGAAAAGCTGCGGAGGAGGTGCGCCGCCGTCTGGATGACTAAACCGGGTCTGACGGGGCACACGGGCATGCTGTAACTGGCTGCGCCATTATGGTTGTCATCTACGTGTTCCATCTGCATGGGTGACACGCGCTCCACAGCCCCAGACCGATCCTGGTCCGCCGCGGCGTGGGCCCGTGGTGTCGGTGTCCCTTGTTGTGGCAGCATCTCGGGCGCTGAGCCGGATGCCGCTCCTTGTGCCGAGTTATAAGCCGATAACACATTCTTGATGGAAACTGTAGCTCCGTTTGCAACGCTGGGCCCGGAAAGTACGAAATCCGGAGCCACGGGGGACAATGTCGGAGCGCAATCTCTCACGCCACGGACTCTGGCACCAGTTTCCGACCCTTTCGCCGCAGAGTTACCGTCAGAGCTTTCAGGCTGACGACAAGAAAGGCAATTTAAGAGAAACGCCATTGATGGCCCCCTTGGCCCTCAGCGGCGCTGCTACTGTAAATGATGCATCATTTTGCCTCCACGCTGCCTTCAGCGGGTTCGGCGGAGTTGCAACCCACGAGATTCACAGGGACCGTTGTTGTCAAGTATCCGTTCATTGGAATTGCCCATCTAGAGGGCTGAATGAACAAACGTACCTTAGAGGTTGTAGACATATGCGACACTTACACTATTAGCAGGCACTTTAAAGCGTCGTCACGAGCACGATCACCTCCGGAGCTGGCTCATCGCCCATACGTCCGAGTTTAGGCTCGAGACTGACGCCTCCTTGCAAAAATCGCATAGTTAAATACCCGCAAGTGTTGCCCTTGCCAGGACTCCTCACCCGCATGCTTCACCTATACCTTCCCTCCGTGCCTGTGAAGTGCACTTGTGCGGAGAAATGCCATCCCGCCCAACATTTTGTTCCCGCGCCCGGATTTCCTCGGGCCCGTATTGGGACGATGTCCGAAGAGGCGCGCGAGATGGCGGCCAACGGCGAGGGCATGTGGGCGAAGGAGCGGGCGGCCGCCACGCAGCATGAAATGGCGGCTAATGGCGAGCGAGGGCATGTGGGCGCCAGAGCCGAAGGAGCTGGCGGCCGCCGCGCTGCGTGCCCGGGCAACGCCGGCGGGCCGCAGCTGCAGCGGGGGGGTGGGGGTGCAAGAAGACGTTCACGGTATGGGTGGGCACGCGCGGTTACCTGTGCCGGGACTGCCACAACAGGCGCCGGGTCTCCGCCAAGAAGCAGGCGCCAGCAGCGGCGGGGCGGGGCCCACGGCAGCTCCCTAGCTTCGCCGGTGCCATCCAGTAGTATGGTAGGCAGGCACAGGTTCCGGGTTCGAGTGCAGGTTCGGGCTTAGTAGGTGCGGCTTCGGGCTTAGTAGCTGCGGCTTCGGGCTTAGTAGGTACGGCTTCGGGCTTAGTAGGTGCGGCTTCGGGCTTAGTAGGTGCGGCTTCGGGCTTAGTAGCTGCGGCTTCGGGCTTAGTAGGTGCGGCTTCGGGCTTAGTAGATGCGGCTTCGGGTTCACGGGGTCAGGTTGGCACGTTCTGTGTAGGGCATCAGTTGGTTTCAACCCGGTGCAGGTCTTGGGTACAGGGTCAGGGGCGGGGTCAAGCCGCCTACCACAAACCTTGTCCATCCATATTTATGCAAGTACTGGACTGGCTCAGTCTTGCCAGGTCTTGCTTAGGGCATGTGATTCCTGCCTGATGCCTCCCCTGATGCCAACTTCTTACCAGGCCGCGGTGCTCTACATCGTGGGGCTGTGGCATGCTGCGGCTAGGCCTTGACTCCATCGACTTCGACACATGGCGTCATGCCCGAGACACGTGTTGTATGGTAGACAAGATACCGATGTTGGTTTTCCTCGCATGGGAAAAGTGGGCTGCGCCCACGCCACGTCTCTAGTCTGAGGCCGCAAGCGTCTACCTCATCTCCCGGACATAGCCGGGGTCGGTTCGTACAGGCACGGCCCGCCATGCGTCCAGCCACGTCCCGCTGCCAAGCAAAATCACAGCCAGCAATCAACCAAACAGCAGGAGCTCCCCACACTCCCCACTGCTGCCGTGCTGCGGCCTACCTGGTCGCTTCTCGCGCCGCCCGAGTTTTCCCTGCCGCCTTATTGAATTGTGGAAGCAGATGTACGGTAGAAAAGGTCGGCATTCCACATCATAGATGCACGGTTGAGGTGGTGGCGGCAGTCAGTCTGGTATGGCCTGGTTTCCCTCTGGTGCCCGGGTGCCCCTGCTCTGGTGCAGGGCGCCCTTGCATCCTAACAACACTCCCACTCGTAAACATACCTGGGCCACGAGTCTTATCCGCCAAGCCTGCGTCGCATACTAAAGGACGTGAAATGGTGGCGCTTTAACCGTTCCACGGCAGCGTCATGGACCGTCATGGACATGGGTTCGAGTCCATGCGGCATTTCGACGTCAGCCCCCCGCCCCCGCCGGCCGGCCGCACGTCCATGCGGCATGTGTGAGTGTAACGGCTTTACCGCTGACAGGGGCCAGCGCCATCGTTGCTGCCACTCTGCCCACTGATTTTAGTGTGTTGGCTTCGCGTCAGGCCTGTCTGACTAATTGCCCTCAAGTGCAAGGCATGGCACATTCTCGCCTTCTCTGTCACGGACCCCACGGACCGCGACAGCCGCCTTGCCGGCCTCCTGCGCTGACGCCAGCTGCAAGCCAGCGGCAGCGGCCACGCCCGTAGTGGCCGCCTTGGCGTCAGCAGCCGCCGACGATGTTTTGCAGCATGGACACCGCGCCGGTAACCAGCCAAGGCAAACTCTTGCCAGCCGTGCCCACGCTAGTCGCTCACGGCTTATCCAACGGCGGGCAACGTGAGAGTAGCATGTCACTGTCATGGTCACATGTATGTACAGCAGGGCGGAAAGGAGGCGGAAAGTGTCAATGTGTGCCTGCAGGCTGCGGTTGTGGGCGCGTGTCGATAACGTTGCGCCGATCAGCTAACATGGGCCTAAGGCTTGCATCTGTCAAGGGCAGATACGCGCCCAGGGCGTGCAGGGCCCCGCCTTCTACGGCCACAGAGCGTCCCGAGTCCGAGTGGGTTCAAAACCGAGACCTTCGTAACGTTTCCGCGAGCAGCATCTTTGGCAGGATGGTTGCCATCCCTCCCGCCCATTACGCTCAAGTCCACTCAGTCATGACTCGCCCAGCGAACAGGCGGTGTATGACCAGCTGAAGATAGCGGAAGGTCGTGTCACCTGGATGTTAATTGGAGCAAAAAGTGTGTGCAGCTGGCGCTTGCGGCCTGCCGTCGACGGGTGCTCGGACGCGTGTCGACGTCCCGGGCGCCAACCTGTGCGCAACAGCTCAAAATAAAACTCTTATGACGAGTCAGGTGGACCTGGCAACATGTTTACTGTTGAATGTCACGCTTTTAGAACCATGAGCGGCAAAACCCGGGATCACTTCACGCCTCGCCTCGCTGTGTAGCCTCAATGTAGCCGGTCGAACTACAGTACAACGTATGCATCCTTTTTATATATAAATTGCTTGGAAACTCCACAGCTAGCACTGACAAAGCGTTGTCTCGACCTCCCGAGCACCCAGCTTAAGTGGTCGGGTCATTAATCAAATGGAGTAGGTTTGGCTTATACATCTTGTACAGAGAGCCGCTGCTTGGGACCTCAGTGACAGAAGCAGTGCTCCGCCATGGCGGAGCAAACTGGCGCAGATTCTGCTGCTGCAGCCGAGCAGCTGGCTCTACTACTTTCCAGTGCAAACCTGGGGAGCGAGGGAGGAACAAACGGAGCCTGGCTGACACAGACCGACATCCTTACCACGGACAACCTCGACTTTGAGGGCGTCTTAAATGGCGGAGGCGGTCGTCAGGGCAAGGCTGGTATCAGCCAGCAGCAGCGCGAGGCGGACCCTTTCCTTGACTCGGCACAGGAACTGGAAAGCGTGTACAGCTCGCACATGTCGTCCGCGCAGGATATCATGTCGTCTATGCACAGCCAGGAACCCAATCTGTTCCTCAGCACCGACCCGAACAACATTAACGCGGCGGGAGGACATGGGGACGGCCCATGCGACCCGGCGCCTCGCTCCCTGTCGGCTAGCCTGGCCCATGACGCAATCGGGGAAGCTGGAACATCGGCGGGTGCTTCACATCGATCCGGAGGACCAAACGCACGGGACGGCGCCCAGGCATCGCCGCGCAAAGCACAGCGCGGTCAGGGGTATAGGCGACTGTGGCAGCAGGTCACCAAGGTGTCTAAAGGGCAGAAGCTTCAGGACAACCTTGGCCTGGCGTTCTCCGACATGACGGTGAGGGTCCGGGACGTGTTTTGGCGGTTCCAGGTCATGGGTTGGGTCCACGGCTGCACTCCTGAGGAGCGCTGCTCGTGGCCGCATCCCTCCGCCACCCGCACGCTCGCCACATGCTGCCTAGCACCATCTCACGTGCTTTCAGCCGCGGCGCCGTGGCTGACAGTATCGTAATGGGAAAGGGAAAGGAAAGGGGCCGCACAATGCTTGTTCTCGGCAGCTGACAGCGCCCCATTTGCTTTCCCTCACCCCGGACCATCTGCGCCTCAGGTGGAGGACCTGCTTAAGATCGTGCTGAAGCTAGCGCCACAGGTGAGTGCCAACATCGCTTTCCTGGCCGTTTTCAGTGTCCGCGTCCCACACCTGCTGCTGCTGCTGCTGCTGCTGCCGTGAGCCACTCTGCCGCCGCTGAGAGCGCCTCCACCGGCATTACACCAAGACCTGGCACCGCCAGCTTACCAACCCACATCCCGCTGCACCCGATCCAACAACCATGCTCGCCGTGCCCGCCTGTCCCGCCACAGGAGTCGGCGGTGGAGGCGATCAAGCAGGGCCTGGTCTACCTGGACAGCAGCGCCACGGCGGCGCTGCTCAAGGAGCTGGCCAAGCAGGGCTACCTCAAGCGCGCGGTGGAGATCTTCGACTGGCTGCGCAGCCTCGCGCCCGGCGATGAGCTGTCCAGCCTGTGCGACCTGTGAGTGGCGCCGTGTGGTTGGCGGCGTGGGTCGGGCTTGGGACATGTCGCAGGTGGCGGGACAGATGTGCGCGCGGGCGGCAGGGGTGGTGTGGCGGACGCGGTAGCTGATGTCGGGGTGGCGGGCACGGTAGATGACGCCTAAATAGGATTGGGGAAGTCAATGACAAACTCACGAAAGCCGAAACTCAGAATCCAGCATCAGCCCTTGGATCGGTGAGGATGTGCGGGATGGTGTTGGCAATGAAGTTGGGGGGACGATAGAGCAGCCCGAGCGCGGCTACTGAGACGGGAATGCTGAATCGAAGTGTTAGGGCCCGGGGGCAGAAAGGCTCTGACTGGAGCCGGATGGTTGGAGTCGGAGGGCAAGGGTGATCGCGAGGGCTGGGTGCAAAGGCCGCCCACGGAAGCGAGGTCGAGCACGATTTCAACCATGCGTTCGGGACCAAGTGGGAGGCCACTGGACACGACAAGAATGCAGAGGGAGTTGCGGGGTAAGCCCGTACGATCCCGGACTTCACTCCTGCTGCCGGCTACTTACGCCGCCGCTCGCCCTGCGCTCGCCCCCCATCCTTACACCTGTACAGGTACACCTACACGACCATGATCAGCCAGTGCGGCTCGCACCAGCAGCTGCGGCGCGCGCTGGAGCTGGTGGCGGAGATGCGCAGCCGCGGCATCGACTGCAACGTGCACACGTACAGCGCGCTGATGAACGTGTGCATCAAGGCCAACGAGCTGGACCTGGCGCAGGATGTGTACAAGCAGATGCTGGAGGAGGGCTGCAGCCCCAACCTGGTGCGTGGGGTGTGGGGCGTGGTTGGAGACTGCGGGTCGTGTGCGCATATGGGTTGGGGGTGCAAGGGTGCGGACCGTGGTCGGAGGGGGCTGGTGGCGAGAGGCGGATGCGAGGAGCAGGTGGTGAGCCTACGTCGACTTGAATGCGGACGTCTGACCCCATGGGCGGCTATTTGGAGATCTGGACCAGTTGGGCCGTCCACAACCCAGCGCGAGGCTGGGATAGTTAGGAGGCAGCGGTGTCGAGCGAGCCGCTCCTGGTCCTCCACAACAGAATTCCGTATCTGAGGTCTAGGGACATGGAGCACTTCAGGCCTGACGTGTACCCTGTCTGCCACTGCTGCATCTGGCTGCCCCCGCCGCGCAGGTTACGTACAACATCCTCATAGACGTGTACGTCAAGCGCTGCCAGTGGGAGGAGGCGGTCAGGGTGCTGGACACGCTGGAGAAGCAGGTGAGGGAAGCGAGCAAGCGAAAAACAACGGAACGGCGTCGGCTTGCTGTGGCATTGGTCCGGTCGGTCTTGCTGGCTGGCGGCTCTGAAAGTAGGGCCACTGGCCGCCCAGCACTCTTGCTTAACTAATCCACAACGCCGAGGCTCTAACATAAACTGTCTCGCGCCCCTACACCCTCCTCGCGTCTCTTCACCCTTCATTGTGCAGGGCATCCAGGCCGAGGTGCGCACCTACAACACCGTTATCTCCGCCTGCAACAAGTCGGGCCAGCCCGAGCAGGCGCTCAAGGTGTACGAGAAGATGCTGGCGGCGGGCGTCAAGCCCTCCGCCACTACCTACACAGCGCTCATCAGCGCCTACGGCAAGAAGGGGCAGGTGGAGAAGGCGCTGGACATTTTCCGGGACATGATCCGGCGCGGCTGTGAGCGCAACGTCATCACCTACAGCTCGCTGATCAGCGCCTGCGAGAAGGCGGGCCGATGGGAGATGGCGCTGGAGCTGTTCAGCAAGATGCACAAAGAGAACTGCAAGCCCAACGTGGTGACGTACAACTCGCTCATCGCGGCCTGCTCGCACGGTGCGAGGACGAGGGGCTTGTGCATGATGCTGTCAGAATCCAGTCATCCGCATGGTCCGCTACCCGGTGCTCGGGTCCATTGCAGTTCCGCACAGATGCTACCTTGCATCCACTCATTTCCTTTGGCAGCTACTCGTCAGTCATTTCGTGTTCCGGGCTCGTCGCGCTCCCCTCCATCCCCTATCGCGCTGTCACTGCCCTCTAGTCTTCCTGCACACTCACGCACGCTTCACTCGCGCCCTGTCCAAACCCCACAGGTGGCCACTGGGAGAAGGCGTCGGAGCTCTTCGAGCAGATGCAGACGCAGGGCTGCAAGCCCGACTCCATCACCTACTGCGGCCTCATCACCGCCTACGAGCGCGGCGGCCAATGGCGGCGCGCGCTCAAGGCTTTTGAGCAGATGCAGTCGCAAGGCTGCCACCCCGACGCCGCGGTGTTCAACAGCCTGATGGAGGTGCTGTGGCAGAGCGGCGTGCTGCTGGCACAGGCTAAGGCGCTGCAGCTGTGGACGCTGGCCAACCGCAGCGGGCACTTCAGGTGCGGCCCGCGGGGCGGCTTGTGGGGGCGGAGCGGAGTTGGGAAGCGGAGCAAAGAGTGATGATTGATTGTAATGAACCGCTGAGGAGAGAAGGGAGGCTGGGCGGGCGGGTCGGATTGTGTAAATTGTTCCAGGCCGACGTTCCCATTTCGCCTGGTCCCTTTGCGAACCCTATGCGCAGGATCTACACCAACAGCAAGCAGGACAGCAACGTGCTGCAGTACAGCACTGTGGCCTTCACCAGCGGCGCGGCAGTGGTCACGGTGGTGCGCTGGGTGTCGGAGCTCAAGTGAGTGGCGCGGGCTGGCAGGCCGCAGGGCTGGGGAGGGCGCCGCCTGCCCTTCGGGGGGCCGAGACAACAGCGCCGTGGCTTCCCACAGTTACGGTACCTCTGAACACTCACCAGAGCAATCCCGGCCACCTCACCTCTCTTACCTGGCAAGCCCACTCGCGCACCTACCCGCGCCCCTTTTGACCACAGGAACAAGCTGCTGAAGGACGGCGCGGGCTTCTTCCGCGACAAGGTGGTGTTCACGTTGCACAAGTCCAAGCAGAACCGCAGCGAGCAGCCGTCAGCGCGCATCTTCGAGGCCGTGTCCCTGCTGCTGGCCGGCAATGCGTCGCCCTTCGCGATGCACCTGTTCGACCAGACCATCACGCTGGAGGCGGCCTCGCCGCAGCTGACCGCCTGGCTGCGCTCCGCCGCCTTCAACGACTTCGTGCACATCCAGCAGAGCCAGCAGCTCAAGCGCATCAGCCTGGACCTGCTGCTCTCCGAGGACGTCGCCATCGCGGCGCGCTGCATCGAGGCCTTCAGCGCCGTCAAGCGCTACGAGCAGGTGTTCAGCATCAACCCCGCGCTCTGCAACCAGGCGCTGCTAGCGCAGCGCCCGCAGATCGTGGCGCTGGCGCTCAAGTACGGCGCCGCGTTCGGCCTCAAGGACGACACCATCTACGACGCCCTGCAGCTGTTTGACCGCGTGTCCTGCTCCGGCGGGCACATCAACGTGGCGGCCTGGCCGCTCATGCTGTGCAGCTGTCTGCTGCTGGCGGCGCGGCAGGTGGAGGCGCCGGCCATGTGGCCGCCGCTGGAGCAGGTGACGCTGCTGACGGGCTTCGGCACGGACGTGATGGTCGCCATGGAGCGCAACGTGCTGCTGTGGCTGGGGCACGACATCTCCACCATCAGCCCCATGCGCGTCATCCAGCTCTACCTGGAGCGCCTGGGCCACTACCTGCCCGACTTCAAGGGCATTGACCGCATTACCAAGGACCTGCAGACGCTGGTCCTCAAGGTGGCGTGCAGCCCGGTGGTGGGCCTGCGGCCCAGCCTGGTGGGCGCGGCGGCGCTGGTGGTGGTGCGCCGCGCGCGAGGCATGGTGCCGGCCTGGCCAAGCGTGCTGCAGACCATGACGGACTACGCGTCCAACGACGGCGAGCTGGCGGCGTGCGTGATGCACATGGAGGCGCTCATGCAGCAGTAGCTGGGGGGCGGGGGCATCCGGTGAGCCGTGGGGCGGCCGAGCTGACCTGCGCGTGCCGCGTCGGTATTGGGTGGGTGGATGGGTGCTGGTTGAACGAAACCGGATTTGGCACGGGAGCCGAAGTGATCCCGACAGGGTGAGAGGCTGCCATTGGGGAAGAGTCCACCGTGCCACGCCCGAGGACTTATGCCCGCCCAGCGCACCTGGCTTGGATGGTCCATGATGGGTAATGGAGGAGGCAAAGCGGGTGCAGCGCGACAGTCATTCAGCAGCACGTTGTTAACCAAGGATGACTCGTGAGATGGGCTGGTCGAGGGCAAAGGACGGTGACTGCATCTGGAGAAGGATGAAATACTTGAATGGGGAATGCTCTATTAATATGGGAATAAGGCCTGGCCCTGGCCGCATCAATACAGGGAAGGCCGGCTAGTGGGTGCAGTTACAGTACCAGAAAGTGTGCAGCACCGGCGGTATGCAGCGGTGTGGTGCGATATGGGCGGTGAACCCCGTGCATAAAGATCACAGGCTGCTGCTATGCATGCGGTGCTCAGCAGCTGTGTGATTTGCGGGTACCACCTTTAAACAGAGAGACGAGTATTGGGTTTGGTGGTTTACGACATGCTTTCACGCCGCGCTGCGGAGGAACGCACGTCAACTCCCGCACGCTCTTCCTGCATTGATCGCAAGTGAGTACAAGCAAAGTCCGCTATGTCACCTATGTGTGGCCGCAGAAATGGCAGAGTGCGCGAGGGCGGTGCGGTGCATGGTGTGATACTGGCAATTTGCAACATGAATACTGACAACATGGCCCGGTCGTTCCGCCGGGTACCATTCGTGCCGGCCGGCGACGATGGCTGTACAGCGGTTGTCGGTCGGGGCTCTGAGGCTGTACGGACGTGTGCGGGGTCTCGGGAGTGTTTGGCCGGATGCACGGACGGCGCCCAGCAACTGGGCAATCAAGGAAGCATGGCTGCATGATTGAGGTACGTAAAGTAGACGGTTGCGGCTTGGTCTGACTGCCGCGCGTTGCTGGGAGCAGGGGTACGGGAGCGGGATGTAGTGAGCAAATGTGAGCTGTGGGGCAATGAAGCACGTAACTGACAAGAAAGGTGGTTTTCCCTCGCACGTAACTGAGAACACACCATCCATGCGGGTGCATTTCTTGAGTCACAGGGAAAGCTCCTCATGATAAGGATGGGGCTGATATACTCGCTGCGTAGAAAGGATTCACGCCGGTTCATGAATTCGTGCTCTAGTTGGCTGGCTGGCATTTGCAGGTGTAGTCAAGTGTGTGTGTGTGTGGGGGGGGGGGGGGTTGCGCTGTCGGGGTTTGCTATTGTTCCATTATCTTATATGCATAATGCTTAGAGGGAGGGAGGATGGCTGTTACGTCGTGGGAAGTCCCCCGTCGTGCAACAAATACTTTCAGAAGCGTGCCATCATACGGAAGGTACACGTCATGAAAGCAATGCGGTTCAACGCCGTTTGGGCCTTTGGCGGAGGCAATGTGTGAAGCCAAGAGCAGGTGTGCAAGCTCTTCATATTCAAACATATGCGCTAACATTCAGGCCATGTAAATGCAATCCGAACTCTTCGCTTCCCAGCGCGTGCTTTCAAGCCAATCTGGGGGGCTGGGGGGCAGAGGTGGCGGGGGCCGCCAGGTCGGTGCAGTTGCCCAGCGTGCCAACCCGGTGACATGGACTTTCTTAACCCTTTACATTTTACTAAGCATAAACACAAACGTAATTCTAGTACTAAAAGCCCATTGAACGCGTGATAACAGGCCAATATGAGTGAATTGGAAGAACTTGTCGGCTTCCTTGACAATTCTAGACCAGAGGTATGATGCAGCAACAGGTTTTAAGCCATCGCGCTATGTGAACAAACAAATGCTTCCTCGGCCGGCGCCGCAGGTTCGGTCCACGGCGGCAGAGATTGTTTCTGGGCTTACTGCGTCACCCGATGGTATAGAAAAGCTGAAATCGCTGCAGCGCCCGCTGGTCACCAAGCTGTTCCGGTCCGTGGGACTCGGGGGGGATGCATCCCGCAAGTGCCTGGTCGCGCTAGTGAACCTGTCACAAGACCCATCCCTGGCGGACCTGATGCTGGAGCTAAATGTCGTCAATCGCGTGATGGAGCTGGTTCGGGAGGGCTCCTCGCCCCACGTCGACCTGCTGGTGAGCCTCCTGTGCTGTGGGGCGTGCCGTGTGGGCGCGTGCAATACGGGGGCATGCGCAAGAGCATACGGGCGTCACAAGCAGTAGTCCGGGCTTTGCGCGACCCACAAGTAGCCCAACCGTCAAGTAGTCCAAGAGACACGCGCAACGCGCTCTGCCCGTGCCCGCCCTCAAACCTGCATCCCTGCAGACCAGCGTTCTGGCCAACGTCACCATCAGCGAGGGCGGCTCCCGGCAGTTGCTGCAGATCGGCCAGGGCAACATGGAGGGACTCCACATGTGAGTCTGGCACGAAGGGGTGTGCGCCGCATGCAGGGTGACGCAGCGGCTGAGTCCTAGCTCCCACCAGGCTCTCGCTGGTCCGCACCCCACCGCCAAACAACCTCACACAAACAATACCTTGAACTAACTCTTTGGGGCCTACACCGACCGTTCGTCATGCGTTGTCACACAGGGCGGTGCTGCTGAAGAAGTTTGTGGTGGGCGGCATCACGCTCAGCCCGGGCGAGTCGGACCCGTACGAGCACGTGGCGTCCGTGCTGACTAACGTGACGCGACTCAAGGAGGGTCGCCAGCTGCTGCTGCAGCCAGGGCGGGGGCTGCTGGCGGCGCTGGTGTCGCAGCTGCAGTCGTGGAACGCGCTGCGGCGGCTGGGAGCCTCGGGGGCGATCAAGAACTGCATCATGTCGGCCGAGGTGCGCGTGGCGGGCAGCAGCCTGCCGCGATAGGGATCGGTGTCCCTGCCCCTATCTGTTCGATGTTACCTGACCCTGACACCTTCCTTCAATGTGGATTCAATAATTATCAGGACGATGGTACGCTGGACGCGGTGCTGGATGATAAGTCGTTGCTGCCGCACATGCTGCGGCCCATCAACGGCCAGGAGCCGCTGGAGAAGGAGGACACGTGAGTGGCCCCGCCCCGCCCCAACTTCACCCCGCGCCACCCCGCCAATTTGGATAGGAAATGCTGCAATACACTGCGATGCGCCCAAGCAAACCAACCTTTACCGTTTCTACGTCGATGCACCCTATGTGGATGCAGGGTGCGCGAGTGCATGGCTGAGGCGGTGCTGATGCTGGCGGGCACAGAGCGGGGGAGAGACGCGCTGTGGGAGGCCGGCGCGCCTGAGGCCCTGCGGAAAGGGTGAGCAGGAGGGGTCGAAAACGCGGGCACTTGGCAGGGTCGGCCACGTAAAGCGGGAGGTATGCCACACGTGAAGTTGCCTGGGTGGATTGCAATGGCGCTGAACGGTAGGCTCGCGTCCTGGCGCTTGCTGAATCTGGTGCGTGTTAGGCAGTCACGACCGCTGCGCCTCCATTGTTGACACTCCGGCACCTCCCGCTCCTGCAGTTACGAGGACGAGGCGCACGCAGGCGTTTGCGTGGCAATGGAGCGGACAGCGGAGATCTTCCTGTCCCACAGCACCATTGACAGCGGCATGAGCGCGCCCGTTGTGGGCGCTTCGTCGGCGGCTCGGCAGGAGCACGAGACGGGAGCAGCGCGGCAGGCTCAGGTGCAGATTGAGGAGGAGAAGGAGTAGCTGCCGCTGGCAGCGTGTGCATGGACCAGTTTTGGGTTGGGTGCGGGTGTCTTCTTGGTGGGTGTGTCTGTCGGTTGTGGCAGGGGTGCTTGGGTGAAGAGACTGTACAAAGGATGATGAGGATGCGCATACAAGGGCGGCGCGCACAGCCGGTGGCGAGTTTAGGCGAGGTGGGTCTGCAGCCTGCGGCGACTGACCCCGCCTGCTCGCCAGGAGCGTGCTGGGTTTGGATCCGGCCACTTGGCACGTCTTGTGCGCCGTCGGCGCGTATTATCGGTCAGTTTGTAATCAAATTTGTGCATCGCGACGAACCAGTATCGGGATGGAGTAATCGCTGCGTTTCCGGTTTCGACGGTAGAACACACACTTCAGACGGCTACATTCAAAAGCTCCTCTGCCCCCTATATACCAAGCAAAAACTTAGCTTTGAGCGCTCGTAAACTGGTTAGGGGATAGTGCTGGTGGAGCGGTGAAGGTCATCGGCCATCGCGGAGTAACACGCAGTTTGCAATCGGCGCAGCCACCGCTGCCTGAGCTTTCGGCAGGCCCATAGCAAATTACATTGAACACGATGCAGCGACAAGCGCGCCTCGTGTGCGGTCTGTTCCGGCGGTGCCCATGGACGGTGCGAGCCACGCGTGTGGGCAGGTTGTGCAAGTCCCCTGGTGTACGCGGCCCCGCCTCAGCCTGATGACCATGTGCCTTTGATACCGCGCAGAGTACGAAGTGGGCGACCGGCCTGCAACAAGAGGCGAGTGCGCCTTGTGGGAGGAGGGGACTAGCGCCGGCGGGTGCATGCCGCCGGCTACACGAGGGCCTTGGCGTTGTCCGCGGATACAGTACACTTGGACATAGAGAGAACTGTGCGTGAAAGGAAGATGCCTCTGCGCAGCTCAAGGGCCTGGCCGGCACGCTGGGCGAAAGATTGCTGCAGCACAGAGCTCATGCCAGCGCACGATGATATCCTCCTGCTCTCGCCGCGGTGTCCTTGCCTCCCCACAAATGCCCCGTCCGTGCAGGCGAGTATCTCGGGCATCTCGGCGCCAAGCCCAACCCAGCTGGGGCAGGTGGTCAAGTTGGATGAGCTGATCAAGAAGGACCGGGACGAGGTGGCGGACATCTGGCTCGGGGTGAGGCTCGGGGCGAGGCGATAGGTCAGTGTGTCAGGCATAAGGCTAAAACCGTAGTCAGCCTGGAACCCCACTTGCGTATTCATTTTGACTCTGGGTCACCTGGCCACGTCAGCCGTGCTCTCCAGGGCAGAGAGGGGTATCGGGGGCATAGCATGGACATGTGCTCACCATGCTATGTCCCCCGTGCATCTGTCTGGAGCTGGGGATTCAGTCACAGAACTGGTCCGGATTGCGAGACGCGCTCTTTACTTCATGCCTCGCAGTACCATGCGGACGAGAAGGGCGGGCGCGTTGGCTCGGTGCTGAGCGCCGACGACTACAAGACCTTCCTTTCGCGGGCAAAGGAGAGGTAGGGGCAGCGCGTGTCGGAAGCCCGTCGGGCAATGGGCCGGGTGAAAGCGGCAGCCAGCTGTCCACGCGGATTTGCAAGGCCTAGCAATGCACCGGCTGCATGAACCATGTTTTTACTTGCCCCGGACCTTACTGCATCGCCACAGCCGTCGTGTCCACGTGCCGCAGCAGCAACCCGCCCGCCACCCTCCTTCAATCCCAGGCCTCTGTAAGCCGCCCCCAAACCCCAACTCTGGCTCCTTCGCCTGCCGCAGCCCCATGTTCGTGTTCGCCATGCCCAAGCCGCATAAGGGCAAGGGCGCCTACGAGGCGATGCTCATCCAGTGCCAGATGCCGTACGTGCTCATCACAGGCCTTGAGGAGTTCAAGAGGTGCGACCCCACACGGGGACGCGTTGGGGCGTGCGCCGGTAGCGGGCGGGAAGCCGGGAAGTGGGGACGCGCTCGCTTGTTTGCCGGTGACATCGGTTAATTGCGTGTGCTGGTGTGCGGTATACGCTACGGTACCCTTACGACATGCGCTTCCCACTGCTTGCCCAGCTAGTCATGCACTCATGCCGCAGCTGCGGCTGTTCGCCAACATTGACTTCTCCTTGCGCCGGCACGTTGCCCCCGCGTAGGCACGGCGAGGGCGCGCCGCCCTACCTGACGCTGACGCATTACCCGGAGCTGCTGGACTCACACGGACTGGCGCTGGTGCGTGGCGACATCATCCACGAAAAGGGTATTACCAGAGACGAGGTGCGTGCATGGCGTGCAATGCTACCGGTAGTATAAAGTGTGACCTTGTGGTGGTTTTGGTAATGAAGCTCACTTGCAAGCAAGCGGCACAGGGTACCCGCGTGCATGCAGGGCACCAGGATGCTGCTCAGCTGCAGGCCTGGTGCGCAGAAGCCCCGCGTGCTCTCAAACCACCCAACCCCACCCCTCCGGCATACGTGACTATGCATCATGCTATCTATGCATGCACATGCAGGCGCGCACGGCGCTGGAGCTGACTCGGGCGTTCTACTGCGGCGACGAGGACTATGCCCTGGTTCACACCTTTAACAAGAAGCCCGCCAGCTTTGACTTCGGAGCCGTGCTGCGGAAACTAAACCTGGCATAGTGGCGTTGTGGTGCTAGAAGTGTGTTGCGTGCCGGGGTGAGACGGGGAAGCCGAGAGCTCTACTTGCTGGGAGTTCATCTGTTCATGTCACACGACGGTTGGCGAGGGAAGGGCGTGGGTGACGCAATGTTGCTGCTATTGGTGTCAGAACATCGCCGGCGTGCCGTATGCAGAAACCATGGGGGTTGCGCTGTTGCGCATGTTATGGAAGCGGCGGACTGTAAACATGGACTTACTTCAGCGGGTTTGCGCATGCTGTGGAAGCCGGAGGACTGTAAACATGGACTTACTTCAGCGGGCTTGGCCCCAGACCAGCTACGGCCCCGGGCCGGCGGGCCCCCACAATCAACCACGCTTGACTTCTTGACGTAGATCCCAGCCGCTCAGGGGCTAGGGACCCAGGCCAAAATATCTTGCTGCTTATTATCAGTGCACTATGGGGGTGCTGCATGATGCAGAGGGTAACTGGCGACGCTCCAGTTACGTACAGCACTGCCGCGTGCCAAACCAGTATCACACCTTGACACGCATTACTAAATTCATTGCTCGTAAGCCAGAGGTGGGGCGCTTGGTGCGACCCGCCTGCTCAGAATGGCAACCTCACACGGCTGCAAGCGCAAGGGATGAATACCAATGTCCAATCTTGTGAATCCACACGGCCTGACTGCATGTGTACAACATATGATGAGGGGCGTCTGCTTCTAACACTTGCAATGCTCTCCGGCCAATAGCAACCAACTTCAACAGATTCCCAACCCCTTTCCTATGTACGCCAGCTCCTGGCCTTGCTCCTGGCCAGTTACAGAACGCCGGCAGAGGCCCAACCCGCGACGGCCAGGCTCAGGGCCAGCAACCATGCGCTCGCGCGAGCCGCGGCCGCACGGTTGGTGCCGGCGGGCGGCGGTGGGGCAGCTCCGCCTGTGGTGCCGCTTGGAGCTGGACTAGCTGCGCCGCCTGTGGTTGTCGTTGTTATTGTAGTGGTGGTGGTCGAGCCGGCAACTGGGGATGGAGAGGCTGTAGTGCCGGTCCCTGTGGTGGTCCCTGTGGTGGTCCCGGTGCTGCCGGCAGGCGAAGGCAAGGCGGTGGTGTTTGCAGTGGCCGCGGCAGTTGAGGCCGCCGAGGGCCAGAAGGGGTTGGCAAAGCTGGAGTAGTCGTACTGTTTCGCAGCCTTGACGCACGTGGCGTCCGTCTTGATCAGGCCCGAGATAGATGACATCTACAACGCAGGCACACGGACCATTTCTTAACGAGGTGCCATAGGCAAGCGCTCACACGCAAGCTGTACTAGGCACGAGTAGTTGGGTGCAGGATCGAAAGAGGGTCAGAGGCTCTGGGCATCCGGAGTTACGTCTGCAGCTCACCGAGGGATTGCCGTTGGCATTGAACACGCAGCCGCGGAAGCAGCGGATTACGTAAGGCGGGGCGAGGTTCGCAGTGACGTGGTAGTGGTAGAAGGAGTAGGTGGCATCCGTGTGGCCGCCGCACTCGTCCAGGTCAGCGGGGGCCACGCCGTTGTCGCCGTACGCGCCGTAGATGGGGATGGAGTCCAGCATGATGCCGTACAGGGGCGAGTGCTTGCCGGCAGTGTCCGTGTACGCACAGCCCATGCCGGGCTCGCTGTGATAGTGGTATTCTGCGAGCGCGGACGTACCGAGAACCAGATGACCAATCACGTGCGCTAGCGATCCCTCCACATGCGCTTCCTTTGCAGTTATGGTCCAAAGAGCTACGCCCGCAGTATGGTTTGTGGGCTAGAGAACTGGCTGGTTTCAGCCCGCCAGGTAATAATCTGCAGGGCACTTACCGCCGTTGTTGGGAGCTGCATGGCCGCGGCAGGTGTCCATGGTTGCTTTCTCCATCACGTACGCATCGGCGCCGTCCGCGTTGGCATCTGCGCAAAATGTGAACGTTAGACCGGTCAGGAGATGGCTGGGCACCAAGGCCACACAGGGCCACATGAGGTCTTGACATACCAGCACCCGAGTGCTTACCGTTGTAGATTGCCACACTGTTGACCGCGAACCCCACAAACCCCTGCATTGCATCCCCGAACACAAGTTATTGTCGTGGAGACTAGGTCCAAGCTTGCGTCCAAGGTCGGTGGGCAAGTCCGGGTGGAATGTTGGAGAGGTTGATGCCCCGCTGTGACTTTCATGGGGAGCCGTGCCAACGCCCATGGCAGATGCCAGGCCCCCGGCCTCCTTGGCCCTTAATTGTTACAGGCAAGTGCAATATACCACAGCACCAGCTGCTGCATGCGGCCCGCCCCAATCCCAGTACACGAGGCCCACCATGATCATGTTTGTGTTGGCTGTGTTGCCGCTGGCATTGCGCCCGATGTACCTGCATGACCAGAACAACGCCACGGAGGTCCCGGACATCGTGAGTACGAAAAACTGCCAAACATGTTATGCGGCAAGCCACGGCTTGTACAGGTCTTTCCTCCAGAGCAACCACCCGGCAGGCACCCGGACGCACGTGACAGAGGAGGCCAGCACTGGGGTCTTGCGGAGCGTGATCTGCAGGTGGGGATTTGGAAGACCATATGCACAGTGATACACCCGAAGTGCAGGTGGGGAGCAAGTAGCCGAGTCGTAAGCGGCGGGCGTGCCTTGCTGTGTTTGCACATCCCGGTATCACAGGCGGTAAGTCTGCGCTGCTGCCAACACAGCGCTCCGAACGCCCATGCCATCCCTTGTGGGCCAAACCACACCGTTCCTTACGTACCGTCCTGTTCGTCCAGCTAGGTGTGTTGGGCGTCTTCTGCCCATAGGGGCTGTACTCGGGGCATCCACCCACGAAGAACGTGTACTCCTACAGATTTCGGCAAGGTCATTCGGATTTGGGGGGGCACAGCCCTGAACTCTTGCAGCTCTGCAGAAGGGGCATCTCGCTCTACGTCCCACACAGGGTCAGCGCCGTGGCGCCCGAACCGTGCCCGTGCGGGAGTCAATACTGTGGCGCCCAACCTTCTTGCAAAGTGAGTTGCAGGCACCTAAAAATGGTATGTCACTTCTGGCTCGTGTCAACACTTCAATTCACGCGCGTGAGCCGTGCACATGGCAACCCACCGCCCATAGCAGTCTCTCCTGGCTCACCGTTGCAGTGTTGCTCTTCTGCGTCACCACCGTGCCATTGCCCGCAGGGCATCCTGTGCCCAGGAGCCCTCGCCGACCGGCTGCAAGCGATGCATATGCAAGAAACAGATGTGCGCACAGCGTCTGCGAGTGGAAACGCGCCATTATTGCAAGAAGATGTTCTTGCGTTGTGAAACACAGCAAAAGAACCTGCTCCAATTTATTCAAAGTGCATCACACAAAATGGCAACGAAATGGCCCTGCACGACCATGTAGATATTTAGCATTTACAACAATTCAAGATGTGTTGCACCCATGGGCCAACCCTGATTTCGTCAATTCAATTGTTCAATTGTCACTCGGGTGTCCACCCGGCGCCGTCCGTTTGCAAATATGCAGAGCGTGCAAGTATGAACACAAGGCCGTCGCTCGACCCGCAGTTCTAGCACGACAGCCCGAAACTGTACGACGAAACCCTTAAAACACTTATCAGAGAGGCAAGCATCTCCATTCGGGCGGGCTGCAGAAACTGACAATCTTTGCCAGGAGCTATGTGGCTGCAGTTCCAGATTAAGGTGTACATCCGTGTGAATGGTGTGTTACGGAACAGGCAGCAGGATGTCCAACATCCCTGCACATCCTACCTCAGTACTAGCACCACAGCCAGCCGGCCACAGCCAAATCGACCTATGCATGACGGGGTATACGTATGTACGCGTCCAATTGCAGCAGCAACATGGCCTAGAGTACCCCTGGCCCATACCTTCAGTTCGTTCGCATCAACGGTAAGGCTGTCTCTGCCTGCCTCAGTACGCTGAGGAAGGTATGCCACTTAAAGTTTTTGCGAGGAGACATACACGCCATTGTGTAGACGTGCACCATCGAAACAGTCTGCGTGTGCCAGCCCTAGCCCCTCGTCATTCTGCAATCCCATCCCTCCTTGACAGCCCTCGCAGGCGGACCGGTTCGCAAAGAATGGTACAGGCTTTGTATTTGACATGACAGAGGCATTATACTAATGTGCAGTCCAATCAGTAGGATGCAACCTGAAACCTGATTGCAAACAAAAGCGAAGCAACGCGCCCGCTCAAGCAAACGGGCACATCGCGTCTTATCTGCGTTAATAGTAATAATGAAATTCGTGTCCTGGCTTGTCGGAAGCAAGCCCAAAAGCCCTGAGCTGAAGGAAGCGGAAGCTGCGTTCTCGGAGACGGAGCGAAAGGACATTGAGGCGCACTACAATGTTGTGTACAAGCAATTCCAAGGTCCGGCTGCTCCAGCCCTGCAGACTGTCACCGCGCTGTCGGAACTGCGCGATGGGCCGTTGCCCGCCACCCACTCCCTCGCACCCCACCCCGCCTCTCTCCTCCCCTCTCCCTGCCCCTGCGCCTGCCCCTGCCCCTGCCCCTGCCTCTGCAGCTGCCTACTTGGGCGGCCGTGGCGCTGCGCCCAAGGGTCTGGACGCGCGGCACCTGGGTCTGCTGGTGGGGCCGCTGTGGGGTTGCCTCGAGCCGCTGCTGGCCGCCGACGTGTTCACGCTGCTCGCCAGCCCGGACGACGGCCTAGTGCACCTGGAGCAGCTGCTCATAACCAAGGTGGGCGGATGGGGGGAGGGGCAGCGCTGGAGGGGTAGGGATGGAAGAGGGATGGGGCTGGTGGATGGATGGGGTGGGAGGGATGCGGCAGGCGAGGTGGGGCTGGCGGGGTGTGCAGCTAACGAGAGGTAGAGGTGCAGGATAGCTATGGAGCCGCTGGCCGGGACGCGGGCTAGTCGGCTACCGTATGTCACTTAGGGGCTGTTTAGGGCTGCCTAAGCGAGCGCTCAACGGAGAGGGCGGCTGAGCGCGTGGGAGAATACCGGACAAATGCTTGGGCGTGCAGCCATGTCCACATGCAGATACGGTAACCCATGCCCGCTCTCACCCAACTCCATCTCGCATGCCGGCCGGCCGGCCGGACCCGTTCTCCCGCCCGCAGGCGAAGCTGGAGCGGCTGGGCGAGGACGCCTGCCTGGACACCACCTTCCGCATGCTGGACGTGCACCGCGAGGGCGAGCTGCGGGCGGACGCCCTGGCGGCCGGCATGGTGTCGGGCGTGCGCATGTCCCTGGCGGCGGCAGCGGCTGTGAACGCGGCGGCAGCTGGGCCTGGGGCAGGAGCAGCAGCGGGCGCAGCCGGAGCAGGCGGCCTAGGGGTGGCGGCGGGTGCAAAATCGGCGGTGGGAGCGGGGGCGGGGGCTGCAGAGGCGGGTGCAGGTCAAGGCGGAGCGGCAGCAGCGCAGGAGGTGGCGGAACAGGAGGCGGCAGTAGCGATAGCGGCGGCAGTCAAGGCGCTTGACGGCTCGTCATTAATGCAGCAGGCTCTGGCGGTGTGCCGCGGCGCGCTTCTGCCGCAGGAGCCCGCGTCTTCATCGTCGCCTTCTCCGCCATCGGCAGCTGCTAGCACGCTTTCGAGCGGCGGCGGTTGGACGCCGGAGCTTAAAAGCGCTCGCATGAGCCCGGACGAGTACCGCAGATGGACCAAGCGCTGTCCTGCGCTGCACAAGGCGCTGGCGGGGCTGCTGCGGCATGTGGGGTCTGCACCCACGGCGGCAGCAGCCACGTCAGGGACGGCGTCAGGAACAGGAACGCCCGGGCAAGGCTTGGCGGCAGGCGTCGGGCAGGGGCGCGGTGGAGGCGCGGGCGGAGGCGGCGGAGGCGGCGGCCCCACAGCGACCACGCCGAGCTCCAGCGGCGGCAGCACACACCGCCAGGCGTCAGCGGTTCTGGCGCAGCAGTACCGGCATGAGCTGCCGCCGGTGTTGGCGCAGTTGGGCAAGTTGTCGGTCAGTGCCACGCTGCTACAGCCGATGTGGATGTGGCTGCTCAGCGCGCGGCTGCCGCCGGGTGAGGCGGGGGAGGGAGTTGATTGGGGTTGGGCCAGTCGTCGATCGGCGTGTAGCGCAGCGGTTGCTGCTGTGCGTGTGTTGCTCCTGTGTGGCTCGGCTTAAGTAGCAAGGGACGCTGCTAACCGTTCCTCCTTGTCTGCTTCGCTTGTCGCCCACAGCCCAGCGCTGCGAGTGGCGGCTGCTGTTCAGCTCGGCGCGTGACGGCAAGTCCTTCAACACGTTCTTCGGCCGCGTGTCCGCCACGCCCGGACCCACACTGCTGCTCATCAGGGACAAGGTGAGCAGCGTGTGTGAGAGTCTGCCGGAATGGGGTGTGGCTGCATCGGGCGTTCGGGCCTCGCGCCCTCGCCCGTGTACAGTGCCAAGCAAGCGTGCTGGCGGGTTTAGCACTGACGTATGCATGTATGTGTTCACAGGGCGGGGCGCTCTTTGGCGGCTACGCCTCGCAACCCTGGGCCAAGAGCGGCAACTTCTATGGCGACGTGTCGTGTGCCATCTTCTCATTGCTGCCGGCGGTTCAGGTGGGGCAGGGGGGGCTTGGCAAGGCTGGAGCAATGCCACAGCCACTGGAATGAACCTATTTTGGCCAGAGGGCGTCACCGCACCTGACACTGATTTTGGTGTGTAGGTGTACCCAGCGACCGGCATCAACGACAACATCCAGTGGTAAGCCGCCGAGCCCCTAGCTTATCGCCCCGACAGGAAATGTGTAAGGACGGCAGCACACACGTGCCTTGCCCTTACAGGTGACCTGTTGTAATTTTATACAGGGGGTAATTTTATACAGCCGCCCGTTCTTACTGGGTTCTCGTAGTTAGGGGCTGTCCTCCTGGACTTAAGATATCCTTGCCATACCCTACGAGCCTGTCGGGTCAGATTTGGGTTCAGACGCATGCCGATCACCCAGGGTAATTTTTGACACAATTCCACGCCGGGTTCATCTTTGGCAGCCCAACTCAAGCATAGCACGCACTAGTCGCCTTGATAATTCTTATATTTCATACAAATGAGTATGTACGCACGTCTTTAGGAGTTTGCACAACCTTTGGGAAACTCGCTGTCGGGATGCTGGCGGACACGAGCATGTAGTTGCTTCTGAGCTCGCAGAGCACAACGACGGCTCTAAAGTACTTCCAAAATGTGAATGATTATATCAAGGAAGATGTGCGGGCCTTCCGTCACAAGAAGACGCAACAAGATGCGCCAAAATGCACCAGTCGCGTGCGATGGCGCAAAAAGGGCTATAACCCACACCAATCACCCTATGTGCTTAGGAGGCCACCACCCGGGGCCACCGGGGTGAAGGTTTGGTTGGGGCAGGTGCGTGGCCGGGCGGGCGGGCGATGCAGCGTGACCCACCGGTGTTTGCTAGGGTGTATAAAATTACAACAATTTTCGGTTTCCTGTCCATTCACACCCATCCCCGGGGCTTGGCCCGTACAGGTGTATACGTGATATCCCTGACCAGCCGTCCTAGGGCACTCATGTATACTATTAAACCATCCCGCAGCCCCAAGTGCATGAGGAGAAGCCCGCCCATGTAGCTGCTACGGCCCCACGAACCGAAACTGTATAAAATTACAATGGGTCACCTGTACACCAACACGTTTGTACCCTCTCGCCGCACACGGGCACCGCACCACGCCACCCCTTCCGCCCCTTTGTGCGCGCTGCAACAGGTGTGGTGTGGGTTTTAGCCAGCTGCCTGGCGGGTTGGGCTTCGGCGGCGCCGCGGGCGCCCGCGGCCACTTCGCGCTGTACGTGGAGCCCAGCCTGGACTCCGGCATGAGCCGGCCCATTGCCACGTTTGGCAACAGCTCCAGCCTGGCCTCTGAGCAGGTGTTCCAGGTGCGTGGCATGGGTGAGGTGGCGGGCGGATGTCCAAACCACACACCTGCCCTCGCGCGCCTTCCTCAGCCCCATGCTCTGCGCACCCCATCTCCTTCTTTGCCGCCTCACTCTCGCGCATTTAGTCTTCTGGCCCATGCTTACCTATACTGTCCCTTTTCATGGAACGATGAACCCCCCGTTTCATGCCGCCAGATCGACACGCTGGAGTGCTGGCTGCTGCAGCCGCCCGAGGACGAGGACGCCGCCAGCGGCAGCGACAACAACCATGGCGGCGGACCGCGGCGTGGCGGCGGCGGCAGCAGCTCCATCCTGGACAAGGCGGCTGAGGACCGCGCCATCATGAAAATGGCGGGCATGAACCTGCACAGTGAGGGCGTGCGGGACGAGCCGCTGGAGGAGGATTAGGCCAGATTAGGCCGGGCGTGTGCGCTCTAAATGAGGCTGGTTGTCGTTGAGCAGCGGCAGCTCAGTAGGTTAGGAGCATGGGGGAGCTGAAGGGTCGATGATGGAGACGCATGTGGAGGATGAACCAAGTTAACAACGGTGTGCACATGGATTGAAGACTGCAGGGGTCTGTTATAGAGTGCGACCTCGGAACTGCGCCGGTGCGTGCCGGGGTTTGCATTCCATATTCCCAACGCAAACCGACACGAGCGAGCACGACGTTATCACACTTGATGGTCTCGTCTTATCTGTGGAAGTCACATGAATTTGCAGTGCACAAAGGCGTGCTGCGCATGCAAAGGCGAAACCGATTCGCCGATCGGCATCGGCCTTCTGTATTCCCTCTCTGCCACCAAACTGCTATATCAAAGTATAATAACATGTCTGCACCAGTTCAATCGGCTGCGCGACAAGCGGGCCCAGCCCTTACTCGCGTGCTTGCACATTTCCCGGAAGTGAGCTACGCATTCGCATACGGAAGCGGTGCGCACCATCAACCAGGCCTCTATGATGCAACAGAACCATTGCATTCGCCATCGGAGGCACAGTCAACGAGCGGCGATGAGCGAACCGAACGCCCAGGGACCGGGTTAGCAAGCACACGCACCGCGCCCACACCAGGGGCCGCTGCGGGTGGGAAAGCGCAAGGCAAAGGCCCTGTTCTCGACTTCGTCTTCGCGGTGCAAGACGCGCACAAGTGGCATGAAGAGGTAGGGCGCCAAGATTGCTGTTCAGCGTGGGGGCGAAGGGAGCGGGCATGTCCGCTGTCAGCACGGCAGTGAGGTTGCAGACACGCCAGGGCCCGCCAGATCCATGACTCAATTAGAAGACGAACTTGCAACCCTCTGTACCGTGTGTGACAGAACCTGAAGCGCAATCAGGAGCACTACTCGTGGGTGGGGCGCCTGGGCTCACAAGCGGTAAGGTTGATCATGATGGTCGTATGGCACGGTCGTATGGCTTTCGTTGGGCCTTCCTCACGGGCTTTCCTTGTCGTGGGCTTTCCTTGGCCACACCATTCGTGGTTTGTTATTGGCTTGTCGCCTTGCCGCGTGCGTGCGCCCCATCCTGAATGCACATGTGCTTCTGTACATCACCAACAGGTTTGCTCCCTTGCGGAGGCGGTGGGCGTGGGCGTGCACTTCAACACGCTGGTGCCGCTGGACGCGCAGGTAGGCGTACGACATGTGCACGTGCATATTCTTATGGTGACGGCGTTCAAGCGGTCCATCTTTTGGCGGTGCATTTGGCGTTAGTCTGTGGCAGCATGTCACCGGGTGTCGCGGCCAGTCCCCTGCATCACAGTCCCTGAATGCAATACTCTGCGTCACTCAAGCACGTTCCCCGCACGCACGTGCGCTGCCTGTCACCCAGACCACCATCAAGTACGGGGTGTTAGAGTCGAGCTCTCTTGAGCGCGACCTGCGGCACTGGACGCACCTCTACATCGCCGGCCGCATGCATAAGCCCGTCACGCCGCTGGTTGAGGCGCCCAAGGTAGGCAGCAGCCATGCCTCGCGCCAGGGTACGGGTGCTGCTGGCCCGGGTCATTATCCGCTATTGCTTGGGATGGGGTGTGCTGCAGCTTGTCACTGTAAGGGTCGCGTACTGGTGCGCTTGTACAAAGGGAGCACACGGCCGCAGCAGTAGCAGGAACGGCGGCTCCGTGACATGTTATCGGCGTTATCGCCTGCTGACCTACGTCTTGTACGTGTGCGCGCGCTGTGCAGTCTCTGGCAGAGGCGGAGGTCATCAACCGCCACAACGCACTGGCCACGGCACTGGTGCTTCTGCCGCCCACATTCACCGAGGAGGTCAGTGGTACACACATGTCACGGCGGCGCTGCTGGTTGGGCCTAGCTGTGGCGGCCCGCCTCGTACTCACACACACACACACACACACACACACACACACACACACACACACACACACGCGCACACACACACACACACACACGTACGCGCGCAGGACCTGCTGCGCACGCTGGTGGGTCTGAGCTACCGGGGTGATGTGCGGCTGGCGGTGGGCGCGGAGGACCCGCACAAGGTTGGCCGCATCGTGGCGGGCAGCTGGGAGGCGCTGGCGGCCATGTACATGCCGCTGCTGCAGGTGAGGGCAGGGAGGCAGGCAGGGAGGGGGCGGTGCAAGGAGAGGTAGAGAAGGAGAGGGAGGGAGGTAGAAGCTGGGAGAGGAAGCGGGAGGCACGGAGAGGCTGGGGAGGGAGAGCAGGAGGGATACTGGGAAATGGAGGGAGGCTGGGAAGGAGGTCGCATGGAAGCGGGGGGCCACTAGCGCTGTAATGCGTGTGGTGCTGGTAGCCAATGTGGGCTGCCGCCCCGCAACTTGGCTGCCGCCCCGTAACTCGCAGTCGGAGCGATATCGGTCGCTGCTGGGTCTGGAGGTGGTGGGCGAGACGGCAGGCGGGCGGCGCGGTGGCACGTTGTGGCGTCAGGCCAAGGACCCGGAGGCCCAGGTGGCGGTGCTGCAGCAGCTGCCGGCGGGGCTGCTGCACGAGATGGCCACAAAGTGGGTGTCACAGTCAGCTTTACCCATGCAAACCTGTGTTGCATCCCAGACTCGGCCAGCGACACACATACGCGCACGGGCCTCCAGCTCTTCCTCTGTTACACACCACCTAACGTTTATTCCTCCTCGCCGGTCTCGCCTTCAACATCGTGTTCGACGCATTAAAAATGCCGGGAATCGTGCATTTCCCCTGGTGTAACACACACAGTTTCCTTGCCTTGTGCTAATGCATGCACGAACACAGGCTGGGTTTCCACCTGCCGCTGGAGCACCTGTACGCGGGCGAGGACACGCAGCGCGAGGTGGTCGCCGCCGTCATGCGCACCGGGCGGCCGCAGCGGCTGGCGGCAGACAGCCTGGCAGCCATTGTGCGCCGCTCCAGCATGTGAGTTTGCGTGGCGCCCGTCCTGGTGGCGTGCGCCGTGGGGGTGGGACAGCATGGTGGGACAGGCAACAGGGGGTCGTGAGGAGAGAGAGGGTTTCGTCCGTAGCTGCGGCCTGGCAAAGCCACGTCGGAACATGGCTCGGGCGCATCGCGCCGGGATGCGCGCAGCGCATGTGTGCATGGCGTTTGACTGTCATGCGCTGCATCGTGTGCCATTAGCGGGACGAACAGAACGGCCAATGTGGAAATCGGTGTCGTGTGTGTATGCACCATGCAGGTACCAGGCGGCGTCGGGGCTGCTGGCAGCGGGCGGCGGCAAGGCGGTCACCTACGTGGCAGCCAAGGTGGGCAAGGCGCTGCGGCCGGTGGTGAGCGCCGCGTCGCAGCAGGCGGCGCAGGCGCAGGCGCAGGTGGCGGCGGGCGTGCAGCGCGCGCAGGAGGGCGTGCAGCAGGCGCAGCAGCGGGCGCAGCAGGTGCAGCAGCAGGTGGTGGCTGCGCGGCAGGAGGTGAAGCAGCGGGTGGGGCGGGTGCAGGTGCAGGTGCAGGAGGCTCAGCAGAAGATGGAGGACCGCATGCAGGAGCGGGTGGACCAGGTGGCGGCGCAGGTGCAGCAGGCGCAGCAGCAGGTGAAGCAGCGGGTGGAGCAGCAGCTGAAGGAGGTGGTCACGGGCAGCCGGGGCCGGACGGAGGGTGACGAGCGGCGGTAGCAGGGCCCGGGTGCAGGCTGTAGGGGTGCTTGATGCGGGGTGATGTTAGTGCAGGTGCGGCGGTGACGGGGGAAGTTATCTTTTGTGTACCGTATGTGGCCCCCAGGGTGCCAAGCATATTATGAGGGACCGTTAAGTAGCGGGTACACCTGTTGCATTTGCGCCAGGCAGTGATGGGCACGTACAGCAGGCTTGCTGTATGGATTTATGGAGTTCGGGAGCGCTGAGGACTGCTCGAACTCGAAGACTCATGCATGAGCAATTTGTGTGGAACTTGTGCTGACGGCTGGACGGGCCATAGTCGAATTCTGCCGCCTCTGTGTGAGCGATAATACCGGTAATGTGAACGCCCCAGTCCAGCCCGTAAGTCCAGCAATGCCGCCGGCAAAGGTGTGCGATGGGACAGTGTTAAGGCGGGTTGGTGGAGTCCCGTAGGGGTCAGCTGATTCCCAGATCCCAGAAGATGGCAAACCATTTGCAACGGCAGGGCTGGAGTGCACGGCTGGTCGAACGCCGGAGGTACTGTACCGACAAG
Source organism: Chlamydomonas reinhardtii (assembly GCF_000002595.2). Lineage (NCBI taxonomy): Eukaryota > Viridiplantae > Chlorophyta > Chlorophyceae > Chlamydomonadales > Chlamydomonadaceae > Chlamydomonas > Chlamydomonas reinhardtii. The sequence goes on along the minus strand of NC_057013.1, from coordinate 2,571,267 downwards.
TTGCTGGCTGGCTGGAAGTTTGCTGACGCTGGCAAAGGGGCACTGTGCGTGTCCACGCCGAGTCGGTGAGCACCCTTTTGGCCTAACAGTCCACCCTCGCCAGCGGACTCACCGGACTGTGTCCAGCCGACCGGGGGCATCAGTGGCTCTCTCACATTTGCGGATTTGCCGCGTGCCCACACCAAGCAACAACGTGGTTGTTTCACGCCAACATTACGCCTCGCGCGCTCCACCAACTTGACACTTGGGGCCGCGCCATGTACTCTGCATCTGCACGTCGATCTTCTGCTTCCGTCTCTCCAGTACCGCACCCTTCCGCGATGCGCCCCCACCTGTACACCACCTCCCAATTGCCCGGTGCCCACGCCGCCTGTTCTCCTGCTAATCAGTCCCTGCTTCCGCCACCATTGCCACCCCTGCTACTGCTATTACTGCTTCTGCCACCATTACTACTGCTACTGCTACTGCTACGACTGCTGCTGCTGCTGCTGCGCTGGCGACTGCTCCAGCGCCACCAGCTTGGTCAGGGCTGCGTTGAGGCTGGGCGGCCATCGCGTGTTGGCCAGCACCCAGTCCGCGTCCCGCCACCGCCCGCCCAGCTCCAGCGCCGCCTCCAGCTGCCCCTCCGCCGCCGCCAGCTGGCCCTGGCTCCACAGCATGGCCGCCAGCGTCGTGTGCGCCTCTGCACACGAGGCAGAGCACAGTTACGTGTGGTCAGATTGAGGGCAGGGGCAGAGCAGGTTGCAGCAACAGGGATGCATGCATCCGGTGTTAAGATGTTGGGTCATGCTCCCTCCTTCGGCACATTACAAGCAGCTCGGCTGGGGTTCGGGGCTGATGATCAGCGGGCACAAGCACCAGGCCGGGCTCGGCAGGACCCCTCCGACGCATGCCACCGCACAGTGCCCCCCGCCCCCACCCCACCACCGCCCCAACCCCTTACCTGCGTATGTGGGGTTCTTCCGCAGCACGCCCTTCACTGTCCGCACCGCGGTGTCCACGTCACCGACCTGCGGCGGTACAACATGGCGGTAGGGAAACGCAGTTAACGAGGCGAACGATGGCAATGCTACATTGTGCGCAGCAGCGGCGGCAAAGGTCATTCCCAGGTGTGGCACCGTGGCGCCGCACCTGGTACGCCAGTTGCGCCGCACGCAGGCGGTACCCTGGGATGCCCGGCGCCAGGTCGGCAGCTTGAGAGAAGCTGGCGGCGGCGGCGGCCCAGTCCTGCAGCCGCAGCTCCACATTGCCCTGCGCGGTAACGCGATAATGAAAACACCTTAACGACCACGTGTTCCGAGCGATATCACAGTTGCTTTCCCGCTCGAACTACAGTATGGTATACGCACGTGTCGTGCACGCGGCCGTACACACAGTACGCACCTTGTTGAAGTGCGCTGCAAACTCCTTGGGGTCGCGCTCAATGGCACTGGCGCAGTCGGCCAGAGCCTCGAGCCACCTGCGCGTTCGGGGCACACCGCCCGGAGCCGCACCCGCAATCTTTCACCGATGCCGCATCTCTGCACGGCTGTCGGTTGCCGGGCCAGACCTCGAGCTAGCTAAGGACCGTGCTGGCTGCCGCATTACACGTTCTGACATGCCGACGCGCCCACGGCATTTGTATCCCAGACACCTCAACCAAAACACTCATACACATGGCTGCTCTTGCTGGCACCATAGCCGCCGCACCCACCTGGCACTGGCCTCCTCGGGCCGGCCCTGCCCCTGCAGCTGCAGCCCCAGCTCCTCAAGCGCAATGGCCCGGTTCAGGTACGGCACTGGTGCGTACTGCACACGGGTTGGGTACGGACACCCACAACCACACATACGGTTCCACTTCAGGGTTGAGCGCCAGAAGTCGGCAACTGGCGGCTTTGGAGCCAGGTATACAACAGCTAGCGCTGCAGTGCTGCTTATGGAAGCGTTGTGCAGTGACCGTACCGTAATCCATGTCCGGAGATAGCGCCTTTACTGCCTATCACAGCTTCGTATGAAACCCAGACAGACACGTTGCCCAGCACATACCGGCGCCAGGTCGACAGCATGCGAGTAGTCGTCAAACGCCTGCTTGGCACGGCCCTGCAGCAACAGGGGAAACCCAGTGAAGCCCGCTGCAACGGCGCCGCAAATGATCGCAGCTGCTGACGCCGTGTCTATGCTCACGTTTACGTAATCAGCATGCCAGTGCACAAGGGGGTGGCGGCACAAGGAGCACTGCCCGCCGCTTGCCCTTGACACGATATACCGGAGGGAACATTCACAGTGCACACGCACCTGGCTCATGTGGACGTTGCCCAGGTTTGACCACACGGATGCGGCGGAGGGGTCCGCCGCAAGCATACGGCTGAAGATCTGTCAGACGTGCATAATTCGTGTGTGGGTGCAAAGGAGCACGGTGCACGGTGTGTGGGCCACGCATGGGTTGGCACAGGCGGTCAGGCGGTGCCACCGTGCCACAAATGCACTCCCACCGCCTGCCCGTGCCATTTCCCTCTGACGTCCGCGCACCACCTCCAGGGGAAACTTGCAAGAGACATTCAGGAGCTTGCAATGGTTACGGCACCCTGCCCCTAACCCTTCGCCGATGCTTTCCTCCTGGCGTCCGGTGACAACCTGTGGATGTGAAGGCCACCCACCATCTCGGCTTTTGTAAACTGTCCCGACGTGGCCGCCACGAGGCCCTCCTTCAACTCCGGAGATTCGACATCTTGAAGTCGCACGTTGTTTGCCCACACGGGCGCCACAGCTGCGGGGCTTATGAGCAGAGAGAGCGAGACAAATGCGACCGCGGCCGCGTCTGTGAGGCGCTTAAATGCACCATCGCTTTCAGATGCATGTGCATCCGGATTTATTGCTGTTGGTCGTGCGATGGGCTTCAAGAGGGCTCCTCGAGCGGGTCGCAAATTTGCCGCTGCTAATTTGTGGGAGCAGCCTTGTCTCAGTTGCATCGATTTAAACATTTTGCGTATGAAGGTGCAACGCGTACAAGAAAACGGTTTGAACGCACAAAATTCTTAGGGTACACACTACGCAGTGCCGGACTGCCTGGCCGGTTGGCGACCACACAGACCTGAATCCATTGGATCCGAACCGGCACGCATCCCAGTACCGCACAGCATATCACAGGTCCAGCATTCAAACCACAGCTTAGCTATTGCTTGTAAAAATGGTGACTACATGGGGGGAGGGGGTCGTAGCAACCGCAGCCAACGCTGGGAACGCGTGTCCGCCCAGCCAGGGGTCCGCCAGCAGGTCTCCCGCGCCGTTGTCGAAATGACGAAATCATCAATATGGGAGCTGGGGACTGTGGGGAGGTGAGGGCAGATCTGGCGACGGCGGTGCCGGTGAGGGCGGCGGCGCGGCGCCCGCCTCAGTGCCTTGAGCGGGTCTCCCGAGCCAAGGGGAGGAGCCATGAGGCATGAGGAGCCCAGCGCGCACGGTTGAGCGCGCACATCAAGGCGCACACTAGCGAACTTCACTAGGTAGGTGCCCTGCGCCACACTGCATAACGGGCCCGTCAGTGTCAGCTTTAATGAGAAGAAGACCCAGCATGAGCATACATGTGATTTGAGAGCGTAGCGGTGGGCAGTGACCGGGGCATGCCCACGGCGCACGTCCCGGGTTCTGGGAATCAGCTGCACCCTACGGGACTTTACCAACCTGCCTTACCACTGGCCCATCGCACGCCCACGGCGCACGTCCCGACCGACATCAGGGCTGACATGGGCTGACATGAAATTTGTCATACTCATTCGAATCGGGTCCAGGTCCTGACCATGGCTCCGACTCCGATGAAGACCAGCATGTGTCTGGACGGATGGCTTCTCATACTTCCGTTGCCTTGTCACCTGTTCGAATGTCATCCGAGACACGAAGCGCAGCCCAGCTGAAGTTCAGCCCCACAGACATGCATTGCAGGTGAGATATGAATGTACACGTTGAGCTGAACGTGTTTGCTTGCAAAGGGGTAGACGAAATCAAAAATGCGACAGATGGTCGGGCCCGCTGCGAAAATGCAGTTTCTTTTTGTTTATAAGTACATTTTCATGTCAGTCTGTGTCCGAAGAAACGCTGGTGCATGGGCGGTGACATCAAGCTGCTCGGCCACTCTTGACAGAATTCTTGGGATCCCCTGCCATTCATTTGTGACAGGTGTAGGACTGATTACATATCGGCGGACTATTATAGCACGACGCACCAGGTCACTGACAACGAGTAACACATACTCCTGGTGGGCCTGGCGTCGCTCACAATACACTTTGTCAATGTATTGAAACTACAGCCGAAGTAATGAAAGGCAGCGCGTGGCCCCTCAGCGGGGCTGCGCTCGGGCTCAGTTTGTGTGTGGCGCTCCTCCTCGCGGCTGGCGCGTCGGCCCAGCTCTACATCACGGACGTGGATCCAACTAGCGGCAGTCTTGGTGGAGGCACCAGGTGCGCCCACTCGAACGACGTCTGAATGGAAGTCCGGAGTCAGCCGACTTAGGCAAGAGAGGGGCAAACAGCAACCGCACATCGTCATGTCATAAAATTGGCGATAGGACATGGCTTGGACATTCTGCAGAGTCACTCATCGCTGTCATTGACGGGCCAATGTCGCATGTGCTCGGCCCCATGTCCGGCTGTTTGAAGTCTCATGCTGCGGCGCTGCGTTGTGGCCCTAACGCGGCTGACAGACCTCATGCTTGACAGTAGAAAGGGCAACACGGTTCTGATATGTTTGTTCGACCCTCGGTGCCCTGTGCGCCTGCCGCACGCACGTCGGCAGACCAGGGGACGCAATCCACGGGAGTCTCCCCGCCCAGAAACAGGGCCAACAGCGGTGGCAGGGTCTACAATATGAGCCTTTTTCCTGTGACATGAAGGGTTTGACGTATGAGAGGCCTGCTGCAGTGTGGTTTTGATGCGCGTTCGCATGTGCGTTCCTGTGTGTGCAGAATGGTTATTCAGGGAAGCGGTTTCAGCGAGGACCGTTACACCGGCAGCAACGTGGTCTTCATCGGAACGTATCCATGCACCGTTATTAACCACCTCACGTCTGACTCCGTGGCAAGTAACTTCCGTGCGCGTGCTTACTTTGGGGGCATGGCACCATGAGCTGGGGTCATGTTGACTCAGTTTACGGCGTTACGCCCCGCCACGGGCCCAGCACAGCAGTAACTGGTTGAATCACTACTATGCAGATCACCTGCCTCACGTCGCCTGCCCCACTGGAGGGCAAGTACGACATCACGGTGGTTGTGGACGGCCTGGATAGTGTGACGTACTCAACGCCGTACTCATACGACATGGACTACACACCCACCCTCAACTTCGTGTTCCCCTCCGCGGGGCCGCCCGGGGTGAACCCGTTCGTGTACGGCACGCCCACCTGGGGGGTAAGCGGATGGGGCGGGGCTCTCCTGTCGGGGCCGCTTCCCATGTGAGGCACCACCTTCGATGGTTCATACCGAATGAAACGGCCTCGACGAAGCACCCAGCGTTGCCTTTCTACTGTTCCCAACCCACCCACCAGATCAACAACGAGTGCTCCTCCAACGCCGACACGGGCTACATGTACAGCAGCACGCCGGCCTGCGTGGAGTCGGTGCTGGCAGGCGACTACAGCGCCACACTGCCCTCGGGTGCAGATGGGTACACCTACCTTGGCTATCTGGTGGGTCGCCTGTGCATATAGCGTGGGCTGTGGGCACCGAGTTGATTTTGTGCAAGCTCCAATGGATGGGCGTGTAGTGATTGGCTCGGGTGTGGGCAGCTCAATTTGTAGCCGTGCGCGCATGGGACTGGCTTCGTCGCCGTTCATCATGCATTGTTGATATTCTGTTTTCACTGCGGGTTCCGGTGTGCTCACTGCCGCCGTGCCACAACCTATCGTGCACAGAGCTACTACACCTCGCTGTACCGGATCAACTTCACAATGCCGCTCGACAACACCGGCATGGGGCTGGAGGGGCTGGGCACCGCCGGCAACATGAACTTGACGGTGCGTGCGGGGTGCGGACGTGCACAAGAGTGAAGGTTCTAAAGGGTTGACGTTGGGCTACTTAAACAGCCCCATGACTGGAGTTGTAGCTCTGCATGGCAGCAATCGCAGCAGCAGGTTATATTTCGTGCGTCGTGCCCGAGTAAGCACGTAGCGCCCCTTGCCCTGAACTGCATGGTGTGCGTGTACATGCGCGCTGCAGATCAGCTTCGGCGGCAACGCATACGGCAGCCAGCCGTACGTCGCCCGGTCGGCCTACCGTACGGGCCTGTCCGACAACCTGCCGTACATGTACCAGCAGTACGCCGAGGTGGCGTCCGTGTCGCCACAGACCGGCTCGCGCGCCGGCGGCACCGTGCTCACCATCACTGGCCGCGGCTTCCCCACGCTGACTCCCGACTCCACGGAGACGGTGACAGTGACGGCGGCGGGCGCGCCGTGCCGCGTGCTAAGCTCCAACTTTACAACTGTGCTGTGCGAGACGGGCCCGGCCAGCGTGCTGGTGCCTGGCTACCGGGCGCCGGTGCCGGCGGGCGGCCTCAAGGGGCTGTATCCGGCCATGCGCGGCATCGAGTACGAGCTGTACAACGCGTGAGTAATGACGCGGTGACCGTACCGAGCGAGCGAGGGCATTCCTACTGCATGGGCATAGGACATGACAGCTAGCTGTACCGACCGGGCGGTTGTTTGCAGCGCGTCATCTTATCTGACTGCTGTGAATGTCGATGTGTGTGCCTGTGTCTGCATGTCACCAGGTCCATCAACGCGAACTGCTCGCCATACACCGAGGGCGGCGACGCCCTCAACCGGCTGTGGCGCTTCAACAACACCATCAAGCTGTCTGACTGCAACAACAGCTACAGCCGCATCCTCACAGGCGCCTGGGAGGCCCCGCCCGAGGACACGCAGCTCGAGCTGTCCACCTACAACACCAAGGTGCGTGCGTGCGGGGGTGCGGGACTGCCAGCCAGCTGGAAAGAAGTGAAACCAGCTGCGGAGCCAGCCATGTTGATGCGTGCGCTGCAACCCCAGTAGTCTTGCCGACTCGCTCGCTCGCCCCTGCCTATCCATCCACCGTACTTGCATGCATGCGGCCGTGCATGCAGGCATTCTTCATCGCTCCGCGTGACGGCAACTACACCTTCCACGTGTCCTGCGATGACCAGTGCCGCCTCAACGGCACCTACCAACTGGTGGGCATCAGCAGCGGGCGCCCGCACCTGCCTGCCTGGTTGCGGGTCCTGCGGACAGCGTTACGTGCATACCTACCTCACTACTAGGGACACCACATACGGCACCCATTCAAGTACCCAATCAGGCAAATCAGTAGCAGAGCGCTGGCCTCATGCCTGCTACGCACACGACCATACACCCGCTTTTTGTGAGGCATGAGAGCTAGCCCTCACCACAAATACACGCCCCAATTGTCTTCAATTAACTTGCTGCTGCAGGCCAACGGCACGGTGGTGACGGGGGTTCCGCTAGCGTACATGCCGCAGTGGAGCAGCTTCAATGAATGGTTCAAATATGATGAACAGATGTCGGACCCCATCCTGTTGAAGTGCGTACGTATGCCCCTGCTTGCTTATTATTTTAGGTAGTGCTTGCCGCGCAACCAGCGGCGGCGGTCAGTGTTTGTGCCTGCTGCCGCTTGTAATAATGCAAGCAGGCAAAGCCAGTTCACCAGGCGGCTGACTACCATAACGTAATACCGCATGCTTGCGGTGCCACCGCGGCATGGCTGTGTCCACACCTGCAGGGCCGGCCAGGCGGTGCTATTGGAAGCCACGGGTGCAAACAACCGCGGCCCTGGCGGCATCCAAGTGGGCGCGACAGTTCCCAGCACCGTGGCAAGGTATGGGGCTGCTACATACGTCGAAGCACTCACGCGTCCTTACTGCACAAGCTGGTGTGCCTTCACACATACCGTATACCTGGAGCAATGCAGCTATGCTTCGTGATCTAGCAGTTCGATTTAGCTGCTGGCTAGCCGCTGGGATGACCTGACTCGAGCAAGTTCAGCGAGTACGAGCTTGCTGCATACGTACAGGTACAACTCGCTGCCGGAGATTCAGACGATCAACGTCAACGGCGCGGCCCTCAATCGCATGGTGGAGATCAAGTACATGTGGGGCGGCGGCTTCAAGCACGTGTACAACATCACCGTGACCGCCCCAACGGTCGCGCTGCTCGTGGTGAGCATCGCCGCATGCATGGCATCGTTAGCGCTGTCTGGACGCCTTGCCGGTGTTCCTTCTACTACGGATGACACGACACTGGCTTCAATTGCCGCATTTGTTCCCAAAAGCTCGCCCGGACGGCATCTGCTTGTTTGGCTGCAGAACTCTGAGGTTGGCGTGCGGGTCAACATCACCAACTCGACCAACGCAGCCAAAAGGTAAGTTCATCCGTTCATGCTCGGGCCGCCCATGTTTACGACGCCCACACCTCGTGCAGGAAAGCATTGTCGCTGTTGCCGGCTTTCTAGGCGTGCTTGCATTCATGACTTGCGTCAGCAGTGCACAAGCCGCCATTTGTGCCATGATCCGTGGGCAACACTGCCTGCCGTTATTGCCTGCTGCCCAAACTCCAGGTGGGACCCCCGTTTCATGCTCGACGACAAAGCCAGTGACATCGCCAGATCCTTCGCCTACTACCTCGGAATCAGCGGCGACAGCGTGGGCGTGTCCATGAGTATTGTCGGTTCCACCATGCGTCTTCAGGTCAGTGCGCGGTGCAGAGCGAGCACATAGATGCAGACTGCTTGTGGCAGGGTTAGCTCAAGGCTCAGCAGGGCAAATACTCAGCAAACCTGTAGGTTTCTTGGCAGCTAGGGCATAGATAGAGCAGGCCAGGGCAGGGCCTCCCCTGGAGCAGGCCGTCCTCGCTCTGACTCGCCCACCCACGCACGCCGACGCCCGTTGCACGTGCAGGTCGGCATCTCAGCGCCCGTTTTCGCTTCCACGAACTTCAACTTTAGCATTGGTTTCTTCATGGTGGTGAGTACGAGTACGTTGCGTGTCATTTCAGTGCATGTGCATGTGCATGCCTAGGCTGCTGCTGAACTCCCGCACGGGCGCTGCTCCGTACGCAGGCCCAACCGCCGTTCCCTCCCTCGCCGCCGCCGCCGGCGCTGGGATGTGCGTACTTCAATCCGCGCTCGCTTCGTGAGATGGAGGCGGATGCGCTGGCTGCCGACGGCAGCAGCTGGCTGGACCGCCGCAGCCTCATCCCAAACATCACTTCTTGGACGGTAAGCCGCTGCGCGCGTGCCTTCGCGCGGGTGCCGCGTGTCGGCATCGATTGAACCCTCGGCTTTTAACACGCCGTCACCACGTGTGCCTACTGTGCGCGGACTGCGTGCGTGTGATGCGCGCAGGTCACAATCGCGGCCTCGGCGCCCGTGGCAGCGGTGACGCCCGGCGGCCAGTGGCGCCTGATTTCGGGCGGCTCCGAGCGCGTGCTGGACTGGAACGCGGACGCCGCCACCGTGAACGCCGCCTTCGCGGCACTGGCCGGCACGGGCGTGGACATTGCCTCCTCGTACTCGTGAGTGAACCTGGCTTACTTGCTTGCGGAACACGTGTGCGTTTATGACCATCAAGAAGTTACGTTATACTGAGGCTTTGCTTGGGGCCCCTGCGTGCACGGCGGTGGCGCCTTTTTAAGGGAATCCTGGAGTCCGACGACCGCGCAAGTCCGTGTCATGCGCACTTACGCCCTGTTGCTCGTGTGTGTGTGCTATGCATTGCAGGAAGGTGGAGGGCGCCTATCTGACGAATGTGTGGACGGTCGTGTACCCCATCTGGATACTGAACAACGTGCCAGCGGTCACGGTGGCCAACGCGAGCGGTGTGCCTGCCGGCGCGCGCGTGGTGATGACCGTCCGGAATGGCACCACGGCCCTGGGAGGCAGCTTCCGTGTCGCGTTTGGCAGCTACTGCGAGTCGGTCGTCATCAATTTGACGGATAGCGCGGATGATGTTCAGGTCAAGCTGTCCACGCTGCCCGGCGTCAAGGGTAAGCGGGCCACAAAACAATGATCAGCAGGGGCTTGCTTGGGGACGGAGTGATCAGGATGGTCAGCAGGAGGCCTAAAAAACACACGGTTGCATTATAAGCGCTGACTCTACATTCCCCCCGCAACCTACCTGCAGCTCCTCTCTCCGTCGTTAAGACTGGAGCCTCGTACGGCGGATCGATAAAGTGGCGGGTGCGTGCGTCCTCGCGGCATACCTGCCTCCAATCAAGTCCATCCTGATGTCGCAATGCACTCAGCGGCAAACCAGTCCTGGTGCCAGTACCGGCGCCATTTCACCTCCTGGGTTCCTAACCCCAGCCTTTTCCTTGCACGCATGTGTCACAGGTTACATTCGACCCTCAAGGCAACCCCGGCAACATGCCCCAGCTGCGCGTGATTGACGCCAAGAACGTGACCGGCACCGATGTCCGTGTGTTTGTGGAGGAGACACTGCAGGGCAGCACTCGGCAGTTCTTTGCACCCATCCCGACTGAGATGACCGCTCTGGCTTCGACTGTACCCGTGGACCTTGCCGTGCGTGTCAACAACATCCCTTCGGCCTGTGCCAGCCCTCGCGGCGCCGCCGGATGCACCTTCACCTACTCGGCCGCGCTCACGCCCAGCATCACCGCCGTCTCGCCCGCCGCCTACATCTTCCCCTCCACAGCTGGCTTCACGACCCTAACCATGAACATCTCTGGGGCCGGCTTTAATTCATCCATTGCAGGTGTGTCACTGCTACGGTTGCGAAGCTGGTCTGATAGCAATGTGTACCCCCAGGAGCACCCAACCACCCTGTCCATCATATTAACAACCTTACTTAACCCACAAACACTCTCGTTTACCCTCGCAGGTAATGCGGTGTCTCTGGACGATGATACGCAGTGCGCCGTCACCTTTGCAAGCGCCGGCCTCATCACCTGCCAGCTGCCCAATACGGGTGCGGGCGGCGCGCGGCTGGTCCGTGTGCGTGTGGCTGGCAAGGGCTTTGCGGGCTCTGCCAACACTGCCGTCGTCACCGTCAGTGTTCGCGTGCTGGCGGTGACTGGCGTGTCCCCGGCTGTGGTGTCAGCCACGGCCGGAGCCACAGTGCTCAACGTGACGGGGCGCGGGTTCGATGACGTGGTGTGCGACCGCAACCGCGTCAGTGTGGGCGCGGCGGCGTGCGGCGTGCTCACGTGCGCCTATGACCAGCTGCAGGTGAGCTGTTTGGGGTCGTCGTCTTCCAGGAATGGGAGGCCGGTGAGGGCTACACGGAGCCGCCTGCCCAAGTCTAGGTGGGCCTTGCATGGTTCGCTGCCGCTTGCGCAAGCTGTGGGTGGGCTCACATACGCACATTTTACACGTGCGCCTTTGGCCTTCACGTCCTCAGGTGCTGTGCGCCACGCCGGTCGTGGCCGGCGCTGCGCCCGCCTCGCCCACGCCCGTGCCTGTTGGCGTGCGTGTCTTTAACGCCGCCGGCGCCCTGCTTGACTTCTCTGACAACACCACCACGACCCTGGCGGACGCGGCAGGCCCTAGCATTGCTGTCATCACGCCCCTGTCCATGGGCTCCTCTGGCGGCGTCATCCAGCTCGCAACCACCGGCCTGGCGGCGCCATTTGCGAACGGCACAGACATCGGCCCCTTCCCACTCGTGTGGCTGGTGTCCGGCAACGTTGCGGCTGTCAACACCTCCTCCGCCACCGCAATGGCCGCGCTGGCCTCGGCGCTAGACAATGAGGACCTTCGCTACCCCTGCGCCAACGCCACGTACGACAACTCGACGGGCTTGATCACCTGTACGGTGCCGTACGTTCCCAGTGGCACCTACAGCGTGGCGCTTGAGCCTGCGCCGTACAACGGCGGGCTGAATGTGACAACGTGGCTGTTGTCGCGGCAGGCCATCGTGTTCACCATGACCATTGCCGGCGTGGCGCCGCAAGCGGGCAGCGTGGGCGGCGGCGTGGTGCTGGTTATCAACGGGACGGGCTTCGCGCCCGGGGACCGCATGCGCGAGAACGCGGTGTTCGTGACGGTGCCGGTGTCCACCACCTTCCTGAACGGCATCGTGCCCTGTGATGTCATCAACGCCAGCACCACCGAAATCCGCTGCCGCACGCGCGCTCACATCGCCGCGGACGCGGACGCGACGGACCCTTTTGCACTAAATGTTCAGCCCCGCGCAACCACCGCCAATAGCGTCGTGGTAAGCCACTGCTGGCAAATGGCGGCTGCGTGAGCTGTCGTGTTTTTACCGACTCCTTGACACCGGATGGACTGATTAATATGCGCGCATGCCTTGCTGTTTCTACAGGTGGTCGCGTGCGGCCAGTCCTTCAACTCCAGCGCGACAGTGGACGCGCTGCGTTTCTACTGCTGGGCTCAGCCCACGTCGGCGCGTGCTGTGTGCACCGGAACAGTGGGCGCCTGCACATTCGCCTACACGTGGGCCGAGACCCCCAGCCTGACCAGCGTGGCCACCCCTAACATGGATGGTGTTGTGTTTCCCGGCGATAACATCACCGTCAATGGCATTCAGGTGCGTGGCCCTGTGCCCATGGTTTTAGTGCCAGCAGTGCCCAACTACGCACCTTTACCTTTCATCCGACCAGGCACTTTTACCAACGCATCCAGGCCCCCTCCCTCCCACACGCCGTATTCCTTACCACCCGTAGCTTGCGGACGTGGTGCAGCTGGACCTGCGCTCGCCCAACGGCACCACCAGCGGCTCCTGCGCCGGCGCCGACCTGACGCGCGGCGCCACCGCCGTGTCTTGCAACATTCCCGCCGGCACCCCGGCCGGCGTCTACCAGGTGGTGCTGCTCACCAGCCGTGAGGGCCGCTCTGTGGACCCGCGCAAGGTGGGCCGCATTGTGGTGACCGCACGCGTGGTGGCCGTGGCCGGCAGCGTGGGCTCGCTAGGCGGCGGCGGCAGCCTCACCGTCAGCCTCGCCGGCGCCATCTTCAACACGTCCTTCCCCGACCGGAACACGGTGAGCTAGCTACAGTGCATGCGGAGTGCAAAATGAGAGGTGATACTTTAGGCTGGTGGGCTCTGCGTAGCTAGGCACGGGTGCTTATTTGCGCGGGGCGCTCGCGGTTGCTGGATGGCTGCACGCGTACCTACCGGTTAGCCCGGTTAGAGCGTAGGGAAGCGGAGCTCAGCTCGTCTCCCGGGTTCCTTACAGCGGAGGTCGCCAGGCCGGCAGCTGAGTTTCAGCAGATAGACACGTGCGTGGATTATTGCGTGCACGCGCACACGGCTTTGCACTTGCTTGCAGATTACGGTGGACACGCTGTCGTGCAACATCACCAGCTTCAACGCCACCTCAGCCAACTGCACGCTGCCGCCCATCATCGGCAGCGTCAAGGCCGAGTTCTGGAACCTGCCCGCAGAGTCATGGAGCGTTGACGTGAAGAATTACACCAAGCCCGGTGAGCGCAGACCGCACATTTCAACATTTGCGAATGTCGCAAGCAATGAAGCATGCTTGAGAAGGCCCCAACCCCGCCATGCCGTTGTGGCACTCAGTGCGCACACTTTTCAGCAGCCACTTGCATGATTGCCATGCATCATCCTCTAAAACGTGTGTCCGTTCCGCACAGACTTCGTGACGTACTACCAATCCATCAGTAACGTGTGGTGGAGCACACCAGCGGTGCGTCAAGGGTCATCACATGTCAAGGGTGCCTTGCACTTGTGTGTATTATGTGCCAGCATGCTCGCCCGCAAGCATGCAATCAATAGCCACACCATACGGCATCAGTACCTGCCGCCCCTGCCTGCGCTCCCATGCACTGGCTGCTGCAGTACGCGATGTGGCCGAGTGGGCTGAGCCCCGACCTCGACACCATCTTGCCAGACTACTTTGGCGGCCGCTTCACCTTCTACATGCGCGTCAACAGGACGGCGCGCTACTCTTTCGTCTTCAACTCGATCGATGACGTGGCCCGCCTCTATGTGGTGGGTGCTCGGCTGCATCCTCTGCGGCCGTGGGAAATGCTCAAAGGCAAATCCGTGTGTGCTGCCCCTAACCACACCCTGCCGCAAGCTGCCCGCCTCATGGCCCGCTTAGTTGCCACCCGCCGTCTAACCACATCTTGCTCAGCACATGCTCCACGCTCGATTGCACCATTTCATTTTCCACCCCCGCCACAGGACGACGTCTACATTGGCTACCATGGCGAGCAGCCGCTGCGTGTCAACCTGACCGCTGGCAGGCCATACAAGTTTGAGGTCATGTACTACGAGAACTTGGGAGGCACTTCCATCAGCATGGTGTGGGACGCTGGTGATGGCGGGGTGAGTAAGGACTGGGGCACTGGGGCTGGGCACTGGGGCGGTGCAATAGGTCCGGCTGGAATGGTCGGTGGTGCTTGGCAGGCCGATGTACCGTATGCTGGGCTGCTGCTTGGAGCAATTGCAGGCGCTTACTTGGAGTGTCCTGCAGTCAAGTAACAGAGTGCATCTGACATCTGCGAACCCCCTGTGCTCCAACCTACCCTGACAGGCCATCGACCGCGCTCTGCCGTGGGGCACTGTCAGCCCGCAGCCGCCCGCCGCGCCTATCGACGTCACCGTGACCATCAACGGCGTGCCGGCGGTCAGCGCCTGCCCCGCTCAGGATCTAAACCTGACAATGCCCGGCACCTCGCCCTCGCCAATTCCTGGCGAGCCTGCGGTCCTGTCCCTGCCCAATAACACGTGCGCCTACGTGTTCACTGGCTACCGCACGCCCACCATCCTCGCCGCCAGTGGCCTGCCGGCGGTGCTGCCAGGAGTTGTCAGCTTCACGGGCAACTTCCTCACCACGGCCGTCGCGGACTTCAGCATCACCGTGTCTGGTCAGAACTGCACCGGCATCGTGGTGCGGGCGGCGGGCGCCGGTTTCCCCACGGGATCCAGCATCGTGAGCTGCACGCTGCCGTCGCTGCCGGGCCGCGTGTCGAAGCCCATTCTGGTGTCGGTGGCGGGCCGCGGCGTGGCACGTGCGGGCCGGGACCTGGACGCGTCCGCGCTGTGGCCGTCGTTTCCACTGGCCATCACCAGCATCGTGCCCGACTACACCTCGCACTTTGGTGGCTTCGACATCTACATCAACGGGTGCGTGCTACCATGTGCCCTGCCTTGCGGCATTGCACCCCTGCGGCCCATCCATCGCTTTGACAGTCGTGGGGCGGGCGTGCCCAAGTGTTCCTCGCTTGGTCGCTCGTGACCTGACTCCGTATCTACCCACCTGACTCTCCCCTTCCTTGTTTGCACGCCTCGCACGCGTGTGCAGGTTTGGCTTCGTGCCGCTGACCGGCCCCATGGCCAACATGGGTCGCCAGATGCGTGTGGTCCTAGGCGGCGGCACCAACCCGGGCAACCTCACGACGGTGCCCATGCCCATCGTGTCCGCCTCCACCACCCAAATCCGTATCAAGTTTCCCCGCATCCTGCCCGCGCCCGGCTACATTGCCGACTTCAACATCTGGAAGTCCATCACGGTGGTACTGGTCGACCAGAACACCGACAGTTCAAACTGGCAGGTGAGCCCGTTGAATTGCGCATATCCTAACACAACTGCGTGTGCTGCTAGCAAGCCTGCATCGCTTTCTGCTGTCTTGCCTTTTACCCTTTGGACGGTTCCGCTTCATCCACAGAGCCAATGGGAGGCTATTCAGTTCGACCGCACCAGCACACCCGTATTCAACGCGACCACCCAAGCCGTGGTGCCGGCCGTCACATCTCTTGGCGCTGTCAACGCAACCACCGTCAACCTGTCCTACTCCATCTACTACGGCTGGAGCATAGCGGTGAACGCCACACCGGTGAGAGCATGGGCACGCTGCCAGCATGGCCCCTGCGCCGAGGAGGCGCTGTGCAACCTGGACCTGTCCGCTTTCGCCACGCAAGCCAGCCGAGTTGGTTGAGTGTCTTGTCTTACGCGGTGGAACACGCCCTGGATGCAGATTGGCAACTTCAGCCGCATGAGTGTGAGCCTGACGCCCACGCCCACGGTGAGCCTGGACTGGTTTTTGTGCAACCGCCTTTATCCCGCCCGCATGTGCTGTGTCGGCTACCTGTTCATGTAAAAGTGCACATACAGAGCTGCAAATAAACCAAAGCGTCCTGCCGGATATCAATTTCCTTCTGCCTAATCCTGCAGGCCCTGCCGGCGGCGCTGAACTACACCGGCGTATTCCCCGTGTGCGTCAACGCTACCGTGACCAACTCTAGCTGGGTGCGCCCCGTGTACCGCGAGTCGCTCAGCTGCACACTGCCCGCCGGCACCCCTGCCAACGTCTACACCGCCTGGATCTGCCAGCCAGGTGCGTGCGTGCATGTGATGCATGCGTTCACGGCCCATGGTGGTGTCACCACCACTGCCTGCTGCTACCGCCCCAGCTTCCCAGTAACTGCGGCACCACCTGAGTAGCAGTATTATCCTATCTGCCTCAGCGGTGCCACACATCCTCCAACCTTGTGCAACCTGCAGGTGGCACGCTGGGCACAGGTTGCAGCCCCGCGCCCGGCACTGTGACGGTGCCGCTGGTGCTGACAGGAATCAGCCCGCGCAAGGGCAGCTATGCAGGTGCGGCGGGCGCGTGTGTGTGTCGGGCGGGGCCATGCTTCCTGCCCCCCCCAAACCGCACAACCACTTGTGCGACTTCAGCTGCCCAGCATTTCCCGCTGCTGCTTCCCGGCTCGTCTTTGGTGAACGCACTTGCGCACGTTAGCCCACATGCGCACAACTGCCCCTTGCGTCGGCCTCTGACACATGCATGCGCTCTCTCAACACACAGGCGGCATGTCGGTGTTTATCCAAGGCCGCGGCTTTGTCAGCAACCCGGCGCTCATCCAGGTCTTCTTCGGCGACGTTCCCTGCAACGTCACGGCCGCAAACAACCTCGGCGTGACCTGCCTGCTGGGATCCGCGCTCCCTGCCATTCCCACCGGCTCCAACCCGATTGCATTGATGCCCTCCAAGCCGCTCCTAGCCGGCCTGCGCATCAGCCCCGCTGACGGCGCCCCCCTTGTCAACTACACCTCCGCCAACGTGACCTTCACCTTCGATCCGGTGCAGACGCCGGTGGTGATCAGCGTGTCCATGACGCGCGGCTCAACAGAGGGCGGCACACAGCTGGAGTACGGGCTGATCAACATGGCGGGCGTGTTTGCACAGAACGTGACGGTCCTGCTCGGTGACAACATCACCTGTACCAACCTGACGCTCACGCCTGGCTATCTGTCCAGCGGTGACCTGGGCGCAGTCGTGCGCTGCCTCACGCCAAAGCCGCCGACGCGCCAGATCGGGCCCAAGCCAGTGCGCATTATGGTAAGAGCTGCCGCCGCCTGCCGGCTGCAGGGCTTGTTTAAAGCGGGCACCGCTGTCTTACACATGACTGCCTCGTGTCTCCAAGCGTGTCAAGCGTGTCCCATGCGTGCGTGCCTGCAACTAACCTCCATGCGGCTCGCCTGAACGACAGATCACCGGACGTGGCATGGCGGCCTGCTCCGCCACGTATGAGTATGTGGACCTGTGGTCCCGCCGCACCACCTGGGGTGGCGGCGCGCCACCCGTGGAGGGCTCTCTGGTGTCCATCCCGCCCGGCATCAACGTAATGCTGGACGTCAGCCCGCCGCTGCTGGGCGCGCTGGTCGTTGAGGGCCGCCTCACCTTTGACGAGTCGCTTACAGACGAGATCGAGCTGCGGGTGCGGGCTTAGCGGTTTGAAGCAGCCGTGCACGCGGGCTGCTGGCACACGCATAGCCAGCTACCGCGCGCCCCCAGATCAGGGGCTTTACTTCCTGTCACCTGCTTCGTCTAACTCCTCGCTGACCAGTTCCACGCGCTGCCCTCACTTCAGGCCAACTACATCATTGTTCGTAACGGTGGCGTCCTGTCCGTGGGAACGGAGGACGTGCCGTACGGTGGCAAGAAGGCCAAGATCACGTTAGTGGCGCGGCCGCACGAAATCCTGGAGCTGCCGCTGTACGGCGGCAAGGCGCTGGCGGTGCGCGACGGCCTTGTGGTTTTCCACGGACAGCACAAGGTACGTGCGTGCGGGCGCGTGCATGTGCTTTGTTCAGTTGCGGGGCAGAAGAGGCGCTTGGTTGTGACTCGGGCGGGTGCAACTTGGGGAGGGCTGGGATGTTGTGTGTTAGTGGGCTGAGCTGGTTGGTTTGTCAATGTGCGTCGCAGACTCCGACGTTCACGCGGCTGACGCAAACGGCCGACGTCAACTCAACCGTCCTGAACCTTGCTGGCGTGGTGAACTGGGTGGCGGGAGATGAGATTGCCGTTGCCTCATCTTCCTTCTTCACTGATGAGTCTGAGACGGTGAGCAGCGGCTGGCCATGCGAATGCGTTCCGCACCCGGTCGTGCGTGGCCTCTGTTGCACAGCATGTATTGTGCCGCCAGGCAGCAAAGGAAACCTCGTTTCCATATATGCCTTCACGCAACTTGCCCATGACAACCTGTACCTCGCTCATGGCCGCCCACCAGGCCATCATCGTGTCTGTGGAGGTCGACGACTACTACAACGTAAGCACCATCCGCATCGACCGCAAGCTCAACTTCACGCACCTGGGCGTGGTCGAGGAGATCGCCGGCGGCGCGGCGGGCGCGTCCATCGACATGCGCGCCGAGGTGGCGGTGCTCACACGCAATGTGGTCTTCCAGGGTGACGAGGACAGCGAGCGCTACATGTTCGGCGCGCAGATCATGGTGAACACGCCCTCCACCCGGCCGCGTGCCAACATCCGGTTTGAGCAGGCGGAGTTCCGGCAGACGGGCCAGGCATTCCGCCTGGGGCGCTACTCGATCCACTTCCACATGCACGGCGATCTGGCGTACCAGTCCTGGGTCAAGGGCTGCGCCATCCACCACACCTACAACCGCGCCGTCACCATCCACGGCAGCCACCGCGTCATCCTGCGGGACAACGTCGCCTACCAGTGCATGGGACACACGTTCTTCCTGGAGGTAGGTGTCCGCGCAGTACGTCAGTTGCATGTACGGTGGGGCCTGCCCGCTGGGAGGTGGCTAGGAGCGAGGTGGCTGAGTTCCCGGGGCGCACACGTGACGGCATGCGTGCGCATGGAAGGGAGGCTGCGGTGCCGCTCTTACAATGTGTCGACGTATGTACGATGCCATCCATTGCTGAACGTCTTGACTCCACGCTCGCCCGCAGGACGGCATTGAGACGGGTAACATTATTGAGGGCAACCTGGGCTTCTCCACCAAGGCCTCGCCGGCGCTACTCAACACCGACACCACGCCCGCCACCTTTTGGATCACCAACCCCAACAACACCTACCGCAACAACGTCGCCGCCGGTGAGCCGAAGCCCCACCCGCGCACAATCTACGCAAAGCCATTGATTGCACCATACTCATGCGCGCGCGTGCCTGGTCAAACCCTATCACTGGCCCTATCTGTCCAATGAATGCGCATCTTGAACGGCTCCTTCCCCTGCCCCTGCTGCCTCCCTCCAGGCTCGGACGCCTATGGCTACTGGGTGCGACTGCTGGATCACCCTGAGGGCCCCTCCTACACCACATCGGTGTGCCCCAAGTTCACGCCGCTGGGGCGCTTTGAAAACAACGTGGCGCACAGCAACATGTTCTACGGCCTGCGCGTGCACCCCGAGTATTACCCCAAGAAGGTGGGACAGCAGATGCAAGGGCAAAAATGCCTACCGTGTGCTGCAGCCAAAATCGCGTGTTTGGGGCGTGATGACATCCGGATACAGAAGAGGTACTACGGCACTAGCTATTATGGCAGTCTCCTGCGCGATGACAAGCCGTATGCCTGGCCGCTTATTTGTGTGAGTGTGCCGTATTGTGTCTGTGCGTGCGCAGGAGCCGTGTGCGGACAACAAGTTCCAACAGGTCCCGGCCGTGTTTAATGGCCTAACCACCTACAAGAACGGCGTCAAGGGAGCCATTGCCACGCAGGTGCGTGTCCGCAAGAGCATGCACGCTCGTGACATGCTAGACTGTAAAGCTCGCTAACGCTCCAGAACAAACCTGAAACGACTTCCGTGCGCACAGGTGGGTCTGGTGGTGTTCTCAAACATCACGGCCGCGGACAACGGCGCCGGCCCCAAGATGCACATTGTGAACGGCAAGGACAACGGCGCCGGCATTGAGTTCTCCTGGATTGTGGACGACCGCAACCGGGCCAACGTACCTCTGGACTTGATGGCTGGTGCGTGCAGGAGGGCAGGCAGGCGGGGGCCGGGGCCGGCAAGCCACGACACACCAGGCGGCGGAGGCGCCTTTGCTTTGCGGTTTACAACGCGAACGCGTGCGGACAACATGCGCCAACATGGACACGTGCACATGAATGTTTGACACATTGCCGTGTTCACCCACAGGCCTTCGTGACTCCATCATTGTCAGCCGCACAGTGGGTGGCTTCGTGGGCACCGCCGGCCAGTGGCCTGCTCGTGACCGCAAGGTGAGCGCTTGGCGGCTGCCCGGCATGCGTGCACAGTCGGAATGTCAAATGCCAATCGAGCGCTGCCAGGCCTGCCCAAGCCGCCATATGCACACTGCAATCCCAACCGACCAACCTGTATGTGCTGCTGCTCCTGCCCCTGCACCCCACGCCTGCCTGCAACCCATTCCTTCCATGTCAGATCACCGGCATCATCACCCAGAGCCCGCCGCTGGGAGATCCCAAGCACAGTGCGCTGCTGTCCATCACCAACGTCACCTTCGTGGACTACACCGGCGGCCAGTTCTTCGCGCTGGAGGGCTGCGGTGAGCCGCAGTCCGCACACGACGCTTTGAGCATTACACAGCTAGCCATCATGATGCGAACATACGTATTAGACTGGGACTGCTGCTGGTTGCGTGTGCGTGCTGTCGTAAGCGCCAAGCCCAGTGCATGGAAGGCGGTGCCGCCTTGCTGGGCGGCATTCCCCAACCCACATGTACCACAGCTCGCATATGCGGCTGCAGTTTCTCCTTGCAGCACGACTGTTTCCTTACGGGATTGGTTCAAAGTTAACCCCAACCCACCGCCCGCCTGCCGCCCTCCCTTTTTGCTCCTGTACGCGTGCGCAGGCAAGTGCAAGACGTTCCAGGGCGGCGCCACCTCTTTCATGAAGCAGCTGCGCTTCGTGCAGTCCAACGCCGGCAGCTACCCCGCCCTTTCATCCTGGAGCTACGGACACCAGGCCGTGTACCTGGACACGGACGGCTCGCTGATCAACAGCCAGAACCTGCCGCCCGAGCTCATGTCGGCGCTGCCCTGGAGCCTGGCCACGCCGGGCGGCACGTGGCACTCAGCTGTGGAGAGCGAGCTCTTTGACCCGGCGGAGTGCGTGTACGTGCGCGGCAAGGGCACGTCCAATGACGGCGCCATCTGCAGCCCAGACTTGGTGTTCAGGTGGGAGAGGCAATGCTGCGCATGTGCACGGTGGCTTACGGATACTCGCTCTCTTAGCCACTCTCACCGCGTACAACTCAGGCTCATACCATGATGAGAACCACAACGCCCTCCACTGCCCCGTCCGCCCAGGCGCATAATGCTCAACGAGCACCTGCCCACCAGCATCGAGTTCCGCGACCTGCGCGTGACCAGCCTGGCCACCAACCGCACCTCGCTTGTGCACTTCACCAAGTACAACGAGAAGGGCTACCAGTTCACGGCCGCCACGCACCGCGACTACTGGCTGCAATGGGAGAGCCCCTTTCGAGTGGACCCCACCACCGCGCGCTTCCACAAGATGGATCTGATGAACGACACTGACGGTTGGATCCACATGGTGAGCGGGAGCTGCTGCTGGTTTCGCAAGTTCCCATGCGTGTGTGTGCTCCTGGTCCAGCAGCAGTGTCGGCTACAAAACGTGACGCTGCACAGTGCCAATGCGAGTGACCACTGCCGTGCCAATTCCTTGAGCTAACAGTGCACTCAACGCGCGTGGTGGCCGCGCATGTACCTGTGCGTGTGCGCAGAGCTTCAAGTTCCTGGCCCGCAACGACCGCGTGGAGGTCAACGGCGCCGTCACTGCGGGCGCCTACCCCGGCCCGCCGCCTGAGGGCGCCCCGCACGGCTCCTCCTACTACAGCAAGCTGCTGCAGCCCAACTCCTGGTGGTGGGGCAACTTCACCTACAACGACACCAAGTTCACCATGTACATGGCGGGCGACCAGGACGAGTGAGTTACCGGAACATTGCTTCTTGCTTGCACGTGCGCAAGCCCTGATGCTGCGTGCCCTCGCTCCTATCCTGCCATGTCCGGACTGAGCGGTTTGCGGTCACAGAGTTTCGGCCATGGACTGAAATGTGAATCCGCCGTGCGTGCGCGTTGCATCCCTCCCGTCCGCCCCTCCGCAGCATCCTGCGCGTGACGCCGCAAGCCTGCCCAGTGACCGGCTGCACGTTTGACTTCAACGTCACCGCTGACCTGCGCGGCACTCTGTTCTGGAGTGACGACAACACGTGGCTCAACCGCGCGGGCGGCAAGCCCAAAGCCGGCGAGAACGTGACGGTGCCGTTCGGCTGGAACCTGATCCTCGACGAAGACACACCGCCGCTGGCGGACGTCGTGGTTCTGGTGAGTGGGGATCAGCTTGCTGGAGTGCAGCCGCCGGCTGCTTGCGTGCGCGGCTTACTTGGTGCGTGCAGTGTTCACCGTTAGTTCGTTGCTACCGTACACCACTGTTACAAGCTGTTGCACTTACACGGCGGCCGCGGCACCACAGGGCAACCTGACGTTCGAGACGGCGAGCAGGAACGTGCTCACTGCTAACAACATCTTCGTGGCGGCGGGCGGCCGCCTCAGCGCAGGCGCGCCCGGCACGCCACTGCCGCCTGCCGCCCGCGCCACCATCCGCCTGAGCGGCTACCGTGGCGATGCCAGCCGCGCCATGGCCTCAGACCTTGTGTTTGGTTCCAAGGTGCGCATGAGGCGCCGTCGCAACACTTGCACTGGGCCAGCACAGCTACAGTCCAGCTCAGGCGGACGATGTCTGGCACCGCCACAATAATCCATCTCACTGCCCCTAGCAAGATGAATAACTTTCTTACCTAGCACATCCTCTTCAACCCTGCCCCTCTTTTGCAGTTCATTTCCGTGTTCCGTGGCGGCACCCTGGATCTGCACGGCTCGAGTGTGGGCAGTCGCTGGACGCGGCTGGGTGCAACCGCCGCCGCCGGCTCCAACTACCTGGTCCTGGACCCGCCGCAGCCGGGCTGGGCCGTGGGCTCTAGCATTCTGGTCACCTCCTCCTCCTACAACGTGTGGCAGGCGGAGGAGCGGACCATCACAGCGGTGCAGGTGAGAGCGGGCGCCTCGTGACGCGTATGGGACAGTGCGTTTGTGTTGTAGCGCACCCTGATCCGGACGCCGTACGCGTCGGAAACTTCGTCGCCCATGACCACGCATGGCGTTTGACCTTACACACAGAACAACGGCGGCACCATCTTCCTGGACTCGCCACTGGTGCACCCGCACTACGCCTTCACCGCGTCCTTCTCTGGCGCCCCCACGGTAGGAACCCGGGAGCACCAGCTGTGGCGTGCGCGTTTTCTCATGTTTTGCCCGCCCACGGGCTTTGGGGCCATCAATCTTACCTACCTGTACTTCCTCAGCTGGTGATACTGTATTGGGCCGGCCTGCTCTTACGCCCCCGCCGCGCTCAAACCGTATGCAAGCAGGTTGTGGACATGCGTGCCGAGGTGGCTCTGTTGAGCTCGAATGTGGTGTTGGAGTCGCTGGAGGGCACGGGGGTGGAAGCGGCGGTGGGCGGGGAGCGCTACGGCTGCCGCGTCATTGTGAACGGCGCCTCAACCGCGCGCATCAGCAACACGGCGGTGAGCGGTTGCATGTAGTGCTGCTTGTTTGTGAGTTGCCTGAAGCCCACCGCTTTGCGCTCAACCGTTGTGTGTCGTACGAGGGGACCGCAAAGCGCGAGCCAATCAACCGCTCTGTGTGTTCATGTGACTTTCTGCCCGCAGCTGCGCTACTGCGGCCAGGCCGGCCTGGACCGCGCCACGATCCTGTTCGACCGCCTGACAGCGCTGCAGGGCGGCGCGCCGAACCCCAGCTTCGTTGCAGACAGCGTCCTGTACAAGTCGCAGGAGGGTGAGCGCCAACTTGCAGTGCCCGCACGGCTGCTGGTGTCCAGAGCACCATTGCAATGAACCTGCACGGCTGCGCGACTGCACTGCTTGCTAACATACCTGGGCTTCCTGCTTGGTGCTTCATCCTTGTATGCTTTCCATTCCTGTCCTGCCTATTGCAGCCGCGGTGTTCGTCGACGGCGACAACTTCACCTCGCCCATCACCTTATCGGGCAACGTCATCTTCGGCTCCTACGACAAAGACACAGTGGAGGTCATGACATCGGGCAACCTCATCCGGGGCAACCTGGCTCTGGGCCTCGTCAAGGTAGGTGTGCGCACACGCGTGGCTTGTAGGGCACACCCGTGCCTTTGGTTGTCAGTTCATCGCCAATTGCGCGGGGTACACCTACCTTTGCGGGAGGGAATAGCCTAGTCTCTAGCCTTGTCCTGCACACCTTTCGCCTCATACCCGCCGGAGCCTGACAGGTTCCCTGCGCCTCCCGCCTACCTTTCTCTCACGCCTCATTCCCCTCCTCCCCTGCCCCGCCTGCTGGCCACAACAGATCATGGACGGCGTGTCAGGCTTCGACACGCGCCTGCCGGCGGTGTTCAACTTCCACAGCGCCAGGAACAACGTCACCGGCAACGTGGTTGCCGGTTCCGAGCGCCTCGGCTACCGCCTGGCCGGCCCGCCCTGCAGCGCCGTCAACACCACCAGTCTGGGCGTCGGCACGCCCTACGTCTTCCTAAACAACAGCGCGCACAGCACACTTGTCGGCATGGTGCTGGAGGCGTCCAACGAGTCACTGGCGGAGGGTTGCACCGCGCTCGCCAACTTCACAAGCTACATGGCTTGGGACTTCGACTTGCTCACACTCAAGGGCATTGAGACGCACGTGCTGCTGCGCCGCATCAACTCGCTCAATCCCAAACACGCCGGCGTGCTGGTGCTCAAGGTGCGTGCGTGGGTGGACTGGGGAGCCAGTGCTTAGGGTCGGGGCCCATGTCTTGCGTCGTTGTGGATCCTCGCGCACGCACGGCGGCGGATTCTCACAGGCTGCTCGCATGTGGTTGATTTGCTTCACACCTCTGCAGGTGGGCGAAATGACGCAAAAGGCAGAGGTGGAGATGTTCGACAGCATCATCGCCGGCCGCACGCACCCGGAAGTGTGCGCCTTGTGCGAGCAGCAGGGCCAGCCTGGCTGTCACCCCAAGCTGAGCGTGCAGTCGTACAACTCCTGGAACCCCTTCACGCCGTCCGTGGGCCTCGTGTCCGCCACCTTTGCCACCGAGTTTACGCCCGGGCCCGAGGTGCGCACGTATACTTTGTAGGCTGGGAGCCTGTGTCGTAGCACGGCCTAGCACGACAAGCGTGTCAGGACAGTCTGTAACAGCGCACGGCCCGCCCCCAGATTGCCCGCCTGACGCACTGCTCCAACGCTCTCCGTCCCCTTTTTCATACCCGCAGCAAAAGCCATGGGACGGCCTCAAGGGCTACCAGACTATTCACGGCATCATGCGCGTGTACGGGACCACCTTTGCCAACTGGGCCGGCGCCTCGGCCTGCCCCGGCTCGGCCCAGGGCGCCTATGCGCTGGCCAACCACCCCAAGGCGCCCGACGCATTCCACCCGCACTACCTGTACCGCAGCAACGTGGTCAACGTGCGCAGCACCACGTGAGTCGTCCCATCGCGCCGGGTCTGCATTGCAGATATAAAACACCGCCCACGCTTTCTTGCTGAGTTGCCGTTACCATCCTGGCAGCATAACGCATGCATGGCCAACTTTCCCTATCGCTCGTCATTCTCAATGCGCACCTTGCTGCCCCCCCCCCCTGCCCATGCGCCTGCCACCTACCACAGCACGGAGAGCGGGCTGTTCCTGTTCACGGGGCCCAACCCCGACTGGCGCAACGAGGCCGACTGCGGTTTCCAGACCTACACCCAGCCCGACGGCTCCATTTTGGTGAGGGCTAGCTGTGGGATTGGCCCTGTTTAGCACATACAGTACTACCGCTGTACTCGCGGCACACACCTAGGCTCTCCAGGCATTTAGGCAAGCTGTCTCATCCGCCTTGCTTGGCACTGGCACTGGGCTTCCTGTGTATCGCCTGCACCGCTGGCCTGTCGCCCTGCTGCTCACCGAATCACCACGTGCTGTGTGGTGCAGGAGCTCAACTGCGCCGGCCCCAAGCACGCGCATTTCCGTGACCTGGACGGCACACTGCTGTCAGGACTAACCGGTGCGGGCTGGAACGCCACGGCCGGTGACACGGCGGTCGGCTACTTCGGCAGCCCCCGCAGCTTCCCGTATGACCAGGTGTGTCCCTGTGTGCACATGCTCTGCTATCGCTTCCTGCCTTTTACTACCTAACCTCTTCTAACTTTTACAGCCTAGGTTGAGGCATGCTTGCTCTTGACCTGACGTGCGCTGCTGCATTCGATAATCCTGTCTGTCCGCCGCAGGGTACGCCGGTGATCCCCGGCCCCTGCACCTTCCTGCCCGCAATCGACGGCTACGCCTGCGCCGCCAACTCCTCGGCCTACGCGCTGCCCAACGCCGACATGAAGCCGGTTGTCCCCGCGGCCGCGGGTGGTATCGGCGGCAACCAGCAGCTGTTTGTGCTGGAGAGCCGCGACGCCGACACCGAGGATCGCAACTTTGGACCCGTGTTCTTCAACGTCAGTGGCTCCATCGACATGACGGTCGTGGCGATGGACCAGGGCTGGTGCTTCGCCTACACCTGCCAGAAGCGCCTGTCCACCTTCTGGACGTACCTGCCCATCGGTCACGTGGTTGGCATCAACTTCACCGGCACACCTGCCACGGTGTTTCGGACGTGGCTGCCGTACGCGGCGCCCGAGGAGGAGATTGTCGTAGAGATATATTACATGATGATCCCTAACCGGTGGGTGGCTGGTGCGGGTGAGGCGCGCGGGTGGTGCGGACGGGCAGGTGTGTGGGGCGGGCGGGAGGGGCGCGCGGGCTTCATGTATGGTTTTGGCCATGCAGCTAGGCCAAGAGAGCGGTGGTCCTGGCCGGCTGTGTCAGGGCACCTTTACCGTATGCTGGTGTTGGGCATGCGTGTGCTGCTAGCAACTTGACTCTACCACACGTACGCACACAGGCGCTTCGTGTGGCTTCCGGAGTCGGGCCGCGTGCCCGCTTCCAACTTCAAGCCGCGCCCCTACGACGGCGCCACCGCTCATGGCGACTACTATTGGGACCAGAACACCACCACCCTCACTGTCAAAATCACCGGTGGACGCACGCTGGAGGTCCGCGGCGAGAACGCTGTGGTTGTGGGCTGGGGCCTGGCGCTCAGCATCAACCAGTTCTACGACACGCAGGAACTGTTCCTGACAAACCTCGCCAACTTCCTGGGCATTCCGCGCTCGCGCATCTATGTAGCCAAGATTGTGCCGGGCTCATCGCGACGCCGCGCGGCTCTGGAAGGCGGCAGTGGCGGCAGCAGCGGGTCACAGGTCGACATCATGATCTATGACGACCCCGCTACAAGCAACAACGACGTAAGTAGTGGCTTTCTTCCGCTTCAGTGCATGGTGGCTGGGCGACATGCATACGTTGTTATGCACAGGGGCCTTGCCGCGTGGCGCGCCGATGTTGAGCTGCTGTGCTTGTGTCCTCCTTCCGCAGCCACTGCCGGAGCCTCAAATTGACACGTCGGGCAACGTGGACTCGGAGTCTGCAGCGCCGCTGCTGGGCGCCAGTCAGTCGGAGCGCGAGGCCGCACGTGCCGAGGTGCTGGGCCAGCTGTCGCCGCCACCCATGCCGCCCCCCATGCCGGTGCTGCTGAACATGGTCGTGTTCGATCCGCCGGCACCGCCCAGCCCGCCCTCGCCGCCCCTTCCGCCGTCGCCGGCGCCGTCGCCGCCGCCGAGCCCCGCGCCTCCGTCGCCGGCCCCGCCCTCGCCGCCTTCACCTGCCCCGCCGTCTCCAACGCCTCCGGGTCCCCCGTCACCCAGGTTACCCAGCCCCGCGCCCCCACCAAGCCCCGGAATAGCTGTGTCGCCACCGGTTCCGCCGTCGCCCGCGCCTCCTCGCCCCTCGCCTCCCGTCCCGCCGCCGTCGCCCGCCCCGCCATCACCTCCTCAGCCGCCTGCGCCGCCGTCGCCTAACCCCAGCGGCGTCAGCTTCACGGCCGCGCTGTCCAACCTCAAGGCGCTCATCGTAGATACCAACACTGCCTCTGCTGTGCTGGGAGTGACGGTGGCGGAGGTGGCAGATGTGCAAGTGCTGGCAGGAGTGTCTTCCAGTGATGGTGGCAGCGGAGGAGCGGACGGCGGCTCAGGCACGAACGATGATTTCAACAACGGCGCAGGAGACCTGCTTAAGGCACTGGGGCGGGCGCCGCCCTCACCGGCACCGCCGTCGCCAGATCCGCCCTCACCTCCCCCGTTGCCACCGCCGTCGCCACCGACGCCGCCCAGTCCTCGGCCACCCAGCCCACGGCCGCCTAGCCCACGGCCACCTAGCCCTGTGCCTCCCAGCCCTGTGCCGCCCAGCCCAGCACCCCCCAGCCCTCGTCCGCCTCTGCCGAGCCCACCAGCACCGCGCCCGCCGCGGCCGCTGCCGCCGTCGCCGCGGCCGCCGCGCCCGCCGTCCCCGCCCAGCCCGTCTCCTCCCAGCCCGAGGCCCCCGGCGCCGCCCAGCCCTTCCCCGCCAAGCCCACGGCCGCCAAGCCCGGCGCCGCCCAGTCCGGCACCGCCCAGCCCCGTGCCACCTAGCCCCGCTCCTCCCAGCCCGGCGCCACCAGGACCGCTCCCTCCCAGTCCGAGGCCCCCGGCGCCGCCCAGCCCTTCCCCGCCAAGCCCGCGGCCGCCCAGTCCCAACCCGCCGAGCCCAAGGCCCCCCGCGCCTCCGAGTCCGCCTCCCAAGCCCCCGGTACCACCGAGTCCTCCCCCGAAGCCGCCTGTACCGCCCAGCCCACCGCCGGCGCCACCCATGCCGCCCCGGCCGCCATCACCTTCGCCACCCAGCCCGCGGCCGCCCAGCCCTCCGCCGCGGCCCCCATCGCCAACTCCGCCGAGCCCTAAGCCGCCCGGGCCTAGCCCGCCGCCGGCACCACCCAGCCCCTCGCCACCGAGCCCAGCACCTCCATCACCGCCGTCGCCTGCACCGCCGGTGCCTCCCAGCCCTGTGCCCCCGAGCCCATCGCCTCCCAGCCCCGCGCCACCTAGCCCATCGCCACCCAGCCCATTGCCACCGGTGCCGCCCAGTCCGCTGCCGCCGCGGCCTCCGAGCCCGACGCCGCCTTCCCCCAAGCCACCGCGCCCGCCGAGGTAAGAGACTGAGAGCAAGCCTTTGTGTCCAGCTCCTTTCGTTGTCTTGTCCTCACTTACCTGCAGTCCCCTCCGGCTAGCCTTGACCCACACCTTATCACCCGTGTACTACCCACGAACACAGCCCACCGCCGGCGCCTCCGGTGCCGCCCAGTCCACCGCCGTCCCCACCAGTACCGCCCGGTCCGCCCCCTAAGCCCCCCTCGCCGCCGCGGCCTCCGAGGTGGGTTTCGGCCCACATATAATTAGCTCTGCGCACAAGCGCGTTACTAGCACCTTACTTGCTCATGTGGGCTCTGCCTTGCTCTCAGCACAACGCGCCATGGCACCGTACATGCCCCACCTCCTGGCCTAAGGCTCAGACTCTACTCCCCCTTCCCCTCACAGCCCTTCGCCGCCCAGCCCGCGGCCGCCCAGCCCACCACCGCGGCCCCCATCACCCACTCCGCCGAGCCCTAAGCCGCCCGGGCCGAGCCCACCGCCGGCACCTCCGGGACCTCCGACGCCGCCATCCCCACCACCTACACCTCCCTCGCCAGAGCCGCCGAGCCCGGCTCCGCCGTCTCCTCCCGCACCTCCCTCACCACAGCCGCCGAGCCCGCAGCCGCCGTCGCCGGCCCCGTCGCCACTGCCGCCCAGCCCGTCTCCCCCCAGCCCGAGGCCACCTGTGCCTCCCAGCCCCTCGCCCCCCAGCCCTCGGCCGCCGTCGCCTGCTCCGTCACCGCGGCCGCCCAGCCCCTCGCCCCCCAGCCCTCGGCCGCCGTCGCCTGCTCCGTCACCGGTGCCGCCCAGCCCGGCTCCCCCCAGCCCGAGGCCACCTGTGCCTCCCAGCCCCTCGCCCCCCAGCCCTCGGCCGCCGTCGCCTGCTCCGTCACCGCGGCCGCCCAGCCCCTCGCCCCCCAGCCCTCGGCCGCCGTCGCCTGCTCCGTCGCCGGTGCCCCCCAGCCCGGCTCCCCCCAGCCCGAGGCCGCCGTCACCTGCTCCGTCGCCGGTGCCTCCCAGCCCGGCTCCCCCCAGCCCGAGGCCACCTGTGCCGCCCAGCCCCTCGCCCCCCAGCCCTCGGCCGCCGTCACCTGCTCCGTCGCCGGTGCCTCCCAGCCCGGCTCCCCCCAGCCCTCGGCCGCCGTCGCCTGCTCCGTCACCGCGGCCGCCCAGCCCCTCGCCCCCCAGCCCGCGGCCCCCGCTACCTCCCTCACCGCAGCCTCCCAGCCGGTCCCCGCCCACGCCGCCTCCGTGGCCGAAGCCCCCCAGCCCCGCGCCTTAACGGGCCTGGTGGTTATGGCAGGCACACGGGTTGCAGCATTCATTTGATGCTGTAACCGTGCAAAGCAGGGATGGATGCAAGGAAGCGCTCCTTGCGGGCTTGATTGTATTGTTGGCTTATGAGCGTTCTCATTCGAGCCATGCCATTGGCATGTGCTGTATATAATGTCATTCGTTCATTGTGAGCGCACTACTACCATTGTGAGTACCTGAGGAATCCAAATGAGGACAGTGAGCGAGCAAGTGCGGCGTGGCCACATCCGCATGCATGTACGCTTGAAGCACGTACTGAGATTAATCATGTGCTGCACACATTCATGTACGTACCCTTTGTGTGCTTATCACACCGCGCGTATCTGCTTGCAACGCTAAAAGGGCTGACAGAGTTTTACTTGTGCACTGCACCGTGCCAAACACGCCGGACCTACCTAAAAAGGTCATCGATCCATTCATCCCCGCTGCCGAGCATTATAGAGGTGTGCTGCAATGCACGTACTGTCATACTTGGTTGGCGTTACGGAAGATGTATGCGCTGCGAACCTTGCGTTCCCTAGTATGGTACGTGTTGGCGCTGCCAGCCAAGCCTCTGCGCAATGGGGCGAGTGCTAGGCAAGCGTTGCGAACGAGATCAGGATGTATGTATGTGCGTGCGCGTGTGCGTACGTGTGCGTGTATCTATCTCTTCTTCTCCATTCCATTCATGTTTGCTGCTTGCGTGGCGCTGGAACGCGCTGTACGCTGCTACTCCAATGCCGGATTCTTAGGGGCGGTAGCTTATATGTAGTTGGACCCGAAGGCATAATCATTCACATCGCGACTGCGTGCACGCTGGTTGGCGGTTGCACGACTGCATACTTTGTAATTGGGCATGGAGGCAACACCTTTCTGATTCCGCCTTACCCTTTGCATGGGCGTATGCGTATCACCAACCATGGTTCAGTCCCTTTCACATCATTCGCAACCACTGCTGTTTGCCACGCGACCTTGACTTACACTACAACATTGTGTGCATCAACTCAACCTACTCAACCAGAACTCCTCATCTAAACAGTATGCATACATGTCTACTCTCCTGCTCCCATCCTAGCGTAGGCATACATTCACTGGTTGGCTTGTACCACCACGGCATACATTGCTGCTGGGGCCCTAAGTTGTTCACTAACCTTACACCACCGGGCTCAGCACATTGTCAATCAGGAAGATGGTGGCCTGTGCAGCGGGAGGGGTGCAGCAGCAGCGATATGTTATGTGAACGAACACAAACCTCGTACATGTGCATGTTGGGCATAATCCGGGACCACAAATGCGCAGGCAAGTGCGCAGGTCGCGCATCACGCAACCGCGAACCACAAACAATCAATGCTTTAACACCTTTTCCGCTGCACCATGCACGCAGTCGAGCGCACTGACGTTGCCAGTGGAGATGTCAGACTGGATGACGTTGGCAGTGACACTGCCGGCAGACACGGTCAGCTGGCCACCGCTGCGGGGCCAAACAGTCAAAGAGGGGGGGGTTATATGCCCGAACCCAACGAATAAGTGAGCGCGGCAGCGATAGGTGGCACCGGGCGTGTCCGTAGGTGTCACTGTGTCAGCAAAGCAGAGGACGTGCCTTTCGCCAGCTGCCGACATTACCACCCTGTTTTAGACATGTGTGACTTTCCCAAGTGACCATTACCCCGCGTAGGCGAACAGTCCCCTGTTCGCACGGGGCGTACGCCCCTCGCGAGCCCCACTCACGCCTTGGACACGGTGAGGGGGACGCCCGCCACCGTGTTATAGGAGGAGGAGCCCTCGGGGAAGTCGGCGCTGGTCAGCGTCTTGTTGGGAATGACTGCGGGGCACGCGCAAGGAGGGAGGCATGCGGTGGCAAGGGTTAGGGGATATCATAGCCGGAGTCATACGCAAAGCGAAATGACTACGCTTGGCTCCGGCATCACCACACACACACACACACACACACACGGGCCCTCTCCAACCCCGCTCCATGCCCTCCCCATCACACATATACGATACGCCCACATGCCCCCTCTCCTCACCGTGCGCGGTGACGGCGCTCTTGCCGCTGCCGGTGGCCAGGTCGGCGCTGGTGGCACCAGAGCTGGTCACGTAGGCCTGAAAGGGAGGTGCGGCAGAGCGGCACGGCAACGGTCACAATCGGACGATAGCTGGGCACAAGCACGGGCCGCTGCAACAGCGGTACCGACGCCGCCCCCCATGGCCCCATCATGTGTTGCATACAGTCGCCAGCCTGCCCGAGCAATGCGGCACCCAGCCTGTGACTCTGTCAGCCCCCGTGCACGTGATGCGGCGCCGCCCCTCCCTCGCTTCCCACACCCCCAGCTCGCGGCCAACAGCGCCTCCCTCCCGGCACCACCACAGCGCCACCCGTCTCCCACCAGCCTCCTACCCGTCTCCCACCCGTCCGGCTGCCCCACCTACTCACACCGTCACCCACCTTGATGGCATCATCGGAGGGCACGAACACGGTGGAGACTTTGGACAGCAGTTCGGCGTCCAGGCCGGCAGCCATGGCGGCGGCCGAGCCCCAGCTCATGCCCTTGACGGGCGAGGTAGGAGCGCCCGACATGATTCGGGTTTAGTGGGAAAAGAAACAAGCGGGAATGGGCAGGGGAGTAGCTCGGGCTCTGGGCTGGCGGAGTAGCACGGGCAGAGGTAAACTTGGTTGGGAGAAGTCACTTAGGTATGTTGTGAAGAGGTTGGAGTTGTGGATTGGATTGTAGACGAATGCGGCCGGAACACCTCCAGAATGGGTACGGCGCCATTAGCGAAGGCGTGGCGCGTGTGATGGTCAGAAGCAGCCACGTCGCCCCAGCCATGTGCTCGGTAATGAACACGCAAGGACGTAACCGGTTTGGTAACCGGCGGCGGCCCCTGGGTCGCGTCAGAGGCCGGTGGCGGCGTGGCGGCGGCGAAATTGCAACATGTCAAGATGTCTAGACATTTTACATGGCTTCCACAAAGGCACTTTGTCTAGACAAAAAAATCGTGGATTTGGGGGCCTGTTTGTCTACCCCCTTGACAAAAATTTCCGCTCCAGAGGCCAGGAATGTCTGGGTCAAGACATTCCCCCGCAAACAAGATACGACCCCTGCCACGTAGCTACTGCACTCGCACCTTTGCTTGAGTGAGCAGCCGCGAGTTTGAGTGCAGGGCTCCGCATTGCGAGGACTCCCTGCCCCATCGCACACCCTGCACCTGGCTGCTGCGACCAAAACTGGACGCGGTCAACTGTGGCAGCGTTTTGCTTGCTACGGAACAATCGCCGCGACTGCAGTTACCTCGAGGCTTACAGTCGTTCACACAGTCGTTCGCACAGCTGCTTTGCCACTGCATCCAGTCCTGGTCGCGCGTTCCCAGCCCTTGCTTTCCGGCGCCCGGCTCAGGCGCCTCCTCGTGGACTTGCACCCCGCCAAGCGCCAACCTCCCCTTTTGCTGCACGGCCCCACACCCTCTTCCCACCACGGGCACTCCTCCTCCCACCCTCCGCGTCCCCCCACATCCACACCCACCACCACCTCCAGGCCAGCATGCCCACGCCCTCACACCACCTCCACCGGGCCCCTGCCCCTCCCCCTGCCCTTGCCCCTGCCCTTGCCCCTGCCCCCTCGGCCCCTCCTCCTACTCGGGCACGGTGTGCACAGGCATGCCCTTCTGGTTGCGCTCGATGATTTGTTTGGCGAGCGGCACCTGCCGCCCCAACACCAGGCTGCTCACGGTTCCGCGCCCGTTGGCGCCGCGCGCGGTACGGCCCACGCGGCGTACGTACTCGGAGGGGTCGCGCGGGAAGTCGAACAGCACCACGTGCTCGCAATACAGCACGTCGATGCCTGGGGAGACGGGGGAGAGGAGAGGGGGCGGCGGAGAGGGGGTGACCAGATCAAAGCAAACCCAAAGTGCACTGGGAGGAGAGGCCTCCAGCAACTCTGTGCCACGCAATGCGGCACTTCCAACGCTCAGGCCGACGTACAATCAACGCCGCCCCTTCTCCCGCTGCTCCCACCTCGGGACGTGCGGTCTGTCGCCACCAGCACCAGCGCAGGCTCCCCCGCCGGCGCCCCCTCCTCCTTCTGGTCCTCCTTGGCCGCCGCATCCGCCACATCATCCCGGTCCACCACCACCGCCTGCCGACCCAGCGCCCGCGTCGCAGCCGCCGAGGCCGCAGCGGCCGCCGCCATCCGCTGCTGCTTGGCGGCCGAGGCCGCCGCCGCCTCCGCGCCCACCGGCTGCAGGAACAAGGACATGTGCTGTGCGCGGATCTCGTCGCGGATGGCCTCGTGGTAGGGCAGCACCCTGCGGGAGCAGGAGCAGCAGCAGTACCAGGTGGGGCGTGGGGCACGGGGTGAAGACGGTTGGGGTTGCGGTCAAGGGCTGGTGCGTGTGTAGGCGCGCGTGCAGCCCCTGAGGGACAGGGTGCTGGAAAGCAGATCTTCCGCAACCCCAAGCCGCCTGCAATCTGCTCTGCTTGCCGGCCGCGGATCCTCCGCCAGCCCCCCCAAACGGTTCCACCACCCAGGCCCCCACCTGTACTTCTCCTCCTGCGGGTCCTCGCGCCGCAGGTAGTTCTCCACGTCACGGCAGGCGTCGATCTTGTTGCAGAACACAATGGTGCGCGCCGCCTTGTGCCGGTCCACCACCGTTTGGAGAGCCTGTTGGCACGGGGGCCAAGGCGTGGGGTGGAGATGGGGTTTTACAGGGAGGTTGGCGTCGCTGTGACAGGGTCCCGGTGCCAGTGCACTTACACGCCCGGCACACTGGCGCCATCGAATGCATGCTACCTCTGTCCCGGGGCCACCCTCGCCCCCGTGTGCGCCCCAGTCCCCCCAACCCCCCGACCCCTGCCCCCGCCGCCCTCACCTCGAGCTTGCGCTTGCGGCCTGTCTCTTCGCTGATGTCGTCACCGCCGCTGCAGTCCACCAGCTCCTCAACCAGGCCTGCATTTGTGTTCATGTGTGTGAAGCCAAGCTAAGACTGCATGTGCGCGTACGTATGTGTGTGTGTGTGTGTGTGTGTGTGTGTGTGTGTGTGTGTGTGTGTGTGTGTGTTATACGCGGCTGGCATGCAGTGTGAGCCTTTTGTGTGCGCCGCTGGCCGCCCGTGTTGGCAGCCCCCAAGAAGCAGCTTGCCTGCTTCCACGTCGCAATTCCAAAACTCCCCCCTCAACTGCTGCACCTCCCTTCCCATACCCGAGCCCGCAGCCCGCCGGCACAGGCCTCACCTGCCGCTGTGCGGTGCAGCCCCGGCCCGAACACGGGCATGAGGTCGGGCCACACCTCCCGCAGCTGCGCGAAGATGTGCTGCGGCAAGGTGGCGGTGGCCAGCATGAAGCGCATGGTGCTGGGCGCGGCGGCCCGCAGCGGCGCCACCTGCTCCAGGAAGGCGGCGCGCTCGCCTGCGTGTGTGCGCGTGAAGGGCGCGTGAAGAGTTGCTTCGTACGAGCGGGCCAGCATGCCAAGCGGAACACCGGCACCGCCACCTCCTCATCCCGCTCGTTTCACCTCTTGCCCATCCTTGCCCCACCCCTCCTCCCGTGCCCTCCTCCTCCTCCTCCCCTCCCTCCTCTTCCTCCCCTTTTCCTCCTCCTCCTCCCCTCCTTCCCTCCCCTCCCGCCCCTCTCACCCAGCAGCACGTCCACCTCGTCCATCACCAGCGCCTTGCAGGTGTCCAGCCGCAGCCCGCCGTCCGCCAGGTGCTGCTGCAGCCGCCCCGGCGTGGCCACCAGCAGGTCCACGCCCTCAGCCAGAAGGTCCTGGGAGGGCAGGTGGGAGGACAGGTGCGCAGGTGAACAGGTGAGTGCGCAGGTGGACAGGTGGGTAGATTGACAGGTGGACAGGTGGGCAGGTGGACAGGTGAGAGGACAGGTGGGCAGGTTGGAGGACAGGTGGGCAGGTTGGAGGACAGGTGGACAGGTGGGAGGACAGGTGGACAGGTGGGTAGGGCGGGTAGGGCGGCTAGGGTGGGTGGGTGGGGCGGGTAGGGCGGGTGGGTAGCCGTTCATGTGGAGGACGGAATGATTACATAGCGATTGTGGGTGGGTACGGCGGGCAGGGTGGGTGGTTGGGTGGGGAGAGAGGGGTTACCAGATCGGAGCTTATCGTGTCCTGCATTCTCGTATCATCTCCATGTTGCTCACTGATGCAAACCATGGCCCCCTGCTCCAGGCTGTGCTGTGTCTCACCCGCTGCGTGCGGAAGCTGGCCGCCCGCGCCTTGTCGTCCGCCTGGCCGCCCGTGAAGGCCGCCGTGCGCAGCCGCAGCCCCGCGCCGCTGAGCGCACGAGCCACACGAAGCACCTGCTGCACCAGCTCTGTGCGGTGCGGGTGGTGGGGGCGGCAGTGCGGGGCGCGGGTAAGTGAGCAGCGTGCGTTCCCATCGGGGGTTGTGGCGCACAGTAGTGAGTTAGGGATGCTGGCAGCGGGAGCAGAGACAAGCGCCACATCATGCCATGCTGCCGACTGACTGTGTTGCCTGATGCACGTGGCAACCCGGGCCATCTCTGATTTGCACAGCCGATCGTACCACCCAGATCGTCATTCCCCAAACCCCGAACCCCGCCCCACTCCCCCGCCTGCCCTGTGTCACTCACCCACGGTGGGCGCCACCACAATGCCGCGAGGGCAGCGGGGCTGAGTCACCCGCCCGCCTGCAGCCAGCTCATCCGCCCGCAGCGCCTGTGGGCGGGAGGTGGGTCAGCAGAGGTGTGTGCGCGTGTGCATGTGTGTGTACAGCCCGGTGATAGGTCATGAAGCGTGTGGCTCAGTGCCCCCTCCCCCTGCCCCTCGTCAATCAAGCCTTTGTGCTCGCCCAACAGCCACCTACACACACTGTGCCCCCATGCGCGCTCCTGCTTCCCCCTAAGCCACTGGGCTCGTGCATTCACCCCCCCACCCCACCCCATCCCCGCCCCACGCCCAGCCACCTGCAGCAGCGGCAGCAGGTACGCCATGGTCTTGCCGCTGCCGGCCTGGTCCGCCAGCACCAGCGCCGAGCGGTCCGAGTGCGTGTTGAAGGCGGTGAAGGCGGCGGCCTGAGGCGGCGGCAGGCGGGCCGGCGGCAGGTTGGCAGGTGCCAGGTGGGTGGCGGTGATGGTATCTGATGGCGGCGGAGCCACGGGTGCGGTAAAGGGCGAGTACAGAGGCCCTCGCAACCCCACCACCTGGGCCTCTGTGCTCCGCCGGTCGTTGCGGGTCTGCAATGAGCCAACCCCAGTCCCTCCCACTCACTTGCCACGCCCGCTTGTCCCCGCCCCTCCCTTTCCATGTGCTCCCCACCTGGATGTGGCTGGGCCGCTGTATGCCCAGTGTCTTGAGCGCCGCCACCACCTCCTCGCTGGCGCCCACGCCCCGCCAAGTGGCGCCCGCGAAGAACGTGCCCTTGTCGCCGTCGTACGGCCGCACGATGGGCAGGTCGTACGGCAGCGGCCGGTTGCCTGTCTTGGCGCCGGGGGCGCGCGCCAGGCCCACCTTGGGCTCCGCCGACGCCCCGTCGGCGCCATCGGAGCCTTCGCCCTCATCGTAGCGTGACCTGCGGCCTCCGCGCTCGCCGTCGTCCCGCCCGCCCCGGCCCCGGCCGCGGCCGCCGCCGCGGCCGCGGCCGCCCCTGTCTCCGCGGCCACCACGCGGCTCCCTGCGCTCCTCACGCTCGTCGTCCAGGTCGCGGCGGCCCCACTCCGTGCTGTCACGGCGCCCGCCGCCGAAGCCGCCGCCGCGTGCCCGCCCTGGCGCGGCTGCGGTGTCGCGCCTAG
This sequence comes from Chlamydomonas reinhardtii, assembly GCF_000002595.2. Classification (NCBI taxonomy): domain Eukaryota; kingdom Viridiplantae; phylum Chlorophyta; class Chlorophyceae; order Chlamydomonadales; family Chlamydomonadaceae; genus Chlamydomonas; species Chlamydomonas reinhardtii. Next base: position 2,532,881 of record NC_057013.1, on the reverse strand, counting down.
GACCCCGCTGGCTGTAGCTGGAGCCGCCGTCGGCGTCCTCGCCGCCGCCGCTGCGGCGACGGCTGTCGCGGTCGCCGGTGCTGCGGTCGTAGCTGGTGCTGGGGCGGGAGTCGCCAGCGCCGTCGTCGCCCGACTGGCGGCCAGAGAAGAGGCTGCGCCGGGGCCGCAGCGCACGCGCAGAGTCCGCCGCAGCGCCAGACTCCTCGCTGTCTTGGGATGGCGCCGCGCCGCGGCGGCCGGACGTCGCCGTGGCGGAGACGGTCCTCACGCTGCGGGCAGAGAGTTAGGAGGGAGAGCTCGTAAAAGGTTCGGTGCTGTGAGAAGGCTGAGGGAGAGGGGGGCCGGTAGTCGGGTGGCGAACCCCTGTCGCGTCCGCGATACCGACGTAGGCAATGTCCCTTTACTGGCGCGGCGTATTTCCACAACATGAGAACGCCCCAACGATGCAATGCAACATTCACGTCCAACCGAAATGGCATGGCAGTGGCGGCCCGAGCTGGGTTTCGACGAAGTCGTTCCCCGATGAGCTCGCTTACCCATGACGTGCTGTTACAGCATACGGGCACCCTGCAGTCAACCTTTGCAGGCCTCCGGAAGTAGGCCTGCGACGCCACAAACAGTTTGTAAACGGGGCTGCCATAGCTTATGACATGTTATGCGAACAGCTATATGGGTAAAATCCTACCCTTTCAAATTAAGCCGGCCCAGCATTTCGCTGGTGGAGAAAGGAGGACCTGTAATTACTTGCAGAGCCTATATCTATTCAACTTGGTATGTATTTAAGCTACTTAATGCAACAATGAAGGCAGGTGTCCATTTGGGTGTGGCCTTCTTGCCAATCGGCGCCGTGACCATCAGAATTCTAGGCCTTATTGCAGCCAAATGACAACGAATTCATGTTTCATATGGCTCATATAATGCATGTATTACAAGCCTAGCTTTGGAAACGGGTGGCAAGACCCAATACCTGCAAATAGCTGAAAGCGCGCTCCCGCTTTAACCTGGCGTTATCTATCACATCATGTCAGTGGCATTGTCCATAGACCTCGCAGCCAGCCGCTGTGCCGCGTTGCACAGCGGCGCCGTCGACAGACCCGGGCCACGGACCGCAGTGCCGCCGCGCGCCTTGTGGCCCCGCACGGCACGCAATGCTTTCAGCGAGCGTGTCGGGCCATGCACATGCATCACTTCCGAACGCTGTCCACAGCACCATCGGCACGCGGCGCTGGGCTCAGCTTCAACGTCAGCTCTGCCTGCCTATGCAGCTGGGCACACCAGCCACGGGACAGCCGGCGTCAGCTGTCAGGCGCTGCACGCCAGCGCCGCCCTGCTCAGCTCTCTAGCGCCGCGCCCTGCTTACCCGCAGTCGTCTTCTGTGCATTTGCGGGCCAGGTCAGCTGTGGCGTCACAAGCGGCGGCGGCAGCTGCTGAGGCCGGCCCTGGCGCCGCAGGCACAGCGCAGCCGCTCTCCCCAGCTCCCAGCTCCCCGTCACAGCTCCCAGCACACCAACCCCAGCTCACCAGCGGTCTGGGACAGGTCATTGCAGCTTCCTCCAACTTCGTGAGGGTTCAGCTGTACACGCTGCTGCCTGACAGCGAGCCCACGCCAAACGGGTGGCGGCCGCCGCATATGCGGGACACAGACGCCGCACCGGCGGCCTCCGGCTCATCACCCGGCGCCGCGGGTGCTGCGGACACGCAACCTCCAGCAAGCGTGGAGCCGGAGTCTGGTGCGGGGGCCTCCTACCCGGTGCTGCTGTGCAGCCTGCGCTCGCTGCTTCGCAAGTTGCGGCAGGACGTGGTGGTGGGGGACGTGGTGCGGGTGGAGGCGGTGGACTGGGTGGCGGGGCGCGGCGCGGTGTCGGAGGTGCTGCCGCGCAGCAGCCGCCTGACGGACCCCGCGGTGGCAAACGTGGAGCACGCGCTGCTGGTGTTCGCGCTGGACACGCCGCCGGTGGGGTTTTGGGTGGCCTTGGGTTTAGTGGTCCTGAGTAACGGGGGCTGGCAGGGAAGGCCCCGTAGAAGCCATCGGCTATCGCGTTTGCGCATGTGCGTTAGCATTGCCTGCTGACTCTGGACACCCCATTGATGTCTGCCCACACCTGCTGTGTTCACCTCTCGCCTTGCAGTTTGAGGAGCAGCAGGTGAGCCGCTTCCTGGTGGCGTATGAGGCGGCGGGTGTGTCGTTCAGCCTGGTGCTCAACAAGGCAGACCTGGTGGCGCCAGAGGTGCTGGCAGGCCGGCTGGCACAGTGCAGGTGGGTGAGCGGGTTGCTTGGTTGGGTGGGTGGGTGAGTGGGTGGATGGATGTCGAGAGGACCGAACCCATCGGCTGGGTGGGTGCGATGGTGGACGTTCTGGATCCCAAGTACAGGAGGCCGATGGGCGATGACATGTGGCGTTTTGGAGTGCAGCTCTTGCAGTGCTGGCGGGAATGGTAGACGGAGTGCGGTGCAGTTGATGTCACAAGGGGCCTGATGTCGCAAGGGGCTCGAGATAGGTGCACCACCCGGTGCTCTCTGACCGCTCAGCCTCCACTCACGCCGCACCGCGCTGCATCTCCCTGCCGCCCCTTTCCTTTTCAGGGCCTGGGGCTATGAGCCTGTGGTGCTGAGCTGCGAGACGGGCGAGGGCGTGGAGCAGGTGGCGGCGCGGCTGAGCGACCGTGTTTCTGTGGTGGCGGGTCCCTCAGGCGCCGGCAAGTCCTCCCTCATAAACCTGCTGCGCCGCGGCCGCCACCGCCCAGACCTGCAGGCCGCGCCCGGCACCGCCGCCGTGAACGCTGCTGACGAGGCACGGGCTTTGGCAGAGCTGGAGCGTGCGGAGGCGGAGGCGGAGGCCGAGGAAGAGGTGGAGGCAGCGCAAGCGGCCGAGGCGGCGGAGGCAGCGCAGGCGGCAGCGGGCAAGGGTAGTAAGGCGAGGGGGAAAGGGAGGGCAGTGCGAGGCGAAGAGGCGCAGCCAATGCCGATAGGAGGCGTGCGGGAGCTAGTCAAGCTGCCGTCGCCCGGCGTGCTGGGGCTGGGACGTGAGGCTGGGGGCGTCAGCTCGGGTGCGGGTGCGAGCGAGGACGGCGGAGGCTCGGAGGCTGGCGCCACGGGCGACAAGGAGCCCGAGTTCCTGGCTGTGGGCGCGCTGTCCAAGATGGGTCGCGGCATGCACACCACCACAAGTATCTCGCTGTTGCGGCTGCTGGGCGGTGGCTGGCTGGCGGACACGCCCGGCTTTGGCCAGCCCACGTTGGACGAGTGAGTTGCCGGGGCGACGGGCGGGAGGGTAGGGGATGCCTGTGCGTGCTGACGATTGCGTTGAGACCACTGGCTTGAGAGCCTGTTTGGCATAACATGGGACTACTCAGCTGATGCAGTCACGCGTGCTGCCCACCTCAGATCTTGCCGTGCCCTCGACCCGCCCTCGGCCCACCCTCGGCCCCGCCCTCCCTCTGCCTCGCAGCATCGCCTCCCCTCAGCTGGCGGCCTGCTTCCCCGAGATCTCCGACCTGGTGGGGGAGCAGCCGTGCCGCTTCTCCGACTGCCTGCACGTGGCGGAGCCGGGCTGCGCGGTGCGCGGCGCGGGGCTGGAGCGCTACGCCTTCTACCTGCGCTTCCTGCATGACATACGGGTGAGTTGTGTGTGTGTGTGTGTGTTCCGTGCGCGCCAGCGGCTGTACGATCAGATGCGGGGTAGGCCTGCACGAGCAATGTGTTGTGGCAGCGCATGCCTGCAAAGGCCTGCAAGACTGGGCCGCGCTGCGTCTGTGCAGCCCTTCGTGCAACGTGCGTGATGTTGTAAGGCACGGCGCGGCGCGGCATGGATCAGACAGGACAGATTAGGGCAGCGCCCCGACCTGCAACCCACACCCGCGCCATGCTAACATCTGACCATCTGCCATAATCGCCGCCGCCATCGGCCCAACTGCAGACGCGCGAGGCCAACGATGTGACGCGGCTGCAGCGCGCACGTGCGGACCGCGAGGGCTACGCCAAGGCCAAGAGTGTGCGCGGCGGCGGTGAGCGCATGGAGGCACGGCTGGACAGCAAGCGCCACCGCCGTACCTCGCGCCAGGGCGGCCGGCGGGCAGGAGACCTGGACTGAGCTGTCGTGGGGTGTGGGGTGCACGGTGATTCGCTCACGGAAGCAAATCCTGGTGGTACTAGGGCAGACCAAAGCCCCAGATACAGTTGCCGCCTTCGCTTTTATGTGTGACATGTTGGCATGTTGCAAGGTAGAGGGACGGATCACTGGCGGCGCTGACGTGCGTGGGCACGAAGCCGGCGCTGAGCGATGCTCGCATGCGATGCCCTAGCATGCGACGGTGGCGCTGGGCGGTGCAACACCTGAGAGTTGATGCGTGCCATGCGCCTGGCAGCCATAGCGTCATGTGCTGACATCAGCCGTGTAGAAGAGAAGCCACATTCCCAACCCTGTTTGTTGGACACAACAGCAAGGCCAGTGCGGTCGTGTGCAATTGTGCTAACGTAGGACATCCACCCCTGAAGATCCCACCCTCTTATGGTTGCCGCTACGACCCTAGCGGACACGCGCATTCGGTGATGCAGAAATTTATAGTGGACTGATAACCTGATCGAGACCAAGATCGAGCCAACACCTGCTGACAAGCCATACAGACGCAGTGCATCATGGGCATGAGACACTGCCAGAGCCACAGAAAGTCTCGCTCGTTGCTTACACACGAGGGTTTTCGAGCGCTGTGCCGGTTGACAGCCGCAGCACCTCTTTTTGCATCGTTCGATTGATCCATCCTCTAATGCTTGTGTACATCCATCACCTATCGGCAGTGCTACTTGTTCTCTCCTCTCTAAGCCCTCCTTGCCCGCGCTCCCAAAAGCAGTCGTGCAAGTTAGTCACTCCACTGAATGAAGTGCGCGGCGGCAGGGCTCTGCTGCGCCGCTCCGGATTAGGCACCCGCACGCTCTGCAGGCACCCTCTCACGTCTCAACCAAAATTTGAGGGCGAGTATGGAACGCATGTGTTCCTCCGCACCTCAGGTTTGCAACCAGACATATCAGAACTCACGAACTCACATCTGTGTGGCATGCACCACGCAAACACCCACGGAACGCAACAAAAACTGAAGACCCGGCGCTAACATGCCGCACAGGTACCCGCGGTTCCCCCGACCCTCCTGCTGCACAGTCTCTTCTCTCTCCAACATGAACCCACGCCGCTAGTTAACGCGCTCTAGTGATGTACATTAGTGTTGTACATAACACACGCGTACCAAGGCATCATGCTTTAAGCCAGCTGCTGGTTAGGCAAGCTGCTTACAGGCCCTTGCGCCAGTCAGCGGGCAGGGCGGTGCGCTTGATCTCGGGCTTGGACTTGCCAGTCCAGGGGTTGGTGCCGGCCTTGTCGGCGCTCGAGCTGGAGCTCGAGGCGGGGGCGTCACGCCAGCTGGCCGACGAGGAGCGGGCCGGGGCAGGGGCCGACGAGGCGGGGGCAGGGGAGTTGCTGCGCAGGCTCTCCAGCTCCTGCTTCCAGTTGGAGGGCAGGGCGCTGCGCGACGGGGTCACGGCCTTCTTGGAGGCAGAGCTGGAGCGGGCAGGGGCCGACGAGGCCGGGGCGGCGTCACGCCAGCTGGCCGACGAGGAGCGGGCCGGGGCAGGGGCCGACGAGGCGGGGGCGGGGGAGCTGCTGCGCAGGCTCTCCAGCTCCTGCTTCCAGTTGGAGGGCAGGGCGCTGCGCGACGGGGTCACAGCCTTCTTGGAGGAGCTGGAGCGGGCGGGGGCCGACGAGGCCGGGGCGGCATCACGCCAGCTGGCCGACGAGGAGCGGGCCGGGGCGGGGGCCGACGAGGCGGGGGCGGGGGAGCTGCTGCGCAGGCTCTCCAGCTCCTGCTTCCAGTTGGAGGGCAGGGCGCTGCGCGACGGGGTCACGGCCTTCTTGGAGGCAGAGCTGGAGCGGGCAGGGGCCGACGAGGCCGGGGCGGCGTCGCGCCAGCTGGCCGACGAGGAGCGGGCCGGGGCGGGGGCCGACGAGGCAGCCGAGGAGGAGCCGTTGCCGTTGCGCAGGCTCTCCAGCTCCTGGCGCCAGTTGGCGGGCAGGACGGAGCGGGTGGGGCTCACGCGGTTGGTGGCCGACGAGGCGCGGCTGCAGGGGCGAAGGGGCACCAGGGGAAACGGCAAGCAAACGTGTCAGTACACCAGTTGAGCAGCGTACTCAAACCGCGTACAACCGCGCTATCACTTAGCAAGATATGCACAGCCAGCTGCAGGTTCGAACTTGACTTAGGAAACAAGTGCGAAAAGGCCCGGCTGGCAGGCGAGCGGATAAGGGATCGCGGCGCGCCACACAACGCGAGCCGCTTTAAGCTGGACCCAGATGCATCTCATAGCTGCAGAAGTGTGCTCACCTGGCCTGCACGGTGGCAGTGGAAGACTCGCGCCAGCTGCCGCGGGCGGCGACCTTCACGGTCTGCAAGGGCGCGCGAAGGACAGTAACAGTCGCATCAGAAAGGCTGAAGAGCAAGGCGTGGTGGAGACTATGATCATAACAACCATTGCCATGCAGCTGCGCTGCTCGGCGCGCGAAGCCAAGCAAGCGCGGTCGTGTAACGGCATTTGCGCCGAGGCCAAGCTTGCAAGTCGCTCTGGTCGCCTATCAAGCCGCGCCATGAACCTGCCGCCTTGACACTACTGAAGAAGAAGTGCGATCAAGTGCCTCACCTTCACGCGGCCAGAGACGACCACGCGGGAAGCAGCGCCAACGCGCATCGACGAGATAGTGGCCATTGTTTTGGAGTGGTTCTGAAAGGTCGACGCTACAGATGGAGCGGCTGCGAGTGCTTGCCTGAAGGTGAATCTGTGCGCGCCGGCCGGCAAGCTTAAGTGCAAGCTGCCCGCGGCGATGGGCCATTCCGTACATTGTAGGAGGTTGTGGTAGGAGTTCCCCATTTCCTGGAGGAATGGCCCCGCCCCGCTCCTCAAATATGCATGTAATCAGCTTACTTGCATGAGCATATTTAATTGAGTGCACGGCCAGCATTCTCGCGGGGAGTTGTGAATTTCTTAGCAGGCCCAGGGCGAGGCCGAAACCCGATTGCAGGCATTCAAAACGTACATGGTGTATTGCCGTGAAGGTAAATAAATTCGGGTTCGGCTGGCAAGGCTTGCTGAGAAAGGACGCTGTTTCGCGACGGTCAACTCAGTCAACGGCTCACAGCTTATGGTCTTTTGTTTTCTTGAGTAGCTGCGATGGTCATGCTGCGCATAACGTAGCGCTCCAGGAGCACAGGGGCTGAGAGACCTGAGGGCACATGTCGCATGTCTCACATGTCGGTGAGGCGGTTTTGCGGAACCCTTCACTGTCGGAGGACGTCGATAGAAACCTGGCCACGGATGGGTTGCGTCCAAGTATACAGCCTCAGTTGGGTTTGTGGTTGCCGGCGCCCCCAAGGCCTTGGTCAGGCTGAGCACCGAAGAGGGCGGACACAGGGCAACTAGCGGGGGCCTGCCAACAGCTGAGTGCGACGACGAGCCCCACACGGCCACGCCTCATCCAGTGGTCTTGCGTGAGGTCTGCCAGACTGCCATGCATGTCAGCACAGGTGAACGGCTGGGCAGTGCGAGTAACCGTGGCGTCGCCCTGCCCGTAGCCCCGTCCATGGCCCCGCCTCGCCGCCGGCAATCACGTTCCGTCTGCCCCGTTGCAAGCTCTGTCCCCAATCATGTTCTGGCCTAATCCCTCACCCTGCCGTTGTCAAGCGTACCGTCCCTCCACTTAGCAGCCTCTATCCCTAACCCTGTCTGCCCGTGTCCCTGTCCCACTGGGGTGCACCTCGGCGTGCTGGCAACCACCATGCACGGCTGCACAGAGCCCCCAGATGATGTTATTGAGAATGCTGCGTAGCGCCTGACACAGTAGCCCTGTTGCTGCTCATGTTTTGGTGCGGAAGGAGCCCTGCCCCTTCCCCCCGTATGCCTGCTGCTGCTTTTCCAGCAGCCTTTCCCCCCAGGAAATGGACCACAACAGCCGACAGTGTACGGAATGGCCCATCATCGCGGCAGCTTGCACAGAAGCTCACTGGCCGGCGCACAATGCTTCGTCTCAGGGAAGCACTCGCAGCCGCTCCATCTGTAGCGTCAACGCCGGCACCCAGCTGCGGAGCGGGCATGAGAGGCCCGCCCGCCACGCCACGCCATAGTGTAGTCTCTGTGCCCCGTCCGAGACACACATCCCGAGATCCGAATGTCCTAATACAGTCACCATGCAAGTGCCACCGCAATTTAGCTATTGGGCTCCCTCGCGCGAGATAGCTTTACTCCGCCTACCGCCTACTATGCCACCGCCGCGAGCGCCAGACAGGCCTGGTCATCGACACACGCCACGGCATTTGGTCGTTGTGCCGCAACCTGGCTCCAATCGGCATTTGCACCGACACCTGACGTTCAGAGCTTGGCGGGAATACCGCCGGTCGAGAGACCAGCCTCCGCCGCCGCCCGGGTGACGATCTGAGACACGGCGTTCACCACGTTCTCCGCGCGGGGGTCCTGCAAGCCAGCAAGCCACGGCGGCAGCAGCCGTGGCGGCAAAGGGTTGAGGGGTGGTACATAGCAGGGATGCGCGGGAGTGTGAGTAGCACCTTGCAAACCGCACGCGCGCACACGCACACGTCTGAGCGGGCTTTCGTTTCGTTTATTACGCACACACACACATGCACGTACGGTACCGAATAAACAAAAACACGGGCCACGCACCTGTCCCAGCTGGATGTGCGAAAGCAAGCTCAGCGGCGTGACAGCCACCCAGCCGTTCTTGAGCGCGTACGCGTCATTGCCCTCCTCTTGGTCCCTGTGCGCGTGAGTGTGTGTGTGGGGCCAGCAGGCACATAACTGTCAGGACAACAGAAATCTCCATAACACAGAATGTCCATGATGCAGCAGCCGCTGCGCAGCGGCCATTGATGCCCGATGATCCCGCACTCGTCAACCTCCACATTGCAACCACTGCGCCCCTGTCCCTTGCCATCCGCCGCTCCTCCCCGCTCGAGTCACGCCACGCACGCATGAGCGCGGACACAGTATGTGCCAGTTCCCCTTTCCCTCCCCTAACACACACACACACACACACACACACACACACACAACTACACAAGTAACTCCTGCCCCGTCTGGGCGGGCTTCTGTATGCTTTTAGGTAACGCACACACACACACACACACACACACACACCGCCACTCACTCCTGCACCATGCCGGCATAGTTGCGGAACACGCGGCTGTTGGGCGTGTGCTCGTCGATCTCAGCCAGGTGCGGGCCGGGCGCCTCGGTCACCTCCTTGAAGGCAGGGAACACACACGCCAAACTCTGCAGGGCGGGCAGGGCCGGAGGCGGGGCCGGGGGCAGGGTGAAGCAGGGCAGGGCAGGACAGGGCGGAGAGGGGGGAGGCGGGGCAAGGCGGGCAGGGGAGGTAGGAGAGATAGCGAATAAGGGTGGGCGGGTGCATCAGGAGGAAGGCGGGGAGAGACGCACTCCCACACCCCTTCCGCTCCGCGCCGCCACAGGTGCGTCCTGCCCCAGGAGGCCTCCCTGCCCGTTCACCCACAATGCAAGATCCCGGTCTCCGCTGCCGCTTTTGCCGCCACTACACCCGCCACTAAGACGGGCCCGACTCCTTCAGCCCGCCGCCGCCTCCAGCTACTGCCACCTTCTGCCACTGCCACCTCCCGCTCCTGCCACCTCCTGCCACAGCCGCCCGCACCTGGCGCGCCAGGAACAACCCCTGAAGCATCTGGCCCTGCGCGATGGGGAAGTTGACGTTGATGACCACGCCCTTGAGCGAGGCCGCCGGCGCACGGCCGCCCGCCTCCTGCCCCGGCAGCACCCCCAGGGCCGCCTTGGCGAGCGCCACCGCCAGGCTGGCGGACACCGCGTAGTCGTCCGTCTTGCGCGCCAGGTGGTTGTCCAGTGAAAGTGCCATGGCGGGGATGCCCTGCGTGCGTGCGTGGGTGTGTAGGTGCGTATTAAAGAGCAAAATATGTGTGTGTTAAAGAGCACAAGGAAAAAATGTGTGTGTGTGTGTGTGCGTGTGCAGGTGTGTGTGTGTGTGTGTGTGGTAGGAAGGCACAAGGGAGAGGGTTGTGCGTGCATGTTGGGAGAGCAGAGTGGGACGGGTTCGACACTGTTAGATACCCCGCGCGTGTGGGGGAAATAGGTTGATCGAAACTGGGGGTTGACAGCGTGTTTGGCAAGGCGTTGGCGAGGCATGGGCTCTGTATGGCATATGGTTGCATCTCCAAGAAGGGCGGGTCTGACACTGTGGCACCATGCATCTGACGGCCCCGGGAGCGCCCGTCCCCACTCCCCAGTCACCCGGCCGTATCCCCCCCCCACCGCCTGGCTGGCCATCCTAGTCCGCCGGTCCGCTCCGCCACCTCGCACCTTGCATGCCGCCTCGCGCGCCGCGCCCACTGTCCCACTGTAGATGACATGCAATCCGGCGTTGTCGCCCCGGTTGATGCCGCTAATCATCAGGTCGAATGACACGTCCTGGCCAAGCGAGCGAGTGGCACGTAAGCAGGCCAAATAGGGCTGACTGCAATGTGTCGTTGCGCGTTCGCGTATCCCTCGCCAACCCACTTCCACGAGCATTCGCCTCCTTCTCACCCCTTCTTCATCCAGTCCTACTAGCGCCCCCTTCCCAGCCCCAAACACACACCAACCCGCGGCCTACCCCCACGGCCTACCCCCCACTCTCCTGGTATTCTGTTCCCAATGTTTTGACCTTGCAACCCCCACCCTTCATGCAGCTGCAGTTTCTCGTTGCAGCGCGACTGTTTACTTACACGGGATTGGTTCAAAGTTAACCCCCACCCTTCACCCCCACCAACTCCTAGCCCCCCACCCCCCACCCCCACCTGGAACACGGGGCTGCACAGCGCCAGCATGACACTGTCCGCGGGCGTGCCGTCCACCGCGTACGACTCCACCACACCCGCGGCTGGAGGGCGCAGGGGCGGGCAGGCCCAGAAGGCATGTGTCTGGCAGTGTCCCCGAGAACGGAAGGCGGTCGGCTCAAGAACTGGGATCCCCGTACACACCACGGGAGGCCTGCGCACACCTAATCTGATCCTAGAATCCCGCAGCGGGCTGCCTCGCTACCCATAGCATGCACAGGCCCGGGTTCCATCCAGCGGCTTTGCGCTCCCTTTCCCGCCGTCCCCGCGCCCCTCTCGCCGCCTGCTGCTCACTGGTGGGCTCGGTGGGCACGCAGCTGAGGTAGCGGCCCAGGGTGATGGCGTGCGACTGCGCGGAGCGCTCGCCCGAGGGCGCGCACACGTACACGTCCGCAAAGTCCGCCTGAAGGGAGGCAGAGGGTCGCGGGTGAAGGAGCTTGGGCAATGCCCGCCAAACCACAGGGCGTGGCCAGGGACACTGCCCGGGGAGGAGCCTAACGCCGCCAACCAGCAATGGATTATGTTTGCTGCGCTGATCCATGGTTACTCTGAACAGAATTCGCAGCTCAATTATCTGACCCAGAATTTGGCGCCTCCTATTCTCGATCGGCAACGGCCCCCTTGACCGACTGCGTCTGAACGTCAATTCATTACCTTCACTAGTTCTGCAACAAGCGCCTTAATGCCCGGGGCATTGATCCCGTCATCGTTAGAAATCAGAATGCGGGGTCGCGGCATCTTTGCGCTGGTCTCACAACTAGAAGCGCGAGGCAGAGGGTCAAGTCAAGTGAGGCAAATGTCAAGCTTAAGCGGCGCATAGTGGATGCTTATGGGCTTTATGGAATCAACGGATGGGGACTGCTTCGGCCGGCAAAGGCAAGTGACTTCCGCTCCTGTGGACGCAAGGGAAGGCGGCTGCTCATACTGCAGGATGATGTGGGGCAAAGGAGGGGAAGGGGACGAACGCCGGGAGTTCTGTTATCGGGGAGGGAAGGAGCAGTGTGCAGTTTCCTTGGCAGCCTGACGACAGCGGCAGGCGATAGGCAGGCGATTGGTATGCATTTGATACAAGCGCACGTCTTGCGCGTTTTTATTTTTGGGCGCTCGCTGCCGAGGCCGTAAATGTCGGTCGTATGGAGGTCGTTGGGCCGTTGGTACCGAGGCAAGTCCTCCAACCCGGTCCCAATTATAGGCTATCATAAGCAGAAATCTGCCATATGGTCAACCCTGGTATACCTTGTCAGCTTCATTAGTGTTGATTTGAGCTTAAACCATGGCGCTGTGACCATCTGCCCGCAACCGCGTTGGCCTCTTCACTGGCCCTGACAGCTCGAGCGAACATTCCATGATGTACGAGCTTCTTATAGTCGGCGCTGGGCCCGCGGCGCTGAGCGTGCTGTGTCGCCTGCTTGAAGAGGTGCGCCCTCGACATTGCCAGTCTGGGCCCGCCTCGCCTGAAAGGAGCCCGACGGCCCCTTTCGCAACAATCCTCTCTCAAGCCCCCAAATCCCTTGTAATTCTCATCAGGACCCTGACGATTCGGTGGACGGCTACCGCCGCGAGGTGAAGCCCAAGGCCAGCCTGCAGCGAGCCCAGCAGCACCAGGCTGGCTGCGGCCCGCGCCGTGACCGGCTGGTGCGCTGGCTGCGGGAGCGGGTGCTCATCGTGGACGAGCGCGGCAGCTGGATGTCGAGGTGGGACGAGCAGGTGTGTACGGCGGTACGGTGGTAGGGGGGGTTGGGGTGCTGCTCGCTTGGACCCTGACGTGTCCTGAACCCACACGGCCACACCGCACCTGCGCCGACGCCAGCAGCACTAACACCCCCCCTTCGCGTGGCTACCGCACCTGCTCGCAGTTCGCGGGCCTGGGCATTGCGCACCTGCGCTCCCCCAGCAGCGTGCACCCCGATCCCAGCAGCAGCTACAGCCTGGAGATGTGGGCGGAGCAGCGCCGCCGCTGCTGCGAGCTGCGGCCCATGGAGGTACGGATGCACGGGTGGGGCTTGATGGGGCTGCTGGGGCCGGGGCCGGGATGGGGTGAAGACTCCTGCGTCAAGCTAGCGCTAGGTGGAGGAAGCATGTATGCGCATCGGTAAAAGGCAGGCGGCTGCGGGCGGAGGCATCCGTGACGGCAGCAACGCAACCCACACCTGCCCACACCTGCACACACGCATGCCTACTAAATACTTCCACGCACCCACCTGCCCACATTCACACACGCACCAGGTAATGGGTAAGAGCGCCGACTTCCGCGGCCCCTTCGACCTGCCCGGCACCTCACTCTTCCGTGACTTTGTGGGCGCTGTGGTGCGGCGCTACTGCCTGGACAGCCCGGGGGCGGTGCGGCGGGCCAAGGCAAGTAGCGGCCCGGGCCGACAGGCTGGTTGGGCTGGGGTTAACTTTGAACCAATCCCGTAAGGAAACAGTCGCGCTGCAAGGGGAAACTGCAGCCGCATATGCGAGCTGTGGCACATCACCATAGGTAGTCGGGCGGGCTTGGGCAGCGTAGCAGCAGGTGGAAGGAGCAGTCCAGAGCAGCTCCGTTGGGCTGGGGCAGGGCCTGGGTTGTTGGGGTTGGGTTGGATGGCGGACCCAAACCCACATCAGTGGATGGAGAGGATAGGCCAGGGTGTTGTGGCCCTGCGGTCGGGCGTTGCTAGTGTGAGGCGGGGGGCCGTAGCAGCCAGGCTGACTGATGCTACGATCGAGCGAGGACGCCGGACTGGTGACCGATCCGTGTCTCCCTGCCACCCCCCATGCCGCAGGTGCTGCAGCTCACGCCGGTGCCCTACTGCGAGCCGGCCGCAGCCTCCACCACCTCCACCTCCACCTCCACCTCCTCCTCCGCGGGCACCGCCCCGCCCCGCTACTCGCACTGCGTGGCCACGCTCAGTGACGGCAGCCAGGTGGCGGCGCGGCGTGTGCTGCTGGCGGTGGGCTCAACCAACGTGCCCCGTCTGCCGCCCTTCGCTCACGGCTGGGTCGTGGCGCCCACGCCGCCCACACCCGTGCCAGTGCATGCCAGCAGCACGTCCAGCGCAACGTGCATGCCTACTGACATGATAAGAACGGCTGTGGGTGACACTGCTGATGAGGCAGCGCCCGCCGATGCCGTTGAGCCGCAGCCGCCCTCACAGCTGCCCGGCCCCAACAAGGTCTGCCTGGCACAACCCAAGCCACAGTACCTGCATTCAGACAATGCGCCCGATAATTTCACGCAGTCTGGGCCCTACGGTGACGCCCAGCAACCGGTTCATCTGCTGGCAGCAGCTGAGCCCGCCGCCGCGCTTCACAGCGAGCCGGCGGCGGCAGCACTGGTGAAGGCGGTGGAATCTGCAGCCGCCCCGCCCCCGCCCTGGGCTGGCCGCATGCTCCACGCCTGGGAAGTGGCCCGCTGCTTCTCCTGCCGCAAGCCGCGCGCGCTGGCACACTCGGGCGCTGACAACGACTGTGGCGCCGCTGCCTCCGCCGCTGCTGCGGGCGGCCGAGGCTGCAGCGGCGGCGCTGACAGCAGCTGCCGCAGCCTTGCGGGCCAGCGCGTGGTGGTGGTGGGCGGCGGTCTGACGGCGGCTCAGCTGGTGGCGCTGGCGGCACAGCACGGCAGTACCGACGTGGTCATGCTGGTGCGCCGCAAACTGCAGGTGCGTGGGTGGGCACAGGACAGGATATGTGCGTCGTGCGCTATCGGCCATCTAGCAGGGACACGCATGCGTGTCGCCTCGCCCACACTCAAGCCAGCGCCCTGCTTGACCACCTGTACACACGCCTTCACTCTCCGCCGCCGCGCTCAGCGCTCGCCCATCGCATTCCTCCGCAATTCCATTACTGCTGCCTTGCGTACACTGCCGCACATGCATGCATACAATAGCCTCACACCCAAGCCCCGGACCCCAAGCCCCCGACCCAAGTCTCCGATCCCCCATCCACCAACGTGTGCAACACAGGTGAAGCAGTTCGATGTGGATGTGCACTGGCTGGGCCGCATGCGCCAGGCGCACCTGCACGACTTTGGGCGGCTGGCGGGCGGCCCGGCGGCCCGGCTGGCGGCGCTGCGGGCGGCAGTGGGCGGCGGCAGCACCACGCCGGAGGCGGCGGCGGTGCTGCGGGCTCTGCAGGCCAAGGGCGTGTTGAGGGTGGAGGAAGAGGTGGAGGTGGAGGCGGCGGATTGGAGCGAGTGCTGCTGCGTGCCGCCGGGCGGGTTTGTGCCGCCGACAGCAGGCGCGCGGAGCACCGGCAGCAGCGGCAGAAGCAGCGGCAGCGGCGACGACGGCAGCGACTGCAGCAGTAGCAGCGCCAGCGAGGATGACTGCAGCCCTCGCACCCCCAGCAGCCGCGGCAGCTGCGGCAGCCCTCGCAGTCCCAGCACCTGCGGCAGAGGGGCCGGCACGGCTGCGGCGGCTTGCGCGCGCGGCTACGGCTCTCTACCTTGGGCGCCGCACCGTGCCGCCGGCTGCTGGCACCTCTACCTTTCCCGCCCGCTGGAGCGCCCCCAGTACCCCCAGCGCCACCAGGGGCCCGCCGAAAACAGCGGCACCCCCGGGCTCGCCTGCCGCCGCTACGGTGACGGTGACGACGACGACAGCGAGGGCGGGCTGCTGCTCCATGCCGACCACGTGTGGTGCGCCACGGGCAGTGTGGTGGACGCGGGTCGCGACCCGCTGCTGCGGCGGCTGCAGGCGCAGTGCCGTGTGGAGCTGCACGGCGGGCTGCCGGAGCTCACGCCCGAGCTCAGGTGCGTGCGCAGTCGTGTTGCTGTCTTGCACTCTTGCTTGCGTGCGCGCCGTGCTGTGTTCGGATCGGCGTGACTGTGAGAGCTCATCCCCCGTATAAGCCTCAGCCGCGCCACCGGACCAGACTCCAGCCCACGTGCCCTAACTGCCCCCTGCCCTAACTGCCCCTGCCCCAACCCTGGGCCCGCAGGTGGTGTGAGGGTCTGGACGTGTTCGTGGCGGGCGCCTACGCCGCCCTGCGCCTGGGGCCCGGCGCCGGCAACCTCATGGGCGCCCGCACCGCCGCCGTACGCCTGGTGCGGCTGTGGCAGCGTGAGGCCGGGGCCGACCTCTGTCCCTACATCAAGCCACCGCCGCCGCCGCAGCAGCTGCTGCAGCTGCAGCCGCAGCCTGCAGCACAAGAGGCGGGCGATGAGGCGCCGGAGGCCGTCGTGGCAAATTCAACAACGGCGTCAGCTGTGATCGAGCGCCGGCCAGGGCTGCTGGCCATGGCCACGTCATCACGGCGGCGCCCCAAGGGCCGCAAGGCCGCAGCTGAACAAGCGGCGGCGGCGGCGGCGGTGGTGGTGGTGGGGTCAAGCAGCACGCGGGGTCAACAGCCAGCGGGCCCGTGTGCGCAGGAGGCGGCTGGCGGTGGCGGTGGCACTGAGGTGGCTGAGGCGGTTGGGCGGGTGGAGTTGCAGCCGGCGGGTGCGTGTGAGCGACAGGCGCTGTGCTATTGCGACACCATTGTGCGCCGCGACACCGTGATCACGCCTGCGGCATGAGGGAAGCATGAGCTCGAGTGGCGACAAGCTTGATTGGCTGGCAGCATGCGGCAAGTGCCTCTTCTTTCTGCCGGATGCGTTTTGCACGGGTAAAATTAGATAAGTGGCGGTTCTCGGAATGCTCCGACTAACCGCCGAATAACTCGCTCGAGTACGTCACACACGTCTCCGCCGTACAGGAGTCGGGCTGGTAGGTGGGCAGCGGCGAGTGGGAGTTGGCAGTTGTACGAGCAGCTGGGAGGCTGCGTGCCAGGGCTGGACGTGCATGGACAGCATGGTACGTGACGCGAGTTGGGTAGCTGCGAGAGTGGGAGCGGATAGTTGCGCGGGCGGACGGCAGGGAAGCTGCGACCGGGGCTGCAGTCGAGCGCGCATCGCTGAGTGGCTGTTGGCGCGCGGCGCGACTGAGAGTGGACTTCTGCGCGGCTGGTGAAAGATGTGCACGTGCCACGCTGGACTCGCAGACTTGTTGTTGAATACCTATGCCACCAAGGGGCAGTTATACGACAAGCATTGGAGAAGCTGCCAGACTGCAGCAGAGCAGCTACCAATGGGTGTATTGGTGTATTGGTGCCTAGAGTGATGGAGACAAAGCTTACCTATACAATGCATGGGACCCATGGGGCGAGCACACGTTCATTGACGTAAGTTGGGTAGTTGGAGGGGGGGCGCTGGACGGCGGGGAGTCAGTCACGCACGCCGCGCTGCGCCACGCACCCGGCATGCGCGCCGCCCACGCGACCAGCACGTACATCGGGGGCTGGTCCAGCAGCACCGCGCATGCCAGCGGGATGGCGGTCTGCAGCATGGCGGGTACGTGTGCCGTGTCATCGTGCACGTGTACGGTATATGGCAATGGGGATGTCAAGACTGCGAGCGGGCCCTTAATCCCAACACACACAAGCAGCTGCATGCCAGTCCAGGCAGCTCCCCACTCTCATCACACGCGCTCTGTTCCTGTATACCTCACAACTTCTCTCTCGACTCTCGTCCACACTTCTCCGCATTTCCCTCAATCAAGCGCTCGCAGCTGCACCAGCTCTTGACGACATGGCCAGTTCCTGCAGCAGCGCCGCCTCTGCTCACCCTACATCTCACCTTCGCCTTACGACTCACAAGCACACATGCGCATCTCAGCGCCACTCAATCATTGCCAGCATACTTCATCACCGCGTTCACTCCTTTCTCCATGTGGGACACGCAAGTTCATTGTCACCTGCTCCACGACGCTTGATTCTGGCACGAACGTGCCGCGCTTTAGTTCGTTTGCTGCTACAGCATTAATTCGGATACTAAATCATCGTACAACATGGTCGTCTGTGCACACGAACATGGCATGACGGTATCCCGTACCACTGCTGTGACGGACGTGTATTAACCACACCACTGCGCTCACTCAAACATCGATCCGATCCCCTCTCTACTTTCCCACTCTCGCACCTCAACCACGCCGCCTCAATCACCTGTTGCCGCCATGCTTGCCCACGAGGACGCCCACCACCCCAGCTGCTGCGGCAGCTCAAGCCCGCGCATGAGCAGCCTCTCCAATCACGCCGCCGCTGCGCCCCCATGAATGGCTCTCCAGCCACGTCTCCAGTACTCACACACCCGTCGCCCAGCCTATTACCCCTACATAACCCCACAACCGGAATGCCTATGTGCACATGGGACCGCGGCGCCGCGGCTCCCTCATGCCCGCCTCCAGCACTATCTCCGGCGGCACGAACCCTAGGTTCAAAAACGCCGCCAGCGGGTCCCCGCCGTCCGCCGCGTATGTGACGTACACCTCGTCCCCAACCGCCAACGGCAACGGCTCGCCGTACCGGCTGCTCTCAACCACCGCGTACGACACTTCTCGCACCGGGTCGCCAGTTGCCTCCGGAGCTTCCTCGAGCGTCATGCCGCGGGGTCGTGGGGCTCCCAGCGTGTGGTTGCACAGGTCGATGAAGGGAGCCAGGCCTAGGTCCGGCTCGTGGCCGTACGCCCGCGACAGAACCTGCACCAACGCAGTACCGTAACAGCAGAACAGCTTGAACAGCTCATCTGTAGGGTTGTGCCGCCCCTGAGAAATAGAAATATAGCCTAGAACAATTCTACATTAATATAATGTAGTTTTGAGAAGTTCTGCAGAGGAGGGGTAGAGCGTTTCCGCAGTAGAACGTGCCGAAATCTGGACCCAGTCGCTGCAAAATTGGCGGTAAAGCAGAGGTTTTCACTCCTTTCTGTGTCAAACACTCGTACGTCAAATAACTATTAGTTATCAAACAATGGCACAGCATGCTGACAAGCCGGACCCTCCGGGAAAGCCCAACGAGTCCAAAACCTAAAAGTATGGCGACAAGCAGCTGGGCGCCGCTACGTACGCTGCCACTCTGAAATAGGCAGTATGATCGAACATATCATGCGGAAGTTGGGTTTGGGTGGCGTGCCACACGCGGACACGCCAGACCAGGGGCGACGAAGCCCAGTTCGACCCCACCCACACGGTTTCCCGTCCCACCGAGTCATGCAAACGTCTGGATCCAGATGAGCGGCTATCCCAGTAAAATGCCAGCCCGGAAAAGTCATCAGGCTAAGAGATAGACTCGAGCTTCTATTGCTAATCCTACTGTTCTAGATTAGTTATAGGGAGAACTAACATTAGAAGGAATTTGATTCTCAGGGGCGGCACAACCCTACTCATCTGGGTTGGTTGGGATGGCTAAAGGTCACTGAATGCTGAGGACGCGCGCGAGCTCACCTGCCCCATGCCCCACACCACGTCCTCAACGTCCAGCTCCACATCAAGGTGTCGGCCGTACATCCGTACAGCCGCCTCCGCCCTGCCGTACACGCCAGCCCGCGCTCGCTCCACCGCTGCCCCCCAGCCCTCCGCCGTCGGCCCCAGCGCCACCAGCGCCGCCTTTAGCTGCTGCGGCGGCATCGCCCAGGCGCAGGACGGCGCCGCCGGCAGTGACTGGATGTAGGGCGCCCAGAAGCTCTGGTCGCCGCGCGCCCGCTCCACCGCGACCAGCAGCCCTAGCTGCGCCACCGCCGGCAGGGCCTGGCTGCCGCTTGCGTCAGTGGGCCTGCGCGCACCGCCCGCGCCCCACAGCGGCAGCTTCAAGCCGCTGAGCAGGCCAGCACCCGGGCCTTGGGAGGCTGGAGCGGAGCGGCTGCCGCTGCTGCTGCTGCGCTGTATCTTTTCGTCCAGCGGCCGCAGAAAGGCGCGAGCGTTGTCGGTGGTCAGGTAGAGGTTCTGCGGGACGTGGGATACGGTGTGTGACTGTGTGGGAGGAAAGGCTCCAGGCGCACATCAGGAGGCCGGCAGGACAACCCGGGTTTGGCCTTCGAGCCTGCAGCTCAGCTTGACTGCCTTGGTGGTGGGGCTGAGCTGCCAGTTGGCATGCAGTTTCCATTCAGTTTCCAGGGTGGAAAGCTGTCTCCCTTGTCCGGGTAGCCGGGTGTGATGGCCTGGCGTACTCACCTCCGGGACCACAAGGATAGGGTCTTCCACGTCTTCGCGGGTAAGCGGTGACGAGGCAACAACGCCGCGGCACCCGCATGGAGCGTTGTCCGTAAGCCGAATGCTTGTGTGGATGAAGCCTCCATGAGCTGTAATCCACTCGCGAAGCGAGCGTTCCACCGCACGAGTCGCGCTGTCCGCCGGTTTAAGCGCGGGACTCCACGTTTGTGCCTGCGGTGCTGTGAATACATCTACAGTTGAAGCCCTCACTACAAGTTTGGGCCGGGCGACGCGAAGTGAGGTTTGGAAGGTTTGAGAAGAAGAGTGGATGCATCCCCCGGACGCCACAGAACGGGAGCCCATGTTGCTCTTCTATGCATCACAAGTAGTGTGCTGGCTGACTTTATGTACAGTGGCTCACTATGCAGTCGACTTACCCGGCGCAAGCGGGTGAAATGCGGTGTGCATGGAAACTCGTTAAGTGCAGCTGTTTGTTCGGCACTTGTCAATTAGTTACAATTCAACACACATATAACCATTACCAGGGTGGTCTCGCACTGAATTTGGCTGGGGCGCGATTTTCACTGGACTATTGACAGACCTGACGTCTATTGTTAGGACGCACTAAAATGTCAATGCCTATGCAGCGTCCCATGGCTGGCGGGGCCCGGGCCGGCCAGGTTCAGCGGTCATCGGCCGCCCTGCGCTCGGTCGCGAGCCAAGTGCCGTTCACGGCCCACCGCGCCAACTTCAGCAGCAAGCGTGTTCTGCGCCAGGACGCACGCGTCGAGGCTCCCTCGCGCGTGGTCGTCGTGCGGGCTGAGGTCGGTCAGGGGCACGAGTGTTGCACCACCTAGCCTCGCCTGCGCTTGCCTCGGCTCCTGCTGCCACCCCCATGCACCTGTTTGCGTCCAACCCACATCGCCGACACCCACCCAACGCGCAAACTCCCTCTAAGGGACATGTCCGCTCCGGCCTAGTCGCGTATGACGCAGTCCCGGCCTCCCGTACTCCTCCCGGCCCCCGGCCCCCTGCAGCAGGCCGACCTGACTGGCCTGACGCCCGGCCACCCCTACCCCTGGGAGGAGGACTTCGACCTGTTGGGCGACAAGGTGAAGGAGGTGACGGACCAGCTGCTGCCCGACCTGCGCGGCTGCAACATCTGGCTGGTGAGCAGGCGGGGGAGGAGGCTGCTCTGGCGGAGGAGGCTGTGCGGTGGCGCAGGCCGGGAGGGGAAGACGCGATGGGAGGTGGTGGCTCAGCAGCAGCAGCAGCAGTGCCGTGTGCTGCCGTGTTGCTGCTGTGCTGCTGTGTTGCCAGGGAGATGGGTGGGCTGATAAGGTTGTGTGGTCGTGGGTCCGACGCCGGAGCAATGTGGCAGCTTGTACTGCTGGGCCCAGTGCTCGGCGCGGCGTTGCGGTGGGAGGAGGGGGGTAGCTCAATCCGGGACCCGAAGCAAGCCAACCGAGTGAACCCAAACCCGGGGGGCGGCGTGCATGGGGCGAGTGCACTAGGAATCGTTTTGTGTGGTGGTGTGTGAAAATGGCCGGCCGCTGTAGTTTGGTGCCCAGGCCAGGATTGCGGTTCGGCATGGGAGTGGGGACAGACGCGTGCGCGTCAGTGGGATTGGGGCATGAGTGGGATAACCGGTCGCAGCGGGGGTATGCGCTGGGTGCGCGGGTGTGCGCGCCGACCGGCAGGTCGGACGACCCCATCTGGGGACTTGTGTCGGCCGGCTCTCAGCGCCTGGGCGGACGTAGCCTGTGCGTGTGTACGGTACACGTGTTGGGGCACACTGAGGGCAAATGTTTCCCCGCCAGCGCGGAGCCGTGCCGGCACGCACTCCCTGGCCTCCTTACCCGCCTTAGCTCCCCCTTCCGGGCGCCTCCCCACCCTTCCAACGTGGCAACCCTCCCCCCCGCATCCCCTGCCCCTCTTACCCCTCTCCCCTCCCAACGCCACGCACCCCTCTACCCCGCTACCCCTCCTTTCCAGGTGGGCATGATGGGCAGCGGCAAGAGCACCGTGGGCAAGATGCTGGCCAACACACTCAAATACGCCTTCTTTGACACCGACTCGGTGATCGAGTTGGCGCACGACAAGAAGCCCGTCAGCCAGATATTCGCGGAGGAGGGGCAGGACTACTTCCGGCAGTGCGAGTCGCAGGTGCGGCGTGCGGCGAATAGCCGTCATGCGAGACGGGGGGCCAGGGTTGCGGGTTTTGTGGGTGCGTGGGGTGGGATGGGAAGGGGTGGGCTGCAGTGTACGTGGACTCTTGTGTACTGAGTGCGGCGTCAGCACCCGCCCATGCAGACGCACACATACACGCACAGGATCGACCCTCTCACCTTGTAATCTCTGCCACCTGCCTGCACTCACAGATCATCAAGGAGCTGTCGCCCTACCGCAACCTGGTCATCTCCACGGGCGGCGGCGCCGTGCTCAAGCCCCAGAACTGGGGCTACATGCACCTGGGCATTGTGGCCTGGCTCAACGGAGACACGGAGCTGCTGGCACGCCGGTGAGAGCGGAGCGGGCAGGCGGCAGGGGGGCAGGCGGCAGGAGCCAGGGGGGTTGGGGGGCTGGGGGCAGGGGGGCTGGGGGCAGGCGGCAGGGGGCAGGGAGCGGGGTGGCGGCCTCTGTGTGCGTGTGAACCGTGGGAACCGTGCGGGGCGCCTGAGGGCATCCTTACAGCCATGACCTTAAGGTGGGTGCGCCTTTCACGACTACTGCCTTGCCGTGACTCACCACCGCCGCCATCACCACGCCATGGCCGTGCAGTGTGGCCAAGGACGGCATTGAGAAGCGGCCGCTGCTGGCAGCTGACGCGCCGGAGGGGGCGGACATGCAGCAGGTCGCCAAGACCAAGCTGGACGCGCTGCTGGAGGACCGCCGCAAGTGAGGCGGTGGGGTCCGGGGCCGTGGGGGCGAGAATGAGGCACACTGGCAGATGAAGACGGAGGGCCGGCGGGCTGGCCCGCAACGCAGTCCGGTCAAAGCCACGCCAACCTGATTGGGTCGACGGAGCAGTTCAAGCGGGAAGGGTCGCAGCAACGCGGGACATCAGCAGTTTGCAGGCGGGGTGGGGGTGGGGGCGTCAATACCACCAGCGACTCACAAACCAATTTCCACGTACAACAGTCCAAAACCCCCGTGGACACAACTGGCATACCCAGATCCCCTCGCTCTCACTCGCCCTCCTCCTCCTTCTCCTCTTCTCCCCTCGTCCTCACTCCTCCACCTCCTCCATTCACTCCCACGCTCCCGCAGGTACTACGAGAACGCGGACGTGGTGGTGACGCTGGAGGGCTACGGCAAGGACCTGGAGGACGGCGCGCCAACCGCCGCCGTCATGTACCGCCTGCTTACAGCCATCAACGACAAGGTGCAGGCCAAGAAGCGCGAGCAGGCGGAGCGCATGAACTTCACCATCGAGGGTGCGGACCAGCTCAAGACGATGCGCACCATGGATAGCCCCGCGGGCGGGCTGCAGCTAGACGGCAACCAGGCGCCGTGAGGAGTGAGCGGTGACGGAGTTGGAGTTGGGGTTGAGAGAGGAGAGTGGGAAGGGGAAGGTAGAGGGGAGAGGGGCAGCGCGGTGCTGTGGGGCGTGTGGGGCGGAGAAGTTATGTGTGCGAGGCGCAGTCGCGCAGACACGGGGTGGACATGCATGAGGCGGCGCCGGGAGACGTACCAGAAGCAAGGCGGCCGGTGGGCAGAGCAGTGTGTAGCGTGCGGGGCGGTGGAATTGTCGTGTGGGGAGTCACGTGAGCCGGAGGTAGAGCCGCTGCGACTGGGCGGCCCAGCAAGTCAGCTCCAGATTTTGACGGGCAGCGGTTCGCTCTGGTGATTGCGGTGGTTTAAATGGGGCTGCTGCACGCCATCCGGAGGAAGATTGTGATGCTGCGGAAAAGGGGAAGACCGAGTGTGTAACTGTACAGGAATCATCATGGCTGCTGGAGGAAGCATCCTGGCGGGAAGGGTTACCGGGGGGGTCGGGAGGGGCTCACGGGCTGTGCATGGGGCCTTCATGAGTTGTGGCCCTGGCGAGCGCCACGGTGAGTTGGCCCCTAGAACGGCAGACATCGTTGGCGCTGCTACCAAAAGACATAGCTGTCGCTAAGCATTACGTCCGCTTTAATTCAAATTAGCCGATAGACAAGAGCTGCGACCACACAACTGACCATGCGCGTCGCTCTCCTTCTCTTCGCGCTCTCCGCGCTCATAGCCCGCCCGTACGCAGCACAGGTATGTAGGCTACTACATGGGAGTGACAGCTTAGAAAGCGCTTGTAAAGGAGTTGCGGAGCTCATCCTCCACTGGCATGTCTCAGCAGACACCAACCACTGCTACCCCGTTCTCCCCTGCACGCACGCATGCCGCACAGTTTGGGGTGAAGGCGACAGACTCTGAGGAGGGAGACTACTCGTGTAACTGGGAGCGCGGCGGCAAGCGCTGCTGCGGGACCCTGAAGAACCCTGGCGCCGCGCATGGCTGGCGGCAGGACGAGACGGGTGAGACGAGCCAGCAGCAGGAGGCAGCGGTCCACGCGCTGCGCTGGGGCACCAGGACGCTGCTGAAATTGTTTCATCCGTTGATAAGAGGGGTTGCTGGTGGAGGCGCGCTCAATGGGCTCCCAACGGGTGTTGGGGTTGCACCAGGGGCTGTTGGGCGTGCCGCCGTGCCGCTGCCGGGGCCCAGTGTATTCTGTACTATACCTCGCCGCACGCCCGCGCTCAACCCAGTGTCGCCCAAATCCCCCCGATGTCGTGCAGACCACTGCTTCCCCGCCTCGGCCAGTGACCACATGGTGTGCTGCGTTGACATCCAGGTGAGGAGGGCGGTCCAGCCTGAGATCCCTCCTTGAGTCCTCGTCATCCTCCTGCCTGCTTATATCTTGTGCTGCCGCCACCCCGCATCATCTCCAGTAACATACTTACATCGCAGCATTTTGGGTTGCGATATGCAAACTAGCCTGCATGGCCCCCTACACATCTGCACGCGCAGTCTGTGGACAACGAGACGAACGAGGACGACCCCACTGTCGCCCACCACAACCCGCTGTCTGGGCCCATCCGCCGCAACTCCGACGCATCCTCCTACTCCTGGTGAGTGGACCGCAGTCATCTGAATGTAAGCGAGTCTGGGTCATTCGTTCGTGTGCGCACTTGGTCCCTGCCCCCTGCCACTCCAGTTCCTCGCCATGCCTCCCCGCTGAATGACGGGCACACCGCCTCCCTGTGCCGCCTCCCTCCCCCCGCAGGTGCACGTGCTCCGTGTCCATTTGTGAGAAACAGCTCAAAGGTCGCGTGGCCTGGGTGGGCCGCCCCGGCCGCACGTGATGCGCCCATTGCATGGCGTGTTGTTGTTGGAGAGGGGGGTAGGTGACGTACAGCACGTGAGCTGAGGCGATGAAACCTTGGAAAAGTGACGTGGCAAGGCTTGGGGCCCCGGGTAGACGTGTGACGTGCTGAGCCACGGTAGTTTGGCTGCTGGTTGACTGAACACGCACACTGCCCGCCACCTGTTAAGTCGCCACGCCGTACTTCACGGTGCATTGTGCGTGGGCATTGCATGCATCGCAGGAGCATTCATTCTTGGTCTGTATATACTGGTTGTTGGGAGTAGGCACGGAGTAGGACACTGCAATTGCCCAGTACATAGCACAGCGCGTGGCGCTTGGACGGCCTGCGAAGTTGAATAACTTACAGATGCAGAAGGCCCGTGCAAAAACTTGAACCTCGTGAAACGCTGTGAGCGCCGGTGCGCCCTTATGTTTCTGAACGTGCCAGTGTAACGTATTATTGATGCAAGTTCTGCCGCTGCTAGATTGCCCCACAGAAACTGGAACGTGCGTGCGCCTGGCTCGGGCGCCTAATCCCTCTGCCAGTCTGCCGCGCCCGGGCCACCAATTCGCCGTCGTGTTTGGCAACAATAAGTATGATCTATGCCGCCATCCCAAGATGCACCCCTGCGAGAAATGAATGCCCCAAACCTGGCGACAACCGCCCCACATGACACGGGTACGGCGGTGTGCCCAACCTTGTGTGCGACAGCATCAACTAACATGGCGTGGGGCAACAGCCCACAACCGTGCAACAACGCATGCACACGATTACGACTGCGTGGCAGTCAAATGCTGGCATCATTGCTGTCTTCGAGCTACGTGTCGTCGTACCGAGCGTGCTCTACATGCGAACCCTTATATGAACAAAGGATGTGGTAGTGTGTATGCGTGTATGTGTGCAAATATGTGCAATGTGGCCTACCTATGATGCGGACCGAAGCATCAGCTTCCCATATCACAAAAACCCACCCATGAAGTATTGCAGCAGTCCACAAAGTCCAACACAACTTATGCCTCAATCATCCGGCGTGAGAGGCCGCGCTTGCCGGGCCGGGGGCTGGGCCGGGCCCGAGGAGAAGGGCGGCTCTTAATCTTAGGAGAAGCAGCGGGCTTGCGTGGCTCAATCGAGGGCTTGGGGCCGGGGCCGCCTGCGGGAGCGCCGCCGTCCTCAGGCCGGGGGCCGGGGGCACCGCCTGCAGGCACAGGGCTACGCGCAGAGCTGTCCCCGGGCTCAGGGCCAGGAGCAGGGCCGTTCTCGGGCCGGGGGCCGGGGGCGCTGTCCTCGGGTTGTGGGCCACGCACAGGGCTGCCCTCGGGCTTGGCGCCAGGAGCGGGGCTGCCCTCAGGGCGGGGGCCAGCGGGCTTCGGTCCGGGGGTGCTAGCAGCGGGGGAGGTGCCACTGTCACCGCCGCTGCTGCTGCCGCTGGCAGAACTTGAGGTTTCATCATCCTCGTGTGCCACGTGGAAGGGCGCCGTCCAGGTAATGGCCAGCGGGGAGTAGTCGTACTGCGTGGCAGCCGGGGTGCAGCTGCCGGCCTGCAGGCACGAAGGTGTGGCGCGCGGAGGGCCGTGGTGAGTCTCACGCGGAGTAGGCCGCAAGTGCAAGGGTATATGGGACATGAAAAGGCAAAGCAAGTGTCTAATGTAGTTGCGGCCTGATAAACAAAATTGCACCCAGCCCAGGCACCGACGATCATGGAAATACGTCGCCCCCACGCCGGAGACTGCCCAGCCCCCCCGCAAGTGCAAGGGATACGGGTTCTAGAAGCGAAGCTGGGATGCCCGACCGCGATTGCGCCATGCGACGCAGGCAACAAACGTTATCAAAACTTACGCTCGTGGACATGCAGCCACGGAAGCAGCGGGTGATGTAAGGCGGGGCGAGGTTCGCAGTGACGTGGTAGTGGTAGAAGGAGTAGGTGGCATCCGTGTGGCCGCCGCACTCGTCCAGGTCAGTGGGGGCCACGCCGTTGTCGCCGTACGCGCCGTAGATGGGGATGGAGTCCAGCATGATGCCGTACAGGGGCGAGTGCTTACCGGCAGTGTCCGCGTACACGCAGCCTTTGCCGGGCTCGCTATGGTAGTGGTACTGCCCGCCAGGAGCGGCGTGGCCGCGGCAGTTATCAAGTGTGGCTCCCTCGTAAATAATAGCATCCCTGCCCAGGGCGTCAGCATCTGTGGCAGGCGGGGCAGCAGCACCGGGCAGAGGGCTCAGGAGGAAGTGGTATGTGCAGCATGAGGCGTGGGAGTGGTACGGCAGAGCGAGGGCGGGGCAGCATGGGGTTTGGGAGAGGAGCCTGGCCCAAGGCTTGCAGCGTCCATGGTGCATCGGCATTCAGACTGTTCGGTGCTGATAGGCAGTCCTTCACGCACGTGTACGGTACATGCAGACAGCTGCTGCAAACGCCACGTGTGCAAATGCTGGCCCTAGCTGGCCCCGGTACCGCCGGTGGCTCAGACCAGCTTACCATTGAAGATGGGGATGCTGTGAGTCCAGGAGAGCACCATGCAAGCAGCATGCGGGCGTTGGGCAAGTACCATGGTAAGTGTCCTTATTTCCTGGTACCGGAGGGCAACTGGTCTGATGCCCTCCCTGCCCTAGGCCACTTGAATGCGTTGCGGCGTGTTCAGAAGCTAGGCGTCATTCACTCACCCGTTTACAGCATAGCCAATGGGTCCCAGCATTATGTTGGGGTTTGCGGTGCCGTCGGCCTTAATGCGGCTGTGGTAGGTTGGGGCGGCGGCAATGATGGGGGCCACGCGGAAGGTGACGGAGGTGTTCTGGAAGCTGGGGGTGTTGGATGTGGTCTGGCCGAAGGGCGAGTACTGGGGGCAGCCGCTGAAGAACTGCGCGGGGAGGGGAGGCAGGGCAAGTGGGGGCCGTTAGCAGCGCCCATATGCAGGAGGGATGGCCGGTGGTTAGGGCAAACATGGGCGTAGGCCAGGGGTGCCCCTGGGCTGGGGCCGCTAGAGCGAGCGCGGGAAAAACGGGGTGCCGTAGGAGAGCATATCCGCATTTCTTGTGGACACAGCCTACTCCCATGATTCCGTACCCCCGTCCGTTCCCAATCCTCCTCAGACGAAGCCTGGCGACGACCGCACACGCCCCTGTCCCCCAACAACAATCCTCACAATCCTGCACCCCTGTCCTCACCATCTTGTACGTGTCAGAGTTGCGTGCCACCTCCACCGTGTCCACGCCCGAGGTGGTGTTTGGGCAGGCCGCGTTGTTGCCGCCACCGCCTCCGCCTCCGCCACCGCTGGGCATTATATCGCCAGGGCTGCCGCCCGGCATCAGGCCTCCGGGCCCGCCACCCTGCCCGCCCTGCCCACCCTGCCCTCCTGGGCCACCCGGGCCGCCGGGGCCCCCGAGGCCACCGGGGCCACCACCTCCACCACCGCGACCAGGCTGAGCATAGGCACCAGAAACAAGGAGGACGGCAAGCGCGACCAGAACACGGTTGTGAGGTGGCATATTTGCACGCGACTGAGCTGAGTGGGAGCTGGAAGCTTTCTATTTGCTTTTTAACAAAAGTGACTGACTTGGTTAATGCTAGTGGCCAGGTTACTGCTGCAGCAGGGCCCTGAAGTGAGAGGCAAGCTTCGCTCTGCTCTTTTGTAGACTTTCAAGCGGCCACTCATTTTATATCCTCAGAGTGCTCTACGAGAAGACGCGGCAGCTACAGAAAGTGTGTTGGCGAAGAGTATACGAGCTCACGAGTTGCGACAGTTAGCGCTCGCCTCCGGTTTCCAGCGCCCGAGCTGTGATATACGCCTTGAGCATCTCACAAGCCAATGGTTTGCTCAGGTGCTGACACGTGCGCCCGGGCGTGTACGTGCGCATGAACTAGCATGTCCACGACATACCGAGTCCCACAAGCGGCTGAGGGCATTTAAACACACAGCAGTACTATATTGCTGAGCTGAAGATCGTAGACGGCGACATTCGTCATGGACACTCGAAGGGCCACAATGTCAGTTGGCATCCCTGCGGCCGTGAAGTGGATGGAGCTTAGTCGGAAGCTGAGAAACGGAAACTCGGAAGGTCGTTGCGGTGCAGCCTTGCGTTAAAATTGCAGTACCCATAAACTGGGAAGCACGGCCGAAACACACACGCCACTCCTCGGGTGGCAGGTCATGTCAACGTGCTGCTGCCATCATGTACGAGGCAGTGAGGCGGCGAGGCAGTGAAGCGGTGGGCAGAGGCATGGCGCACTGCATATATAGATATTCACAGCTACACCAGCACACAGGAGAGCGTGACATACTATGGCCGCGCCTGTTGTGAGCGCCCAGCGCGCCCCAAGCGTTACACCGACTCCCGGCCTCAGCCGGGAGCTACGTGACCACGCAGTATAAAAGCACAGGCACAATCAAGTGCAACATGCTGCGTGCGATCAAGGAGCGCGACGAAGCAGCAGCTGGCGGAGGAGGAGAAGGCGAAGCAGGCTAAGGAGGTGCTGATCATTAGCGACAGTGACTGAGGCGTCATAGTAGCAGATGCAGTGTGTTTCTCTGGCGTCAGGTTCTGCCCGTTGAGACGCGTGTCAACCTGGGCATCGCTGGCTGGGCCCGTGCACATCGTCTTACGCCTGCTCTGCTTAGTCCTACCCGCTCGTTCCCAGCCGCCCCCGCAGTTAACGAAACGACAGTGAACACAGACGAGTCACGTCACGTACTACTATATTTGTGCAAGAGTATGTACCTCATTCTGTTTGTATGCGACACCTGTAAGCATTCTCCTTGCCGGTGGCGGCGCCTTCTTTTCCACCTTTCAGTCATCCCAGAACGCGAAGACGTGCCAGGCTGCCGGCCTATGAGCGGGCCTAGAACGCACGCCGAACAAGCCTACTGCCAGCAGTTGCTCGCGGAATCAACAGTTCAGCCAAAGCCATGCGCGACCTTCCGCCGCACACATGCCACGGTAGGAGACAATGCAACCCACGCCTGTCCCTAGTTGTGACCACTCCATCGATCCACCCCCCTCATGCTACCGGTGCGTTTGTCGCCCTTGCCCGCGCACGCACGTGCGCACGCCGCCCGCGCATGAATCCCGATGCCATGATCAATCAGCGTGAAGTGCTCAACCCTGTGCATCAGTGCCATGTGGGCTTATTGCTCCCAGTCGCCGAGACTCTATTGAACGACGTGGACTTGGTCGCTGCCGCAACGCCCCGACCAGCGCCGCCGGGGCCCGGCGAGCCCGGCGCCGCGGGCGGGTTGTACAATGGGTTGTGGCCGCCACCGCTGAGGTCGCGACTGCCATGAAGGCTGCCCTTGCCCTTCTCGCCCTCGTGACTGCGGCGCATACGAGACGACGCCGAGACGCCCAGCCCGCCCGCGGCCAGCACAGCCGCCACTGGCGACGCCGACACACCCGTGCTTGCGCCTGCTGGCGGCACGTGCGCGTGCGTGGGGTGTGGTGGAACGCCTGCCCGCGATGCGCGTATGAGACCGCCTGTGGGGGGCGACTGGTAGGCGCTGGCTCCCGGCGAGCCGCCCGGTCCGCTGATGCGCCGGCGGCCGGACGGCGGCAGTGGCGGGCTGCCCACCGCCGCCAGGCTGCCAGGGCCGGGCATGTGTGGGATGCGGGTTGCAGACGGCGGCGTGTGGCCCGTGCCCGAGGTCGCGGGCACCCTCGGCGGCGTGCTGCTCGGCGGCACGGGGCTGACACGCAGCGAGGTCGCGGACACCACACGCCGCGGGCTGGGCGTGGAAGCCGGTGCGGCCTCGGCACCGCCGTCAGCAAGGGCGCCGGAGGCAGGGTGCTGCGGCTGCGGTGCCACGCCCACTGCCTCTGCCCAACGCTCTGCGCTAGTGCCCTCAGCTGCTGCTGCTGCTGCTGCCGTTGTTGCTGCTGTTGCCTGAGCTGCCACGCCCAAGCCGGCCGCAGCCGCGGCCGCAGCGCCCTCCGCCCGAGGCCCTGCTGGTGTGATCGCCGGCGCCCACGCCTCCTTCGCGGGAGTGATGGGCGGCACATGTACGCCGGCTGCCCCGGCTGCCCCAGCCGCTGCCGGAAGCCGCACCGGCATCGGCGAACCATGCGGCCCCAGCGCCGCCGAAGCGCTGCCGTGCGCCGGCGAGCTCACTGGGCTCGACTCCGCCGCCGCTGCCGTCGTGAGCTGGTCCAGCAGCGAACGTGTGGGTCCCGCCATGGCCGCGCTGCTGCCGGCACCCGACCTGGCGGTGGTGGCGCCAGAGCGCGGCGTGACCAGGAACTCCGAGGCTAGGCCGCCGCCCCCAGGCGTACCGGTGCTGAAGGAGTCGGCCGGGCTGCCGGTGGAGGGCACACGCAGGAAGTCGCTGAGCCCGATGCCAGCAGCGCCACCGGTGCTGAGGCCGGCGGCCGCCGTGGGGCTGGGCGTGGCGGCTTCGCGCGCCTGCGCGTGTGCCAGCGCAAGCACCGCGTGGTGAAGGCGCGTGCCGCCGTGGTGTGGGTGCTGGTGTGGGTAGCCCGTGCCGACGCCCGCAGCCTGGCCTTGTGGCTGACTGGGTGTGGCCGTGGGCGTGGCCGCGGCAGGCGAAGCCGCCGGTGCAGCACGCGGCGAGCCAGCTAGCGCCCGCTGAGCGGTCGCCGCCGTCGCCGCTACCGCTGCAGCTGCTGCTGATGCCGCGGCATCATGCCGGGGAAGGGACTGACGCTGCTCCAGGGTGGGGTGGTCGCGGGGCGTTGAGCCTGTCCGCGGCAGCGACTGCGACTGCGTGAGCGCCGTCCGCGGCCGCGGCGGCAGCGGGCCGCCCGCCCCCGAGCCGCCACCCCGGCCCGCCGCTGCCGCGGCGTCGCCGTTGGGTAGCATGGGCGTCGCCAGACCGCTGCTGACGCTGCTGCCCCCCCGGGCCGGCAGCAGACTCAGCTCTGACGCCCCGGACATGCCGGACTCGTGCCGCATCAGCAGCGGCGGCCCCGCCGCGCCAGCGCTGCCGCGCCCCATCGCCACATCAGGCGACGTCAGCACGCTGCAGAGGAACGCCGAGGCCGAGGCCTGCGTGCCGTCCATGCTGCCGCCGGGCCCACCCAGCCCTGACAGCGAGT
Organism: Chlamydomonas reinhardtii; assembly: GCF_000002595.2. Classification (NCBI taxonomy): domain Eukaryota; kingdom Viridiplantae; phylum Chlorophyta; class Chlorophyceae; order Chlamydomonadales; family Chlamydomonadaceae; genus Chlamydomonas; species Chlamydomonas reinhardtii. The sequence goes on along the minus strand of NC_057013.1, from coordinate 2,500,648 downwards.
TCCCGCCGTCGCTGCCACGATGGTTCCGCGCGCTGCTGCCAACCACAGAGCCATCACCACCGCCGCCGCCACCCGCGCCCACGCCACCTGCGCCCACCAGCCCCTCAGGGCCGAGCACGTCGTCGCCGTGGCGAGGCGCCGGCGTCGCGCCGGAGGCGGTGCCACCGCGCATCACCCCCAACATGCTCAGGTCCGACATGGCTAGAGACGCAGCGCTGCTGGGTCCGCCGCCGGGCCCCGGGGAGCCGCCGGCCTCGCCGAAGGGAAGCGGCGGCGAGCCGGCGAACATGCCGCCGGCGCCGCGGCCGCCAGCGCCGCGACCATTGGCGGCCGCCGCCGCCGCCGCCATGGCGTCAGCTAGCGCCACTGGCTTGGCACCCTGGCCGGCTGCGCCGTCGCTGGCTGCGGCCTGCCGCGCCGCCTCCACCGCCTTGCGTATGTCGGCAAGGCTGCCAGGCAGGGCCAGGTACGACAGCGTAGGCAGCTGCTGCTCCGCGTCACCAGTGCCGGATGTGGCGCTGGCTGCCACGCTGTCGCTGGCCCCGTCGCCCTCCACCAGCGGATGTGCTGAAGCGGCAGCGGGCGCAGTGCCCTCAACTGACCGACCGCCAGCGCCTTCAGCGGCCTCCATGCTAAGGCGGCGCGAGGTGGGACCTCCACCGGTGCCGTTGCCCCCACTGACGTTGTGGCTGTCGGCGGCGGCACCCAGGTGCGGCCCAGGCCCAGATCCCGATGTTGTGACCGCCACGCTGCCGGGCTCGGGAGGGTGCGCGCAGGTGCCATCATGCGCCGACGCCCCCTGCGCATCCGACAGCGCCAGGCCGCTGTTGCCGCGCCACAACAGCATCCGCGGCCCGCCGCCGCCGCCCCCGCCGCTGTGGCCGCCGACGCCCTCGGCGCCCAGGTTGCTGGTGGCGCCATCACCGCCGCCGGTGGTGTGCCGCAGGGATGCGGGCGATGGCGCCTCGCTGTTCTCCTCCCAGAACTCCGACAGGTTGGAGGGCGTGGGCGAGTGCAGCCCGAAGGCGGGATTGTTGTGCTGCTTCATGCTGCTGTTGCCGTGCCGGTCCGCCGCCGCCTTGGCGTCGGCGTGCCCCAACCCCGCCGCCGCCAGGCCCAGCACTGTGCTTGAGGAAGCAGCCAGCGGATAGCCGCTGACGTCGGTGTCAGGGTCCAAGTCCGGGGCGTCGGTGAGCGCCGAGAAGGACAGGCGGCCGGTGCCGCTCACGCCGGGGCTTCCCGGCGGAGTGGCGGACGGCCGCGCCAGCCGGTCGCCGCTCATGCTCACGCTGCCGCTGCCGGCGCCAGCACTGGCGCTCGCGCCGCCGTCGGTGAGCTGGTCGGCCCGCGCGCGCGGCGCTGTGCCGGAGCCGGCGCCGCTGCCAGTGCCACTGCCGCGCCGCGCCGGCGCCAGCGGTCGTTCCGCGCTGGCGGCACGGCGCGCGTTCACCTGGGGCTCGGCCGCGTCCGCCGCCGCTGCCGTGTTGGCCGGGGTGACGGACGTGGCGCGCGCTGACCGCGGCGGGTCCACGCCAGCCCGCACCACCACCATGCCGGTGTCCGTCGGCGCCTTGCGGCCAAGCATGGCACCCACTCCACCCCCTCCGGCCCCCGCGCCGGCCCCGCTGGCTGCCGCTGCCCCGCCCGCGGCCGCCGCCGCCATGGGCGGCATCGTCCGGCGGCCGTACGCGCCGCCGCTGAACGCGAGGCCCATGCCCATGCCGAATTCCATGGCGTTTGAGGGCGCCGCCGCCCACTGTGCCACGTCCATCAGCGATAGCAACAGCCGCTGTGCCGCCTCTGCTCCAGACATGCTGTCGCCGCCACCGCGACCATTTGCAGAGTCTTCGCCGCTGGCCGAGCTGGCCGTCGGCCGCCCCAACACAATTGGGCCGCCGGCACTGCCGGAGGCAGTGCCGCCGCCGCCGCCGGGCCCAAGCGCCAAGGCGGCAGCCACGGAGGCGCCGGCGGCGCTGCTGCCGCCGTGCAGGATGGGGTGTACGAAGCAGCCCGCCAGGCCACGGCCACCCTCCAACGTGGCCCGCCATGACACCGTCGCCGCCACCGAGTGACTGCTGCGCACCAGCTCACACACCAGGCACTGCAGCAATGTGCTGTGCTCCGTCTGCCGTGACACGGCGGTGGCGCGTGACGCGGTACCAATGCCGGAGCCTGGGACGTTGCGGCGCGCGGCAGCCGCCGCCGCGGCAGGGGCGCTGACAGGCGGCGCGCCCGCCGGGCTGCTGCTGCTGGTGGCCACCACCGACACTGCCACGGCGCCGCCGGGTGCACGCGCCTGACCCGGGCCGTGCTGCGCGCGCGGCGGCTTGCCGGTCAGCGGGCCTGCAGCTCCAGACGCGGTGCTGCCCGCGCTGCTCCGTTCCACCACTGCCGCGTCCGCCTCCGCTGCTGCGCGCGCAACCCCTGCGCCTGCAGCGACAGCCCCCGCCGCGGACCCCGCAGCAGCCACCACCGCCGTGGTGGTGTCGTTGCTGGACAGGCCGCTGGGCATGGCGCCGCTGGGGTCGGCATAGTACTCGAGGTACTTGAGGCTGAGGGCGCGGATTTCGGCGTGTGCCACAATCACCGCCAGCTGGACCGGGTGCCGCTGAGCCTCGGACGCCAGCGACGGCGGCGCGGGCGTGTAGGGCGTGCTGGGCGTGGAGGGCGGCAGCAGGTAGGCGGGCCGCAGCATGCCGCCCGCAGCGGCCGCGTGCGCGTGCGGGTGGTGGTGGAAGGCGGACTGGAAGTGGGGCTGCGCGGTGGAGCCCGCCGGGGGATGCGGCTGCGGTTGCTGTGCGGCGTGAACCGCCCGTGCCGCTGCCGGGTCGCCCGCCGTGGGCTCGCCCTCGTGCGCGCCCACCACCACCTCTGCGGCCGTTGAGGGCACCTCCTCAATGATGGTCGCTGGCGGGTGCGCGCCAGCAGCCGGCGGCGCGGCCCACATGGACACGGACGCACCCGAGCCGAAACCGGTCAGCGCGAAGCTGCCGGCATTCTGCAGGCTATGCGCTTGCGGCATCGAGTCCGCTGACAGCGATGGCGGCGCCGTAATGCCCATTAGTGAGCTGTTGGCCCCGTCACCGCCGTCCTCGAATGTGCCTGCGGCGGCAACCGGGCCAGCGTCGGTGCCTGAGACAGCTACGGCGTCGGTTGCCGCGCCCCGAGGCGCTGGCACCATGCGCCCGAGCGGCGACGGCCCCGGGTTGGCGAAGCTGCCAACGCGCCCTGCCGGGAACTGCAGGCCGGCGATACGGCTGCCGGCCCCCGACGGAGGGCCACCCGCAGCTGCGGCGGCGCGCACAGCCGCATCCATGGCTCCGTCCGCTGCCGTCGCTAGCGAAGGAGCCGGAGCCATGCTGCCACCCGGCGCCACAGCGCTGGCCTGCCTCGCCGCCAGCATGGGCGGCGGCAGTAGCATGGGCGCAGGCGAGCTGGGGGCGGTGGTGGTGGGCGAGTACGCGCCGCCCGTGGCCGGCCCGCCTGCCGCCATGCCGCCTGTCGTCGATGGTGTCGGCGCGGGTGCCTCCGGCCCCACCACACCGTGCAGGTGCGCGGCCGCGGCTCCGGCGGCAGCGGCAGGCGGCGGCTGCGGCGCGCTGCGCTTGAGGCGGTTGACATGCTCTGCCAGGCGCGCGTTGAAGAGGCTGCGGCGGCGCAGTGCGCGGTCCAGAGCGGCGGCTAGGTCCGCCGGGCAGGAGCGCACCATGGTCAGCACCGTCAGCACGCAGGCCTGTGAGAGAGCGACACAGTTCAGGCGTGCAGTGAGGACTTCGGCAGACCGTAGCAAGGCGCAACATCAAGGTCTAATGAACCTTGCAAGCAGCGGCAAGGCAGCACCTACGCCAAGCATGCGCTCGGCATGAAACGGGCCCACGTGCGCCACACACACATACCTGCAGCTCGCTGCCGCTGTGGAAGACGTCCGCCCGCACCAGCGCCACTGTCCACGCCATCAGCGCGCACTGCTCCGCCTCCGCCTCTGGTGACTGGGGCGCTGCAGCAAGCGACGCCTCCGCTGCCGCAGCCGACGCCCCCCCAGCAGCTCCGGCCGCCGCATTGGCGACGCCGCCCTGACTGGGGCGTTGCAGGGAGTTATTTTGGAGTTGCTGGAAGGGCGACGGCCGCGCCGGCTGCTGCGGTTGTGGCCGCGGCGAGGATGTAGCCACCTGTACTTGTGACACCGTTCCCAAAGCACTGTCAGACCGCCGCCCGTTTGCGCCCTTGGCACCGTTGGCGGTACTGCCAGACGCCGCTGCAGCAGCCACCGCAGCCGCGACCGCCGCGGCCGCAGCATTGCTGCTGGATGCCATGTGGGTGATGTAATCTCGGAAGCTGCGGTGCCCGCCAGCGGTGTGCGACAGCGACAGAGAGCGCGGCGAGGTGGGCAGCGGCATCTGGGCGCTGGAGCTAGACGGCGGCCGGCGCGAGCCGGTCGGCGACTGCGTCTGCTGCTGGCTGGCGCTAGCCGCTACGCCTGTGCTGGACAAAGGCGCGGCTGGGCCGCCTGGGCTGGGCAGCGTGGGCGTGGAGGCGCGGTGCGCTGGCGGCGACGCCACCGTAAGCGGCGGCGGCGAGGGTGGCGGCGGTGGTGGCGGCGCCTGCAGCCGCGCCAGGCGCAGCATGTGGTCGCACACCTGCGCGCGGCAGTGCAACGCCCACTGCAGCTTGAGTAGCAGCTTGAGGCAGGCGGCGGCCAGCTCGGTGGGCGGCAGGCTGGAGATGACGCCCGGGTCCTCCAGCATGCCGTCCACGAGCGCGTCCTCCTGCGCACCAGCAAACACGGAACCGCATTGACACGCACGTCATGCCGCAATCGTCAGCACGATATTTGCCGACACTGTGAGAGCATGCAAGCATCGATAGTATTGGTGTTCGCGTAAAGTACAACGCCCACAGCGAGGCGGCGTTCCAAATTTTATGCGGCAAGCTGCTACCCAGGCCGCACCTGCTCGTCCTCGGGGCTGCTAGCTCCGCCGTCAAAGGCCGCCATCAACGGCGCCATGCTGCCGCTCATTAGGGTGCTAGCGCCGGTGGGGTAGTTGGACAGCGACGGCGGCGCGCCGCTGGGCGACGTCCCGCCCGACACGGCGCCCAGTGATGGGAGCAGCGACAGCGGCATGGCGCTACTGGCGGCGCCGCCGCCAGGAGCGAAGCTGAAGCCACCGCCAGCAGCGGCCGGGATTGAAAGCACGGGCAACGGCTGGCGCCGCAGCGGACCGATGGCTTCCCGCAGGAAGGGCTGCAGCGCCGCCAGCAGCGTGTGCTGCAGCTGTGCCAGGTCCAGCTGTGTGCGGGGGTAGGGGTCCGGAATACGGTAAGCATGTGAGGTTTGGCCAGCAGTGCACCGTCTTGCATGCCTAAGTAGAAGCGGTACTAAATGGACACTAGGGCGCACACTGCGACAGCGCCACTCACCATCAGAGCTAGCTCGTCCAGGTCTTGCAGGTCATCCTCCACCCGCTGCTGCGGCTGCGGCTGTTGCCCACCGCCAACCGGAGCCGCACCACCCGCGCCAGCAGTAGCGCCGCCCTCCTCCGCCAACGAGGACATGTGCGCCCCCAGCGCGGCCGCAACCGACAGCGGTGCACCGAACTCCGAGGCCGCCGCCGCGGCGAGCGCCGCCCGGACAACGCCCGCCGCGTCCGTGACTGTGAGGAGCCCGCTCGCCAGGAACGCGTCCTGCAAAGTCCCAAGCGACCGCGTCAACGACGTATAGACGTCAGTGGTCTACAGCCGATCCAGGAGCAACATGCTGTTGGGCAAACACGTGTCCACCGCCCCCGCCCAGCCCCGGCCTCCGCCTTGCCCCCCCTGTCGCCCACCTGCAGTGGCGGCAGCACGGACTCGGGCGCCCAGTCGCTTGTGTCGGGCAGCAGCATCATGTCCTGCACGCATTCCGGCAGCCGCGCGGCCGCTGCATCCACCCGCACCCCCTCGTACGCGCCCTGCCAGCGCAGCAGCATGCGCACCGTGCTGTCCACCGTGCTGTGCTCCGAGATCTGCGGTGGAGCGAGTTTGGGAGATCAAGGTTATTGGGATGACAACCAGTGCCCATGTTGTACCGTTTTAAGGCACGCGCAATCGACGGTCACCAAGTCCCTTTCCACGGCTTCCGGTGTCCGTAACTACCACGTCGCCCACCTGCTGCACCGTTTCCCGCAGCGACACGAACGTGCCGCCGCACGCCGCGGCCAGTCGCAGCTCCTCCAGCACCCGCGCCACCGCCGCGCCGCAGTGCGCCACCAGCTGCGCCCGCACGCCGGCGTGGCTGAACTCCAGCAGCGGAGGCACCGACCCGGCGGGCAGGAGAGGCGTGATGCACACGCGCTTGGGCAGCAGGTCCACGATCCGCGTGCATACCTGTGTGGGCCGCGACATGACGCATCCTCAAGTCCAGTGCCTAAGTACGGAACATGTTATTCATACCCACTTCCGGCCGCGTCCCTGATGCAGATCACGGTTATATCCCCTTGCCCGGGGGCGCTGCGACCCGGATGGAGCGCAGGCGAGTCCTTCGCTCACCTTTTGCAGCAGCGACACGTGCACGGTAGACGCGCTCCCCAGCAGCCGCCGCGGCAAGGCCACCAGCTCCAGCAGCACGCCGCACGCGTCCTGCACCTCCACCTTCTGACAGGCGCCCACCTGGGACAGCAGCACGCGCTGCCCCATGCGCAGGCAAGCCGCGCGCGCCGCCGCCAGAACGCCGCTGGCTGCGCCGCCGCCCCCTGCAAAGTCACTAGCAGCTTCCCCCGGGTTGTTCCCTTCAGACAGAACGTCTTCAGCCGCGAGCGGCAAGTCGGCCAGAATGCTTTTCCGCCGCTTGCGCGGCGCGCCCGCCGCCAAGTCTGCGCTCCCTCCGCCCAGCTGCGTGAGCGCATTGGCGCAGGCGAACGCCAGGAGCGCTGCACGGTGCCAGTCGTTAAGCAACTGCCATACCGCCGCCGCCTGCGTGGCGACGGCTGCGGAACGCAGCAGCGGCCAGTTGACGCGTGCGGCGCCAGTGGATGCACGAAGCATGTCGTTGTTCCGGCGCGGCTGCTGCAGCTGCAGCCGGGGCTGTGAGTGCGTTTGGCGCTCGCCCGCTGTGGCGGGCAGGTTGCTGGCCGAGTGACCGTTTGCTTGCGGAGCCGATGCGTCCTTGCCCTCTGGCTGCTGCTTCCCTTGCTGCACCGGTGACGGCACCTCGCTCGGCCCTGAGTTTGCAACAGACACCGCATTGGGTGTGACACGGGACTGACCCGCATTCCCCGGCTGCTGCTGTGACCCGGGGCCTTGCGCAGCGGCAGCTGCCTCGGCAGCGGCGGCTGCGGCTCGCTGCTGCAGGTCTTGCAACTGCGCGCTGCAGGTGTGCGCCATCAGCAGCAGCCCCACCGCATAGGAGGGCTTCAGGTACACCGATGCCGCGCTCTGGCCCAGCGACACGTGCTGCGTGTTGGCGTCCTGCCACAGCCTTGTGGCGTCAAAGGCGCAGTGGTGCAGCTGCAGACGCATGGGCGTGGGCCGCGGCGCCGCCGGGCTGCTCACGTTCGAGCCCACTGCCGAGGCAGGGCCGGCAGAGCTGCCGTCCGCCGTGCTGCTGGCTCCGCCTGCGGCGGCACCGGTGGATAGCATGTGCTGAGGAAGCGAAGACGCAACGCTTGCGGCCGGATAGCGGCCGGAGGGAGCGCCTGATGCCACGCCAGAGTGCGAGCGCTGCGGGCCCTGTGCAGCTGAGCTGCTAGACGCTGCTGCAGGCATGGGTTGCCATACGACTGGTATGGGGAAGCCGATGACGACTGGCGGAACAGGAGGCGGCCGCGATGCGGCTGCAACGCCGGCCTGACCGTATGCCGCCGCTGCAGCTGCGGCGGCTGACGGCGGCGTCATGGCAGCGGTGGGGGTCTGCCCTGCCACTGGGGTGCCGTGCAAGGCGCTTCCAGCGGTGATGGAGCCACCCTGGCGCGCAGCAGCTGCAGGCAGCAGGGACGCGTTCTGCGGGCTCGTCACGCTGCCGGCGCGGTAGGAGTTCGTGCTGCCGATGCGGAGCAGCGCAGGCGCGCCCAGCGCCGCCGCGCCACTAGCCGTGCCGCCCCCTCCGCCTCCGGCTCCTCCAGCGACCGCAAAGCCGCCAAAGCCAGAGCCGGCGCTACCGGCAGCCACGCCGGGCGCCTGCCCGGGTATGCTCGAGTTCGCCCCTCCGCCTGCCGCCACGCCCGGCGGCGAGCCGCCAAAGCCCGACACACCGTGGTGGCTGAGTGCGCCCGCCTGCTGACCAAACATGCTCACACTGCGCGTCTTGAGGCTGCGCATGCGCATGGTGCTGCTGAGGCGGCGCATGGCTTGGCGCGACAGCACGCCGCCGCCAGGGCTTCGCGGGCTGCCGGGCGTCGCCGGCAGCGCTAGCATGTCCACAGCAGCGGCGGCCGCCGCAGCACGGCTGGCGCCGTGAGCGCTGAAGGCCACGAAGGCCATGGCCTGGCAGGCGAGCAGCAGCAGCTGCAAGCACACGCGCAGCATGGAGTTGAGTGCGGCGGCGGGGCCGTGCCCAGGCGAGCCGGGGCCGCCCAGTCCCAGGCCGGCGCAGTAGGGTGAGGCGAGGTCGTCTTCGTCCGCCGCGGCCGCGGCAGCCGCCGCGCTGGCGCCCAGCCCGCCACCGACGGTCGCCCCGGAAGCGGCGCTGACGCCGCCTGGCGCAGCGTCCACCGGCGGCGGTGTCTCCGGAAGCACTGGCGACATGATGTTATCTATGATGATGGGGCCAGGCAGCGGCTGCGTAGACAGCGGTGCGGGCGTGGCTAGCCGGCCAACGTCTAGCGCCGCCTCCTCAGGCACGGACAGCATGCTCGCACTCATGTGCCCGCCGCTGCCACGCCCGTCCTGTAAGGCCGCCCCTGCAGCAGCGCCGCCCGCCGCAGCGGCGACGGCTCCGCCTGCTGCCGCCCCGCCGGCACCGGCTGACGCGGCCGCGGCTGCTGCTGTCGCTGCGGCGTGGTCCCTGAACTTTTCCAGCGGCAGCCGCAGCTTGATCTGAGGTGGCGAGCTCGCATCTGCGCTCGGTGTGGGTATCGATGCCGCCGCCGCTGCCGCGGCGCCGGCGAAGCCGGCAGCAAGTCCGCGACTGGCGCCGCCCACGTCGAAGCTGCGGCGGGGCACATTGACGTGCAGGTTCGGCGCCGCGCCGCCCCCCATGGCCTCCATACCCGCCGCCCCACTGATCGTGGGCATGGGCGCATCCGTGAGCGCGCCCTCCAGCACTGCCGACATTGTGGCTTGCCACCGCTGCCGTAGCGCCGCCGCGGTGGCGGCGGCTGCTGTGGCCGCAGGCGCGGCGCCGCTGGCGCCTGCAGCAGGCTTGCCCCCGCCGCCGCCAGCCGCGGAGGCTGCCGCCGCAGCCGCCACGGCAACCTGGCCCGTGAAGTGCGCGTAGGCGCGCAGCAGGCGCGCCGCGGCATCTACCCGGTGCAGGTGCACCAGCGCCTGCGCAAGCAGATGAAAACATCAACAATCATCACACATTCCCACAGTGCTGCATGCGTGCTTACGCACGCAGAACGTTTGATCCGGATCTATGCCCGCTCGCCGCTGTGCACGCACCAGGAACGCAGGCAGGAAGCCGTAGATGTGCGCCCTGGGGTAGTGCCCCAGCGCCTCGCCGATGCAGCCACGCAGCACCAGGACGTCGCCCTGCTGCAGCGCCCGCAGCGCCACCGGCGCCGTGCACACCAGCGGCGGCGCGCCCGGACCCGACGACGACGTAGCGCCGCCCGGGCCCGCGCCCAGCCCCGGCCCGCCCGCCCCCACCCCACCTCCACCGCCTGCCGCAGCGCCCGTCCCCGAGCCGCGCGGCACCGACGGGTCCCCCGCCACGCTCCCAGTCGGCCCGCCGTCAGCGCTTGACCGCTGCCCGCGTGCGCCCGCGCCGCCTCCGCCAGCTGGGCCAGTGGTGCTGGTCACAGGCAGGTCTGGAAACGCCACCATGGACGGGTAGCGCATGTTGGCGGCGCTTGCCACGGGCGAGGGGTAGGCGCCTGATGCCGCCGCCAGAGATGTCTCCTGCCGGCCCACCGCCGAGCTCGCGCCCACGGACGACGGCGCGCCGCCGCCGCCACCGACGCCGATACCGGGGCCCCCCAGAGAGGGCATGCTGCTGTAGTGGTTCAGGCCGTGGTGGTGTACGTGCGGGTTGTTGTACGCGTGGCCGTGCCCGTGGTGCTGCCCCGCGCCGTGGTAGGTGAAGTGGCCGGGCGCGATGGCACAGGCAGAGGCGCCCGGCGGCGCGCCCGGCAGCGGCAGGGTGAACACGGTGCGCCAGGCGACCGGCCATGCGGGCGGCGGGTAGGCGTCGCTCACGTTGCTGCGGCATGTAAGCAGCGGCGTGTGCGCGCCCGCCACGCTGCCTGGCCCGCCGCCCCCGCCCGCCCCAGCGCCAGCGGCCCCCACGCCCAGCGGCCCTAGCCCCGCAAAGGAGCCGCTGACGCGCTGCAGGCCCAGCATGTAGGGCGTGGACACGGCGCTGCTGCCGAAGGAGGAGTTCTCCAGCATGTCCAGCCGCAGCGCCACGCCGGCGCCCATGCCGCCGCCGCCAGGCAGCGCCGCCACCGCGTCGCGGTCGGGCGTGTCGCCGGGCGTGCCGCTGGCGGTGTCCGAGGTGATGCGCCGGGTGAGCGGCGACTTGGCAAGCGCGCTGAACGCGTCAGGGCCGAGACCCAGACTCAGCGCCAGCGCGCGGCCGTCGCTGCCGCCCGCGCCGGCGCCCCGGGGCGTGAAGGGCTCCAGGTACAGGCGCGCCAGGGCCACGGCGCCGCCGTTGCACACCGCCAGCATGATGCCGCCAAACCCCGAGCCAGCGCTGCCGCCAGCGCCGCTACCGGCATGGTCGGCGGGCTGCTGCGCAAACGCCAGCGAGTAGCGCGTCGACGCAGACGCGCCCGGCGCGGACTGCGAGCCGGCCCCGGACCCGCTGCTTAGCGGGTGCTGCGGTACATTGCGTTTGAAGCGGGGGAAGTCCGACACCGCGGCCTTGAAGCTGCTGCCCGCCAGCGGCGCCGCCTTGCCCAGGATGGGCCCCAGGCGTACCATTGAAGACTCGCCATACTTGATTGCCTGCGTGCACAAACACAGCACATCAGCCCGAACATTTAACCCAACACAAGCACGCCTGCTCCTGTGTCGTGCGCTGTGAAGGCGGCACCGTTAGCGCTCCAGCGCGCCGGTGTTCCTTCCTCCCAGCTCACCCCGCACAGCAGTGCCGCGCCCCTGCAGCCGCCCGCCGCGTCCAGTAGCGCCAGGTTGCCGCCATCATCCAACACTGCCAGCAGCGAGGTGGCGGGCACCCATGCCATCGACACCACACGACTGCCGCCGCCGGCCGCCGAATCGCCGCCACTGCTCCCACGGCCCCGGGCCGATGTCGGCGAGGGCACTGCACGCACGCACGCAGACACGTAAAACATCACATACGAGCACCCGTAGCCATGGTATCGGAGAGGCTGCATTGCGTCACATCTACAAGCAATGTGGCGAGACCTTTATGCAGCCTACCTGCAGGTATAGTCGGCCCCACGTCCTGTTCCCACCGCCGGTGCCACAGCACGTCCATGGCACCGGCGCTCAGCACCGCGACGCAGCTGTGGCCGCCAGCGTCGCCAATGCACACGGCCAGCGCATCACCTACGATTTGAGCAGAAGTACACTGTCAAACTCCACACCCCGGCGCGGGGACGCCCCGACAACAGTGAGCTACACGCCTGCTATTCAAAAGCGCCGGCTCCGGTATCCACACCATGCCCCCATCGCAAACCCCTTCCATCCCTGCCCTAACCCCTCCCTCTTTTGCCCTGGCACATCTGCCCCTCCCCACGCCTTCCAGTGCCTTTGCCTCGGCCCTCCCCACGTGTCCTCCTCTCTCACCCCGTGGGTGCCAGGACAGGTCCAGCGACTCGAGTACCGGCTGCGACACGGCGCTGGGGCTGGGCAGCGCCGGAGCCCCTGCAGTTGCTGCCGCCCGCCGCCGCACAGCCGGCCCCAAATATTCGTAGCCTGGGGAGGCTAGCAGCACGTGCCAGTGCCACTGCACCTCCACGCCCGGGGCCGCTGTGTACCCGCCCACTGCGCTGCTGCTGCCGCCGCTGCTGTGCCAGAGCCAGTCCGGCTCCAGTAGCCGAGCCACTGCCAGCACCAGCTTGCCTGTAGGGAAGATAGTTGAGGTGTAACCATCACGCAGTAAGCCGTTCACCTGTACCTGCGGCGGGTACTGTTACGGCCAGCCGCCCCCAGTAGCACAACTCGTGCAGCCTTCCACCTGGCTTGGCTTGTCACATACGGTATGACTGCGTTGGACCCCCACCCATCTAGAGAACGCACGCACCAGGGCAGCTCTTTTGACAATATGCATGGGCCAGCAGTAGCACTCGCGGCCCTGGAGCTGCTGCGTCCACACCGCCGCCTGAGCCCACGTCCTCAACCACGACTGCGTGGCAGCTGGCGTGGCCCATGGGCTTTGCCCTGCCATCCGAGCGCTGGCCGCTGGGTTCAAACGTGGGCGGCAGGCCCATCCCGAGCAGTTCATCCCCGGGCCAGTAGTCCGGCTCTGGCACCGAGGGGCGCGACGGAGCACCTGCGGTATTGGAGGAACAGCACACAGGCACTGCCTTGTGACTTGTGAGAGCGTCGCTGCAGGGTGCTGGCAGCCACTCAGTGCTGTTGTGTTTGTCTACCCCTCACCCCAGTCACCGCATTCTATCCCCGAAGTAAGGTCTCTCATCATGTCCCGTCTGTCACCGCCACGCCTTCATGAGCGCGGCCTGGGACGAGTGCTGCCAAAACCCCACCTCGTAGCTGCAACACGCTGACGAGCCCCGGTTGCGCATTTTCGCCAGCCTCTAGCAGCCATGCGGATGGCCTCTCTCCCTCCTTGACGAGAGCGAACTGCAGCCCCTCCTCGTCCGCATAGCGAGTCTGGCGACCGCACGCAAAGAGAGAACATTTCGGCAAACAGCCGAAGCCGTGTTGCCGCTGCTGTTGTAGCTCCTGCAACACAGGCAGATTTGTTGAACAGTGCATCCAGCGGAGAGCTGGTGCAACAATTAAGCAACCGGCCCCACCTGTCCAGTCACATCGCTGCGTTGTTGCAGAACGAACTGCCCTGAGGCGCCGGGTAGTTGAAGCACCGAGAGAACATCAAGCTGCATCCGTTCACGGATAACAGGCAGCCCGGCTTCCTGCTCCAAATCCTTGGGCCCGACGCCTGCCCAAGTCGACCCTAGTCATCTTAGTCAGTCGTTTGAATTAACAAGTCTCATGAGATTGTGTATTGTCACGCTGTGTCACTTGGTGTGAGTCGGTTTCGAGTTTGCAAGGCGTCAACCTCAGCTCGAAGCGGCCAAGCGCCAAGAATAATTGATTGTATCTATGTAGAGGCTCGATATGCTGCTACTCTGCGCGCTGGGAACTCAATGTTTGACCGCCGACCGTATCGTCCAATCATTCGCCCCCACGCCCCCGCACGCACGCCAATACGCCCGCGCCTCCTGGCACTCATGGCCTCTCACTGCCAGCCCCCTCTTCTGCCCTTGTCATCGATTGTTCCCCTTAATTTATCCCCCGCCGGCCCTCGCTGACCCCCCTCCTACCCCCTGCCTCCATGTCCTGCCTCCGCAAGCCTGCTAGGCTCTAGCCCTGCTCTAGCCCATCCTACCGGCCCAGCTATCCACGGTCCTCGCCACACATTCCTTCAGGCCGGAGATATGCGGGCGTATGAACTGGGTAGGGTGTAGTATGCGGCTGAGGCAGGGTAGTATGGACTGGGCAGACAAGGAAGACTGGAGGGCGCACACCTCGCGCGGCCGAGGTCCGGAACCTTGACAAGTTGTTGCGCGCCGCGCCAAGCCGCCAACACATCCGTGTCTGGCTTTCGGGGTTGCGAATCGCCAGAATGCGCGTGTCCAGAGAAAGGACGAGATGGTAAAACGTCAAACCGTCCAAAACGTGTCAACCCACAACACGAGCACATGGGCTCATGCTCACGCTTTTCTTTTTGCTTGTGCACTAGCTTACTGGCCGGCTCTACAACGTCATGTTCGCTTGTGCGTGTTGCGTTCTTTCAAGCACGTCAATAACGGGGACCGTCATGAACGTCAAGGCGTTCCTGCTTCACGGCTGCATCCCCGTGACCTCTTGTACCGTTGCAATGTAGCATTTTGCTTACGTGGCGAACACGTGCCCGCCGGCGGCATGGACGCTAGGCTGCCCCACCTGGCCCTGCTTGGCTTACTCTCCTTTCCCACCGGTCACACCAGCATGTTTGTGCTGTCACCGTATGATAACGCACGTCGATGTAATGATAGCATGAAAGAAACCATGGACACGCGTGACAGCTTTGTACCGTAATGCTGCATTGTTACGGCACCTTCTGCAATCACCGCAGGCGCAGTGCCACTGCCGCCACGAGTGCCATCACGGCCAGCGGCGAAGTCAGGACTCCCCACAGCAGGCTCCCCCGCCGCAGCCGCTCTGACAGCCGGCGGACCTGTTCGGGGGTACAGGTAATCCACCTGTCACCATATGTTCAAGCCGCGTTCAGTTTCGTCTCTGGTGTTCAGTAGCAGGGCCAGCTGTCTGCATCACGCCACAGGCGAGACAACATGCTCGCAGCTACCCGCAGCTGCCCCCCTCCGCCCACCTGCGCCTTCAGCTGCTCCACCGAGCCGTCGTTCTCAACGACGATGTCGGCCAGCCGCTTCTTGGCGTCCAGCGGCATCTGCGCCGCTATGCGTGCCTGGGCCCGCTCGACGCTGCCGCCGTCACGAGCCAAGAGCCGGCCCAGCTGCAGCGCAAGCGAAAGCGGAAGGCAAGCAATGGCGGGGCCATGACTGCAGGGTTGACGCGGTTCACGCGGCTCACACAACGCAGGTTGCTGTGCAATGCTGTTCCCTAAAGACGCGGCACATACTCCACGCCTACTGCAGCCCTTTAAAGGCACAATCAGGCATATCTGGACACACCGTGCTAGCATACCCTTGTGCTTTTCTTACGCACCTGCTGCTCCGGGCTGCAGGCGACCAGCACGTTGGGCCGAGTCAGCTTGTGCGACTTCGTCTCAAACAGCAGTGGCATGTCCACGACCTGGCATGTGAGTGTGTGGAGGGGTGGGGGCCGCACACAAGTTCGGTAGACGGGGTTGGTGATCGGGAGGCGTGACCGCACAAAAATCCAGCCAGTCATACATATGCATAGCAATGCACAGATGCTCACCACCACCCATTTGCAGCTGAGCCAGCTGAGTAGCAGCGCGCGCGCCAGCGAAAGCGCCACCGGCAGGTGTGTGGCGGCATTGAGGCGGCGGCGTGCGGCGGCGTCATTGAATACCAGTCCGCCCAGTCGCTCGCGGTCAATGTCGCCTGGCCGAGCCAATCAGTGCGTGTGTCAGCAAGCGCGGGTACCGCGGCCATGGTCAGCAACGGGTGCTGCGGGCTTGGCACATCGCAGCCCGGTCAGGCACACCAGCTCCGGCGGGTGGCGGTGGCCGCACACGCGGTGCAGCTGTGCCGTGCGCGCTTTTGGAGGCTGCGACAAACCTAGGCTACCGGTATGCAGCCGGCACGTGAACCCCGGCCGCCCACTCACCCTCGGCGGTGAGTATGTCCCGCCCGAAGGCCTGCACCACGCGCTTCCAGCCCCATGACCCCTGCACGGGGTGCCATCACAACGCAACAGGTCCCGTGCTGCAGATACGCTCACGATAGGGCGCTGGGCATGCGGGTCGCCCTCGCCATTCAGCCAGCCGCTCAGCCCCGCAGATTCCGAAGCGCAGCAGTTTACCTTGCTGGTGGCGGCGTGTGCTAACTTGTCGCAGTCTATGACGGTGATGCCTTGCACACTGAGCTCCCGTGACACTGTGGACTTGCCCGTGGCGATGCCGCCGGTAAGGCCGACCACCCGCATGGCAGGTGCAGCGGTGAGGGTCCCGGCGCGAAAACTTCGAGCAGGTTGGCGGAGGTGGTCAGGCGGCGGGCCCCCGAGCGCGGCAGGGCTGACCACGCGGGCCGATGTGCAGGCTCTCGCCCGTTCTTGCACACTACATATGTTTCCTCGGCATAAGGTATTTTTCACACTGAGCCCCCCAGTCGTTACGTCGGCCTCGGTGCCCGCGCGGAAGGAGCAAGGAGCTCGCAAGCCCTGGAGGGCTGTGCTAGCAAGCAGCTACGTCGTGACTTTATATGAATTTATTCAGTTACTTGCTGCGGAGCCCATGACGCCGGGCATTGGGGTTCGGTCCTGGTCCCCGGCCAGCCAGGGCGTCCACACCGACCATCGCAATCGGCTCGGCTGTGCAGCTGGAGGATGATCCGAGCACGACATGGGCTACCTCGCCTGCCCCTGCAGCTGATCCTTTGTACCGGTATGCTGCCATCGCCGCTGGCAGTAGAGTGCGGCAGGCACGTATGGGCAGGTATGGGCACAGGGGACGGGTATGCACATTCCTGAAACGCAACAACAACTGTGCTCAGTGCTCTCGCCGTGCGCCCTGAGCGTGAGGAATGCACATTCGCAAACTGCCAGCCTGCCAGCAACTTGACCATGTGTCAGCGTCCACACAGTCCCTCCAGTGTCCGGCGTAATACCGTACCAGCCGCGCAATATCTGCCTGGACGCTGCAAATTGAATGTTGGCGTCTGGGAATAAGTGTACTACGGGACTACGCCAACCTGATCCTTACCCTGTTCCATTGCACCGTAGCACTGCTGTCACCATCTGGGCTCCCGGCCAGGCGATAGCACCCCACCCCAGCACCTCATGTGTCAGTGCCTCTGCAGTCCCCACGCACAACTGACTCACATTACCAACGCCCGCACCTGG
This sequence comes from Chlamydomonas reinhardtii, assembly GCF_000002595.2. NCBI lineage: Eukaryota > Viridiplantae > Chlorophyta > Chlorophyceae > Chlamydomonadales > Chlamydomonadaceae > Chlamydomonas > Chlamydomonas reinhardtii. Next base: position 2,483,809 of record NC_057013.1, on the reverse strand, counting down.
CATCAGAACAGATGGTGTCATAAGCAGCATACCCATGAGTGCGACAGGATTTGGATTGGCCCCTCTCGTCTGGGCTTTCAGTACGACCGAGCTACCACACCTCTGCGATCTGCATGTGCAATGTTCAGCGCAGACGCCCCTCGCGGCGCTGCGTGCACACCACCCAACTCCATTCTTGAATCCTCAAGAGCGATCATGTCAATTCACTGCGCCCTGCCGGCCACGCCCATCCCGCGGACCCTTCCGCCGTTCATGCCGACCGCCGTCAGGTACCTCACCAAACACATGCCCTGCCGTGTACGTTTCTTCAGGCACCTCACGAAACACATGCCCTGCCGTGTACGTTTCTTCAGGCACCTCACCAAACACATGCCTTGCCGTGTACGTTTCTTCAAAGTATGCAAACCCGAGGACAGCGCTGTTTACCACGACCGCATGTGGCGCCAACTGGCTCCGCGGCTTGCTCTGCCCCTGGGACAACACCCTTGCTCAGTTTGCCGTGCCTGCTTACAAGCAGCTTTCACGGACACCGTGGCGCTCCCGACGCCACCCACGCCATCCAAATAAGCCTGGCCATCACCAGTTCCCCACCTTACCCCACCAGAAAAATCTCCACGAAACCCACAACACATTGCGCAACAATGACGGCTGTCTCCATTGTCACGGAGGACAAAGTCAAATTTACCAAGAACTCAGCAATCGACATCGAGTGTGCGCATGCACACAGAGCTGCTTTTAAGAAACATGCTTCACGCGTACCACTCCAGGCGAAACACATCATACGGCTACACGTAACATAAACACCAACATGCGTTACACAGCGATGAATGTGTGTCCCCTGCACACGGCTTTCCAGCCCAACCGGTGCTGTTCTCCGCCCGCCCCTCACTCCTCAGTCTCTGCTCCCCCACTCCAGTAACCCCCTTCCGTAAGCCCTTAGGACGTCGTCACCCAGTCATTGCGCATCACCTCAAGCTCCGCCAGCACCGCCTCAATAGCGGGCCGCTTCTTGGGGTCGTGCTCCATGCACGCCAGCGCCAGGGCTTCGTAAGCGGGCGGCGTGCCGTCGGGGAAGCGCAGCCGGGCGCGCTGCGTCACCACCATTACAATGATCTGGCCGTGGCGCAGCCCCGCCCAGGGCCGGCTGCTGGTGTAGAGCTGCCACAGCAGCACGCCCAGCGAGTACACGTCCGTGGCCTTGCTCATCACGCCGTCGCGCAGCGCCTCGGGCGGCATGTGTGTCAGCTGGCGGGCGGGGAAGATAAAGGCGAATGGGTGAGGGCGGTCGTCAAGGGGCCTAGGGTTTGCAAAAAACGCGGTGCATAAGCGTGCATGCGAGGATTCCATAGGCGCCGGTGCTCACCGTGCCGTAGGTGCGCGTCTCGATCTTGGTGCGGATGTCCAGGTGCCGCGCCAGGCCGAAGTCCGCAATCTTGGCCACGAAGCCGCGGCCGCCCACAGTGGCAGTGGCGCCGGAGGTGCACAGCATGATGTTCCAGGCCGACATGTCGCCGTGCACAATGTCCTTGGAGTGCAGGAACGCCAACGCGCTGGCCAGCTCCACCGCCGTGGCCAGCACCGCGTCCATGCGCGGTCCACTGCTCTCCAGTGCCGACGACACGCGCAGCCAGCCGCGGTCCACGGCGTCCTGTGGTCGTGGTTGGAGGGATTGGACAAGCACACAGTCAGCAAGTGTCCCTCCTGGGGCATACCCCCAAGCCGTCCCGCCCCGCCCCGCCCCGCCCCACGCCGCTGCGCACTTGCAGGCATCGACGGCCCCAATCCCAGGTGACAACATGGCTCAAACATGCGGCTCAACGCACCTGCAGGCAGCCGCGGTCGCAGTACTCCATGATAAGCCAGGTCTGGTGGCGGACGAGCACCTCGTCATGCGGCCAGTGCTCGCTGCCGCCGCGGCCGGGGCCGCCGCGTGGGGCGCTGTCCTGCGGCGGCGCGGAGCCGGGCGCCATCATGAAAGGGCTCATGTTGCTGTCGCCGCCAGCACAGTTGAAGTCGTCGTATTCCTCGCTGTCTTCAGCGGACGTCCGCTCGGCGGGCTCAGCAGGCGCGGCAGCAACAGCAGTGCCCTCGGGCCCGTGTGGCGCCGCCGCAGAGGCAGAACGCAGGTGGGCCGCCTTGCCTTCTGCGAGCGAGCCGCCCGCTGCGAGGCTGATGTCGGCCCTGCGCTTTTCGGGGGCGTTGGCGGAGGCATTCACTGACAGCTCAGAGCCAGCCTTTGCCGAGTTGGTGACGTGTGACGAGTCACCGGCCATGGACTCGGCGGCGGTGCTGGCGCCGATCCCGCTGCCCGAGCCCGAACCCGTCATGGCGCCACTGGTGCCGGCGGCGGTGAAGCCGCTGGCCGCCGTGCCATCTGAGCCGCCCGACTGCTTCTTGGCTGCCGCAACCACCGGCGCCGCAGTGCCGTTGGGCGAGCTGCGAGGCATCTCATCAGCCAGCCAGCCGTCGCTGGGCTGCGCGTTACCGGCGACAGCGGTGTGCGGCTGCACGCATGAGCCCCCAGCCGCAACGCCGGCCGCGCTGGTGTTGTCCAGCGTGGACGCCGTGCGCGCGGTGTCGTCACTGAAGCCGCCGCGGCTGTGGTTGCCGCCGCTCGTCATCGTGACGCCGCCGCCGGTAAGCGCAGCGCGAGACAGTCTGCCGGTTGTGCTGGACACACCGTGCGAGCTGCCCGAGGGGTTGATGATGCGGCGCGCGCAGCGCAGCGTGGCGACGATGTGCGGGTGGCGCAGCTCCTTGCTAAGGATGGCCTCAATCGGCGGCGCAATGGACTCGGCGCCCGACGGCAGCTCCTCATCAATGATCTGCGCGACAGTGGGTGTGGCCGGGCAGCTTGAACAACAACAGCTTAACACATACCGTACATTCATGGTCGCCCCGCCGCGGACCTCACCTCCTACCCATGCCGTGGCACTGCGCCCGCCCGCCCGCCCAACCCCACGCAATTATAGAAGGTGACGCGCTACCCACCTTAACCGCCACGGACGTGCCGTACCACGTGCCGTGGTACACGCTGCCGTACGCGCCCTTGCCCAGCAGGTGGCCCATGGACAGGCCGTTGATAGACTCGGGCGGCTGCTGCAGATCGCGGTCCGTGCTGAAGGCGGACGAGGTGGCGTTGGAGGAGCCGCCCGGCGTCAGCATGGACGCCGCGGCCACCTTGGCCTCGGCCTCCGCCTTGGCCTTGGCGGCGGCTCGCTCCGCCTCCAGCTTCACTGCGTCCTGCATCAGCATGAAGTACAGGCGGTCGGGCCGGCGCTGCGCCGCGCCGACGCTGGAGGTGGCTGACGCCAGGCTGCCCGAGTCGCCGGCGGTGCCCTCCAGCAGCTTGGCGTTGGTGGGGATGAAGGAGGGCACGCCGATGGAGAGGGTGCCCTCGTCCAGGTCCTCGCGCGAGGCGGGCCTGAACGTGAGCAGGTAGCGATGCTCCTTGGTGACCAGCGCCGTGCTCTTCTCCTTCTCGTCCAGCTCCTCCGTCACCTCCCGCGTCAGCCGCGAGTTGACCTGGAACTCGCGCCCCTGCGCCGCGGCCTTCTCGTGCGTGTCGGTGGGCAGCATTGAGCCGTCCACATCAGCCAGCAGCCGTGACAGGAAGCTGCCCTGCAGAGACTCGCGCTCAATGCCTGCGGGCCGGGGGAGCACGACGAATGCGGGCAGCGGGCGTCAGCGCGGAGCTTCAAGCATGACAACCCCACGACAGGCGGTACCACCGGAGGCAAGAAACCCTTCATGAGCGCCACAGACACAAAAAAGGACTCGCTCACCCAGCATCTTGCAGGCGGGGTTGTTCACGAACAGGATGCGCCAGCCCGCCGCGCTCGTGTCCACCAGCGCGACGCAGTGGTCGAAGCAGTCCAGCGTGCGGCGAAGGTTGCCATAAGCCGCCGCCAGGCTGTTGTTGTCGTGCGCGCGCAGCTGCAGCGCAATGTCCTTCTCCAGGTGCCGCACCACCAGCTCCGCCAGGTTGTTCAGCACAACGCAGCGCGAGGCGTCGAACTCGCGCGGCTTGACGTCAGCAAAGCACAGCGTGCCGATGCGGTGGCCGTTGGAGGCGATGAGCGGCGTGCCGCAGTAGAAGCGCACGCCGGGGCCGCCGCGCACCATCTCGTTGTTACAGAACCTGAGGGGCAGGAGCGAGGGATGCAGTCGCACCATCGGACGCATGGACGGTGTGGTCAGCAAGCGGTCATGTGGCACGCTGATCGGCGCTAGTCCACGTGGCGCGGCGGTGCTGCATACGATCTGCGGGCTGGCGTCGGGCCCCACAGTCCGCGAACACAAGCTAGCTGACCTGCTACGCACGGCTTGAACACAAGGCTGGCCCTCGCCATGTCGCCCTCACCTGGCGTCTTTGAGCGCGTCCGGGATGACCATGATCTGGTCGTTGCGGCTGGCCATGGTCCAGCCGCAGAACGACCAACGCCAGGGGAAGTCGCCGCGCTTGAAGGCGCCCTCCGCATCACGAATGAAGATGCGGCGGTCGTCGAACAGCGCGACCAGCGCCGCAGGCGCCTCGAAAATGGACTGCACCAGCTTCAGGATGGAGGCAATCTCCGGGTCCGGCGGCGCATCAATGGCGTCTGCGTCCATCTTGACGCTGCCGGCTGTCTTTAATGCATTGATGGTGCGCAGCCGCATGTCGTCGCACGGCGGCAGCGGTGGGCCGCAGTGGTGGAACTGCGTGCAGGCGCGCGGGGGCAGGTTTGGTGAAGTCGTGGCCAGTCAGACAGCACACCCGCTGCAATTTAGCCGTCATACGGGCGCAGCTGGTGGACAATAGACCTCCGCATGCAACCACGTCACGGGAAGCGTCCGCAGCGTCTACACCACCTGGTGTGTGTGGCTCAGATGTGCCCCGTGTACCGCGCAGACCCCGGTATACGGTGTTGTAAATTTCGGACTGCGGCTAAACCGCCCATCACACGACCAGCTGAGCTCTATGAGCGCTCCGAACATCACGCACGCGTGTGGCACATCCTGTGCAAACCAGTCTGAGCGGCAGAACCTTCCTGCCGCGTCAAGCGCCGCATGCCCGAGTACTGTTCACCTTACTCCCCGACCTGACCCCAGCCCCAGCCTCAACAGATTCAGAGCTTGCAGAGCTGTGCTATTGCGTTGCGCTGGAAGGTGCCCTTTGCCGAGTTCTGAGCATGTCCTGCCATGAGCGCACCTGGTAGGGTAGCCCCATCTCTGGAGCAAGTTCTGGAGCCACTAGGTTTGGGTCTGTAGTCGCAAAGGTGCCCGCGGTGGCGCTGGCAATGTTCACACTGCTGGCGCCCCCGTCCGTCCCAGTTGCGCCCGCAGCCGTTTCGCCCGGCTTTGGCACACTCTTGAGGTTGTCATCAGTAGCCTGCTGCAGGGCAGAGGAGATTCCTCAGGCTCGCGGCCGCTCGCTAACGTGGAGTCGGGCAAAACGGCACACGGCCCTGGCTCACCTTTGGCGCGCCGTCCTGCTGCGCAGGGAGAATTGGCACCTCATACTTCTCCGCGGGCGAGGCGAAACAGCAGGAGCTTTGATTATTTCCCATCCTCAAGCCTCAGAAATGCAGCCAGAGCGGCTCCGCTGCGGCCTAGGCGTGCATAATCTAAGTCCAAGACTGCGATGCCAGTGTGTGACACTCAATGACGAGGCGAAATACACTGACACGCGTTGGGAAGTGGCTCTGGCCGCGCCCGCAGGTGGCCGGTGCCAGGTTGGCTCTTCCGCTGCTATCGAAAACTTTGTGGTATGATAAAAGCTATCCACAGGGCCGGCCTAGTTCTCTGTATGTTCCCGGGTGCGTTTGTCAGGTGTGTTCACGGAGGGCCGGCTGTGGTCGCGTCAATGATGTTTCTTAGCGTAGCAATGAAGTAATAGTGGGGGTAAGTGGTGGTGAACGTAATAAGGAGGGCAGGATTCGGCACAAGCAGGGAAAACCATCGCAATTGTGTCCGGAACCGGCTTTCGCCCGGGCACGCAAACGCAAGCAGCAATGGGCTTGTGTAATACACTGAAAACTTAGTATTATGTTACATATTGTCATATAGTCCACCCAACGACGACAGCTTCCTACTTTCTTTGCGTTCTTGCCCGTATCGTCAACCGAAAGCTGCTTGTCACACAGCGCACGTAAAAGGTTGCCATGTTGGACGGGGCCCAGTAGCTCGGCTCTAGCAACAGGAGGCCCCGGTCAACTGCATGTAGCGACGACCCGGCCACAGCCCCTTCTCAATGGACGACTTCGGTGATTTTGACAACCGGGAGCCGCTTGCACTGGGGCTGGAGGAGGAGGATGCGCCGGCAGTTCTGCGCGCACCCAGCTTTGGTGCTACCAGCATTGGCGGTGGTTCAGCGTTAAGCGACCACCCGCCGCCCTCACTGCCATCAGCCGCTCCGGAGCCGCTGCCACCAGCAATCGGCATCAGTCTCGCGCCGACCAGCTTGGCCCCGGACCCGTTTGGGCTTCCGCCTGAGCTCACTCCATCGACAGCGCCTCTGCCCCTGCCGCCCCCGAGCACGGCGAGCCCGTTGCGGCCACCAAGCAGGTGCAGTAACCCCAGGACCGCAGAGTGTTGCTCAGGTGCAACGTGGACGTTATGCTGATGTTCTTCATGGCTGTGCACAGGGGCCAGGCGGATGACTTTGGGCTGCTAGCAGAGGCAGGACCCACCCCGCCAGGGTAAGCCAATGCGATGCGCGCAGAGCCGGCTGGTAGGGAAGATGGCCTTCTTGAGAGCGAGGTGGAGGGGCAGATCCCAGCCGAATGCCGCACGTAGCCACAGGGAATTGGAGGGAGGACGGGTGCGGGACTCGGGCGGGACGGATAGCCCCGTAGATTGCGGGCTGTAGATGCCCATTTGCAGAGCAGCACGCATCGCGTTGGGTTCAAAATCAGTGCAGGGGTGCACATATTGAAGTGCTCCAACCTCGTGTTCCTATTGTTGCGCCCACCAGGCCGTCAGGGCGTCCCCCCCTGGGCCCCAACAGCGGCTTGCTCTCAACGCCACCACGGCCCATGTCGGCTGCTTCAGGCTCGCCATCAATTCTACGCCAGGACAGCGCCACAAGCAGCAAGCTGGGGGGCCGTAGGAATGTGCGGATGGAGCCGAGCCCCGGGCAGACTGTGTAAGCAAGCACGGGGTGATGGGGGCAAACTGGGCCTGCCGGCATAGAATGGCTCCCTGAAGACGGAAGCATAGTGCGCGCAAGGTGTACGCAATGACAAGCCCTGTGGGTTTGGTATTGCACGGTGCCTTCGGTTAATGCCGTGTAGTCCTGCTACCTTTCGTCTTCACTGTTTCGTCTCTATGCGTCCATGCTTGCAGGGTGTACATGGAGCCGGCCTCAACGTTTGGGTCGCCATACACCCCGGAGGCGACCGCCAACATCATGGGGTCTCCGTTGTATCCGGGTGTGAGCCCCAGCAGCCGCCCAGGCAGCGCGAGCGGCCGGCGTGTCAGCGTCAGGTGCGCTGTGAGGGACCGAAAGACAACGGTGCCCCACGCGGACTCAGAATCTGCATCTAGGATGTATCCGTATGTATCTTCGGCGTGGGGGTGGACGTCACAGTCATCTGATTGCGAAGACACACTGACATGCGTCGATAAATGCGTCGACAGCGCGCGCACCATCCGCACGTGACCCTGCTGACGGCTCCACCTACTGTCTGTGACGTTCTGCAACTGACCGCGCATCCAAACGTTTTTGGTGGCCACAGGGAGGGCGGCACGGTGTACCCGACACGACTGCTGGCCACTGGTGACGCATTCATTGAGGACACACCAATGCAGGGGCCGCTGATGTCGAAGGACGAGGAGGAGGGTCTAAACAAAAGCTTTCGTTCCGGTATCGTGCATGCTGGCTGGCTGCACAAGCTGGTGGGGAAGACGCCGCTAGACGTGCACTGGAAGAAGTACTGGGTGAGTGCGGGCTGGGAACGGGGCTGGGCTGATTGGATTGCTGCACCACTCGAATGACGCCCCCCTGCCCCTGGCACCATGTCCCTGCATGTGCCCGCACCGGACGCATGCGCACATGGCCAGCACTGGAATAGCAACACCGTAATCCTTACATCGCAACTTCAGACCTTGCTTCGGTCACAATCCCTTACGTATCAGCTGCAAGTGTCCCGAAGCATCTCGGCACCAGTAATGCCCTGCCGTGCGTGCACGCTGCTTCCCCACGACTGAACCACTACCGGGCCTTGCCTAGAACCTGTCAAAAAGTAACTAATCAGCAAGGGCACTGACACTAGGCCATGCGCACTCGCCAGGAAACGACAAAATTGGAAGCAGTGCATGATCTGGGGGAGTGGTCAAAGAACCGTGTGCGCGTTCAACCGTGCACCAACCGCCAACAACCCCTAGCAAATACCCTTGCATCTTAGGCAATCAACAACCCCGCACATATCACTTTGCCATATGTCAATCCGACACCGAGTCGCCGCGCGAAACCAGGCTATCACGGTCGCCTGGCGCCGACATGCTTGTGACCAATTACTTGGTGGCAGCGGCGTAGCGCTGAGCAACGGCGTCCCAGTTGATCAGCTTCTCCATGAAGGTGGTGATGTAGTCGGGGCGGCGGTTCTGCACGTCAATGTAGTAGGCGTGCTCCCACACATCGACAGTCAGGATGGGGGTCTTGCCCTCCACCACGGGGTTCACGGCGTTGGGCGACTTGCTGATCGACAGCTTGCCGGTCTTGTCGGCGTTCAGCCAGGCCCAGCCAGAGCCGAACTGGGTCATGCCAGCCTGCTTGAACTCCTCCTTGAACTTGTCCAGGCTGCCGAAGTCGCGGGTGATGGCCTCAGCCAGCGCGCCGGTGGGGGCACCGCCACCGTTGGGCTTCATGCTCTCCCAGAAGAAAGTGTGGTTCCAGACCTGAGCGGCGTTGTTGAACACCGGGGTGGGCTGGCCATTGTTCCAGCTGGCCAGGACGATCTCCTCCAGCGACTTGCCGTCCAGGGGAGTGCCAGCGACCTGCTTGTTCATGTTATCCACGTAGGCGCGGTGGTGCTTGCCCCAGTGGAACTCCAGGGTCTGCTTGCTCATGTGGGGCTCCAGAGCATCCAGAGCGTAGGGGGGAGACTTCAGCTCCAGAGCAGCGCGAGTGATCACAGCGCGACGGCCCGAAGCGGGGCGCACAGCGCGGCGCTGGCCAGCCACCAGGCTGGAAGCCTGAGCCTTCATCGCGAGGGCCATGTTGCGTTTAGAGAAGTAGAAAATAGACCAAGGTGGTGGAGCAAGTGTGGATATGCGAACACGTAGTCACTGAAAGTAAATAAGCAACGAGAGGCTGCAGTGGGCTGGGAAGGTTCGATTAGAGGTTCGTTGTACGGTTCACGCAACCCCCATGGTTACGCGCTGCTGCCAGCTGCAAATTGTATAATGGAGCGCCATGTGGATAATTGGGTCGGCGGGGGCGCGGCATCGCATGGAGGCCAGGACGTGGCCTGTGTAACGCTGCACCACGTTGCCGCGCCTGCTCGCTCCCCGCGAGCTCGGGCCCGCGCGGCCTCCCCGTCAGCACACGGCGATGGCATCACCTACATCTGCATAGACTGATGCGCTCCCACAAATGTGCATGGGAGTGATGTGACCACTGCACCTGCACCAAAAATGCAGAGGCCCGTGCCATCCCCAGCACCCCCCTGACAAACACGCTGCTTTTACAATGGACATTCGAACACCCTCAGTTCTACATCTCGGAGGATCGGCTGTACTACACGGCCAATGAGAAGAACGCCACGCGCGTGCGCTACATCTGCCTGGACCGCGTGCCGGTGCGCCCGTTGCCGCACAGCCGCACACCGCGGAAGGGCTTGGTCGGCACCGTGCCCGACATCGGCATTGCGCTGGTTGACCCGCAGTAAGTGACCCAATTGCTAACGATATATGGCTGGCTTGGCAGGGCTTACAAGTGCCTGCGGGGCACGTCATGGGCCAACGTTTGGGGCCGCCATGGGACAAGTGTCTGCCCGTGTGTACAAGCTCTTGGGTGCCGCTGCCCCATGCAGCAACATGAAGCAGAAGCCCGGCTTCCCCAGCCCCGCCAAGTCGCCACGCGGGAACGCCACGCTGGGAAAGAGCAGCGTCATCGGCCTGGTGTCGGGCTCGCACACCTACTTCCTGGCGGCAGGCTCGCACGAGGAGGTGCGGTCGCGTAGGCGCGGCGCGGCGCGGGGTGCCAAGGCTAAGGCGGCTTTTGAAACACAGCGTGCGCGAAATGGCAGAGATTGGTGAGGGGGAGCTGCGATGCTGTGCCCGTTGAAGGGCGGGTCCGTGGCCTCATGCCGTGTGCTTGCAGGCCAAGATCTGGCTCAAGATGCTGCGCGAGACGTGGTACCACTGCTTCAAGCACACGCTGCGCGCGAGCAACGTGCGCGACAACCAGGGGGTGAGTGGCTGGCCTATAGCGGGGCTTTTCCTGCTGGGCATGCGCCCCCAGACGCGCAGCAATGCCGGTGCCTCCCCATGTCATGGCACGCTGAGCTCACGTGCTTGCTCCCTCCAGCCGCCGCCCCCTCATGCCTGAACACGGCAACCACCCGATGCCGCGCAGCTCCACCTGGCCTCCAAGGTGATGGCGGAGAACATCACGCTGCGCGAGAGCGTGCGCGACCTCACCTCCAAGGCGCAGGGACTCGACAGCGAGTACTGGAGGTGCGGCGTGTGTAGAGGGGGCATGGGGCCATCTTGCGGTGTGAGGATGGCAGGGGAGAGCCGTGTGCACTTGCTGGGCTGGGGCGATCATGCGGGGATAAGAAGCCAGGCATATGTGGAATGGATCCTGTGTGTTGAGTGCGGCGTGCCGGACTGCTGGCGTATTGGGGGCATGCAGGCAGTGGCTGGAGGAGAAGGCGCGCAACCGCTTCCTGGAGCAGCGCCACGCCGAGGCGGGGATTTACGAGATCGAGGTCAAGACCGGCCGCATGAAGGTGCGTGTGCGCAGGAAGTTGCGCGAGCAGCATGCAGACTGGTAGGCCACTGGTACGCCCTTAAGCATGAAACAAGAGTACCAAGCAACAGAACTGTTACTTCCATTGCAGGGCGCCTCCTCGGACGCGCGTGTGTACGTGGAGCTGTACAGCGCGCACGAGGAGGACGTGTCTACCGGCGAGCTGCGGCTGCTGGACAAGGACGTGCTGACCAAGCCCTTTGGCCGCGACGCCCTGGACCTATTTATCGTAAGGCCTGATCATGGGGCTCGCGGGAGTCATGCTCGCTCGGCACGGCCCCAACACTGCTCGGGTGGACAACGTGCGTTGTGGGCGGCGGCTTGTCGGGAAGACACCTATCCCTTGTACGTCGTGTGGACGTGCATCCTCACCGCCCACGCGCCGTATGTGCGCGCCTCCGCAGATCCCCTGCAAGAACGTGGGCATGCCCAACCACATCAAGGTGTGGCACGACAACACCGGCAAGCGGCCGGACTGGTTCCTGGAGTGGATCCGCATCCGCAAGAAGGGCGCCATCAACTGGACCGTCTTCCCCTGCCAGCGCTGGTTCTCCACGCAGCTGGACGACTGCCGCATCAGCCGCATCCTGTTCGCAGGCCACGCCACGCCCTACATCCAGTACAAGGTGCGTGTCCCATGTTTGCAGGGCTTGTGCAGTTGCAGGGGTTGGTGAACGCGGACGTCGCTGTGTGGGCTGTTGGCGGCTCCGTCCATGCCAACTCGTGTAAAACAGGGGGCGCAGTCTGCGCGGCCCAAATATCATGGAGCCCGTGGTTTGAACGACTGCTGTGCGAAAACGTGGCTGCGACAGGTGACAACCTTGACCTCAGACATTCGTGGCGCGGGCACGGACGCCAACGTGCACTTCGTCATGCACGGCACGCTGGGTGACGGCACGCGGCACATCCTGTCCAGCGGCCAGGACGACTTCGAGCGGTGAGAGAGGGGGGGTCCAGGATGCAGTCGCCTGACTGCCGTGCTGCAGTTCAAGGGCCGTGCACAAGCTCGGCCGTCCTGTGGCGTCAGTCGGCTTTTCTACTTATCTTGACTTACTTGCGGATGTGGCCTGCTGCTGTCTCTTCCGCAGCGGCATGGTGAACGAGTTCCTCATTGAGGACGAGGAGCTGGGCGACCTGCTGGAGGTGGGAGTGTGCCCGTGCACGTGCGTGACATGCCGTGATACGTGCATGCCTTCAAGCACATAGAAGCAATGTCGTGAGGTGCGCCACCCCGTGGATGGCAACACCCACCCGCCCTGCAGGTGACGATCGGGCACGACAACACCGGCAACGGCCCCAGCTGGCACTTGGACCACCTCACAGTGACCAACCTCAAGACCGGCGCCATCTACCTGTTCCCCTGCCGCATGTGGTTCGACTCGCGCATCGGTGACGGCGCGCTGGAGCGTACATTGGAGGTTGGCGAGTGAGTTGGGTTGGCCGGTCTGTGTAGGTGACATCTCCGCTTGCGCCATCGCCGCCTGCACTTTTGGCGGGTTCCAGGCTCTGATGCGTGTTGTACCGCTTCCCCTCCAAACCGCAATGCATTGGGTGCGCCCTGCGCAGCTCGCTGCTCAAGATCACGCCCTACCATTTCTACGTCACCACCTCAGAAATCCGCGGCGCGGGCACAGACGGTGCGCTGGTTGTGTCCTGTCAGCGGTTTCCCTTCCCGGCGCCGCCCTTTCTGCTACCCACACTGACTTGCCGTGCGCATGCCATCACCGCCCTGTAGATTAAAACTGCATCGCCACTGGGTTAACGCCCGATTTCCTTGGGATCGTCCTGACCACCGCGCTGACTCGCTGCACTCTTGCTGCCGCCCGCCCGCGCAGCCGACGTGTTCGTGGTGCTGCATGGCGAGTTCGGAGACACGCCCTCCACCATCCTGCCGTCACAGCTGGAGCACTTTGAGCGCGGCCAGACCGACCACTTCAGGTGCGGCCACTTTTAAACCCCACCTCCTAGCTCACTTGCCCTGCAACGGCTGATGCCTGCAGTTGCACTCATTCGCGGCTATTCTATACATGTACCAGTACCAGTTGTTAGGCACATCCGCAGCCTGCGCATGCCAACCTCCACGCCCACCGCACCAACCCATTCTCAACCGCACCCGCACCCCAGGCTGGAACTGCCGCACGTGGGCAAGCTGCGCGCCATGACCATCGGCCACAACAACAAGGGCGAGGGGCCGGACTGGCACCTGCTCATGGTGGAGGTGCGCGAGGAGCTGGACGGCACGGACGGCGAGCTGGGGCCCATCACGCGCTTCGTGTGCAACAAGTGGATCGGGCTGGGCCACCCCGACCCCGACAGCGGCTCGGAGGAGGGCGTGCTGCAGCGCACGCTCAAGCCCGGCGGCGAGGACCCCCGCCTGGAGATGACGGACTACCGGGTGGGTGGGTGGAAAGAGGGGCGGACGGGGGGTTATGTGCCCGAGCCCAACGAAAGAGTTCCATGGGGGGCGCAGTTTAAGACCGCAATTAAGGGGTAGTCCAGGACAAGCGGGCGTGACCGGGCCTGTTGGACGGCACTTGCAGGTGGAATCGGGATGAGCCGGTGGGTGATTGTTGCTGCGTAAGAACTGGCTGAGACTAGCATTTATCTCCTACTACGCTTCCCCACAGCTCGAGTTCCACACCAGCTCCCTGCGCGGAGCCGGCACCGACGCCACCGTCAGCTTCAACATGACTGGCGAGCGCGGCGAGAGCGGGCCGGTGCGTGTGGACGCGCCGCTGGAGGCTTTTGAACGCGGCTGCATCGACGCCTTCACCTTCCGGCTGCGGCGGCTGGGCAAGCTGCGGCGCATGCTGCTGTCGCACGACAACACCGGGAAGAACCCGTGAGTGGGCACATGGGAGTAGACATGGCGCTGGTACCGCTGCTGCTGTTGCGGTATGCGGCGGATTACGACGGGCTGGCACAGAAATGCTGGTGTATAGACTCTGTGCACTATGCCTTTGTATGGCCCATCCTCCCTCACTGTGTGTGCGCCTGTAGTGCCTGGCACCTGCTCAAGGTGGTTGTCACCAGCACGCACCCCGAGGAGCCCGAGGTGCGATACTGGGCACACGCAGTCACCCTTCCCGTCCAGTTGTCCTGCCAGGCTTACGCCTTCGTTCATACTCGGCTGCTAAGCACCAAGCCGCTTTGTACCGCGTTTTCCTGCCGCCCCTTACCCTGATAACCATGTTTTGCGCACCCTCCCTTACCCACCCATACAGGTGACGACCTTCATCTGCAACCAGTGGCTCCAGGACCCTGACCGCGCCGTGCATCCGGTCGTGGAGCTGCTGCCGGGCGGCGAGCTGCCCGTCACCTTGCACTACAAGGTGGAGGTGGTCACGTCAGACATCAAGGTGGGCGCTTGCACCGAGCGCGGCACTGGTGTGTCCTCCGCTGCCATCCACGCATCGCCTTCCCATCCGCGCCTTTCCTACGGTACCAACCCCTTCCCGCCCTACCCAAGTCCTCAACTTCGCACCTCACCATGGCTATAGCCTCGCCTCAGCACACACGCCTCATCACTGGTAGCAACTCTCCTCGCTGCAACCGCTTGCTCAACGCTTTAGCAACTTGCAAACTCCCGCTATCATCACGCCGCACCAGGGCGCCGGCACCGAGTCCAAGGTATTCCTGGAGCTGCGCGGCGTGGGCGGCAAACTGGGCCCCGTGCACCTGGACAACCCCAGCGCCTTCGAGCGCGGCGCCGCCGACACCTTCATCCTGGACGGCCCGGACCTGGGCGAGCTGCTGGTGGCGGTGGTCACCTGCGACGGCAGCGGCATGCGGCCGCTGTGGCACCTGGACAGCATCACCGTGTGGCGTGACCCGTCCTTCACAGACCCAGAGACGGGCGTGTACTTCCCGTGCAGGTACGGCGAGCGCGCGCGTGTGTGTGCGGGCAGGGGCCTCCGCTTTGTGGTGGGTGATTTGGGGCGTCAGTTGGGCTAGCTATCTTGTGTGCAAGGCATGGCAAGCACGTGCTAGGCTCTTGTTGTGTGCGTGTGGCTTAATCTCCACCTCCGCAACCTGGGTGTGCGAACCCGCAGACAGTGGTTTGACAAGGACGCGGGCTGGGTGAAGGAGCTGCTGCCGAGCCGCCGGACGCTGGACGTGGTCAAGATCCCCTACACACTCAAGGTGCGGGCGTGCATGATGATACCGTACGTATCAATTGCAGCCGAGTGCGTATACCTCGTACGGCGTGGTGCTGCATGTCCCCTATACTCCCCTGACTGCTCCCCTCAGCGTCCGTCCCATCCTAGTATAGTTACGGCATTCCCAACCTGCCTGAATGCTCACCCGTCCCCGCGATCAACCACCCGCTTGATGCGGCGTGCCCCTCAGGTGTACACGGGCGACCTGAAGAACGCGGGCACGGACGCCGGCATCCACATCAACCTCATCGGCGAGCGCGGCGAGACCGGCTACGTGCCGCTGCTGGCCAACTACGACACCTTTGAGCGCGGACAGGTGGCGGAGGGGGGGGGTGACGGATGGGCCTTGGGATGGGGAGGGGGCGGCGCAGCTAACGGGCCTCGTTGTGGTGCATACGGTGCCGCGATTTCCCCGCTACCACCTGCTTTCAAGTTGCTGCTGCTCTCCATCGTCGTACGCAGGTGGACACGTTCGAGCTGCTGCTGCTGGACGTAGGCCGCCCGCTGTTCCTGCTGGTGCGCAGCGACGGCCTCAGCCGAAAGCCCACCTGGTACATGGACTTTGCGGAGCTCACCAATGCCATGATCCCGCCCACCTTCTTCGTGGCAGGTGCGTGCGCTGCCGCCGCCGCTGCTTTGCCTGCAGCGACTCACCCTGTCGGCTCCTCTCTCTCATTATGCTGCCATTGGCGGCTTGCAAAGCTCACTGCACGCCATGACGTCCGCCCGTGGCCTTGTACCCTGCCGCTCACTGGCCCCCGCCCGCCAGGCCTGTGGGTGGGCCCCGAGACGGGCCTGGAGATCCGCATCCCCGCCAGCTACATGGACCCCCGTGTGGACCGGGCCGAGTACCTGGTGCAGGTGTTCACCTCGGACGTCAAGTGAGCGGCGCACAAATGCTGTCCTGCGCTGTACTGCGTTGGTGCGGTGTTGCTGCAAATGTGTACCTGGAACAGGGTGGGCAGCTCGCCTCAAACGCCGCTTGCACCGTGCGTTTTACCTCCCCTGCCCCCGCTGCTCCTCTTGACACCAGGAACGCGGGCACGGACGCCGGCATATGGATTGAGGTCATCGGCGACAAGCTCACTAGCGGGCGTCAGGCTCTGCTGGACAGCAGCAAGGACACGTTTGAGCGCGCGCAGGTGGACGACTTCAAGGTGCAGTGCCGCAACCTGGGGCCGCTCAAGGCGGTGCGCGTGTGGCACGACGGCAAGGGCACGCCGTGGCACCTGGACATGATCGTCATCACGCTGGCCACGGGTGGGTGGTGGGCGGGGGTGTGGGACGGCGTGTGGGGAGTTCATTCCAATCCCAAAGAAACCCAGAGAGCGTGTGGGTGTGTGGCTGGGTGGGGAAATGCTAACGGGACAGCTGCTGCCCATGGCTTCTGTTGCCGGTGCAGGCGCGTTGTTTGGTGGGGATGGCTGGCGTGACGCATTAGAATGCATGCTGTGCGAGATACTCCTTAACGCCTACCCCGGCACCTGGCCGCAGGCGAGAAGTACTACTTCCCCTACGCCAACTGGCTGGGCCAGGAGACGCCCACGGTGGAGATCCCCGCCTCGCTGCAGGACCCCACTGCCGACCGCCGCGTCTACAAGGTGGGAGGGGGACAGCCACAGCTCACGTGGGTGCTGCTGGCGGCGCCGCCGGGGCTGCCCGCCCAGCCGGATCCAGGGACTTGCCACACCAGGTGCCACTTACGGACAACTGCCACTTGGCCCTCACGAACAGCTGTTGCCCCCGCTCTCAACCTTCACACGCACATATATTTGATTGTGGCGACCCGTGCCCCCTTGTGCCTTCCCTCCACATTTAAACGCCTACAGGTGGTTGTGCGCACGTCGGATCTGCCTGGCGCCGGCACCGACGCCAACGTGTACCTGGAGATGCGCGGCACGCGAGCCAACCTGCCGCGCCACTTCCTGCGCAACAAGGCAGTCAACCTCTTTGAGCGGGGCCAGGTGCGGACCGGGTTGCAGGTTGGGACCTCCAGCTCGGGTACACATGCACTCGTGCACACCGTGTGTTGGTTTGGTCCAGAGTACGGCTAGCCCAGGATTCGTGTGACCGCTGCCGCCTTGCCTCTCGGTGGTGCACCCAGGTGGACGAGTTTGAGATCAAGGCCCCCGACCTGGGTGCGCTGACGGAGATCACCATCGGCCACGACAACGCCGGCTACGGCCCCAACTGGCACCTGGAGCAGGTGGAGATCACAGACACCAAGATCAACCAGGTGCGGGTGGAGGCGAGGGCTCTGGGGGTATTAATGAAGTGACAGGTGTGGGGCTCATATTTGTGGTCCGCTGCCCGTGCAAGCCTCTCGCTCGCGCAGGCACAAGTATCCCAGTAGACGCCACATGCCCAGTATGCGCCACGTGCAAAACTTCGTTACACACTGCGCTGCATCCCCGCACCGATCCCTCGCCCCAACCCCGCAGACGTGGTACTTCGAGTGCAACAAGTGGTTCGACGCCAAGGAGGGCGACTGCAAGCTGGAGCGGGTGCTGTTCCCATCGCTGCAGAACCCGCGCAGCCAGCGCACACTGTACAAGGTGCGCGTCAAGACCAGCGACCGCTCCGGCGCCGGCACCGACGCCAACGTGTACGTCGACATCCGCGGCGACTCTGCCAGCACGGGTGAGTTTGCGCCGTGCAAAAGGGCTGGTTGCTGCGCAACAACTGCTTGTGGAAAGCTAGGTCTCAACCAAGCATGCTACAGGCTTTCACAGTATCCCGCCAGCCAAGTGCTTGCCGCACTTGTGCCGCACAATTGGATCGCATAGCATGAAACCCCGCCGCCTCTTGTAACCGCATCCACAGGCAAGACGTTCCTCAAGAACCGCAACCTCAACAATTTCGAGCGCGGCAACAGCGACGACTTTGAGATCACGTGCCGGCCGCTGGGGCGGCTGACGGAGCTGCTGGTGGGGCACGACAACAGCGGCATGGGCGCGTCCTGGCACCTGGAGCACGTGGAGGTGTACGACAGCACCACAGGCGTGGTGCGTGCGTGCGGAAGGGAGGGAGGGAGGGAGGGAGGCTGCGGAGGGGGAGGAATGGAGGCAGGCCGGAGGGGTGCAGGAGGTGGCGGGAATGAGGTGCGGCGGGAGGTTGGAGTTCACTTCCCCGGTAGTGTGATGAGGCTTGCGGTGGAGCAACAATGCGCGCAGCATGCGGTAAGTTCTAGGCAGGGCTGGCAGGCTGGGGTTGCGCCAGGCGTTTGGGTGTTGGCTAACAGCCCGGCGGTGCCCGTGTCCTTGCCTCCCTGCCGTAGACCTGGTACTTCGAGTGCAACGCCTGGCTGAGCGCCACGGAGGAGGACTGCCGGCTGGAGCGGGTGCTGCCCGCCTCGCTGGACGACCCCGCAAAGAAGAAGACGCAGTACAAGGTGTGCGCGTGGTGCTACCTGTTTGTGAGGGCTGCTCGTGGAGGCAGGAAGCGAGGTTTGGGGGGGGGGGATAGCATGGGCTGGTGCAGGTCGGGGGGCATCGTGCTTCTTGGAGTAGTCCTGTTCTGTGTTATGCCTGGGCATTTAGTGTGACCCACGCCTCGTTGCAAATGAAACCGTTGTGAGGAAAGAGGAGCGAAGGGCGCGTCCGCGGTGTGGCGTGGATGCAGCAGCAAGCCCGGGGGAAGGGGCAGCGTGCTCCTGCTGGTTCTGCCGTGACCTAACTGATAAACCCAACCGATTAGGTGTGGTGTGTGGTCCCTGGGCGCTTTGTGTGACCACTGCCTTGTTGCTGCGACGCTGTTCTGACCAGGTGGTTGTGGTCACCAGCGACAAGATGGGCGCGGGCACGGACGCCAACGTGTTTATCGACATCTTCGGCATGGACGGCACGCACACCGGCCGCATGCTACTCAACAACAAAGGCAACGACTTTGAGCGCGGCCAGACAGACACGTACCAGGTGGGTGGGCTGGGCTGCGCAGCAGGGCGTGTGTACCGGAATGCATGTTTGGAAGGCTGAAAGCGCATTCCGGGATTTGATTGTCCAACTGCCACCCCTGCCCACGAACCCCACGCTTCACAGATTGCTGGTCGCGACGTGGGGCCGATGAAGAAGATCCGCATCGGCCACGACAACAGCGGGCTGGGCCCCGCATGGCACCTGAACCGTGTGGAGGTGACCAACCTCAAAACCGGCGAGCACCGCATCTTCCCCGCAAACAAGTGGTTCTCCAAGACCGACGACGACTACCAGGTGCGGATGGGGCGAGGACGGGAGCGGAGGAGGGGAGGGGAGGGCGGTTGTGTCCACCGTGCCCTGTGAGAAACCAGAGACGCCAAAAGGAGGCAAGAGGGCAGCAGCGCAGTAGAGAGGAGGAGGGTCACAAGCCCAGCTCCACGGCCCAGCTCCTACTGGCGCTTATTAAATTGTGCATACCGGTGGGCCACGAGCTTGGCTGAGCGCCCATGCCCTACTTGGCTGGCCAAACGAAGGCACGCTTGCTGACATGCTCACACTTACGTGCACTTTCTGCCCGTCCCTCCCCGCAGATCGAGCGCGACCTGTTCCCGGGCGACGCGCCCGACCTCAACGTGGAGTACGAGGTGGTGGTCATCACCTCCAACATACCCGGGGCCGGCACGGACGCCAACGTGTTCGTGCAGATGTTCGGCACCGAAGGCAAGTGGCGCCGCCCGTGTGCTGCTGCGCCTGTGCTTGTGTGTGCTTGTGTGGGCGTGGGTGCTGTCCGCCCTTTCTGCTGGGGCAAAGACTATGGAGAGCTGACTGTATCACATGGTATCCTCGTCATCCCACATGCTCATACGGCCATTCCAAAACCACTAGCTCGCCTGCATGTATGCGCTCCTGTCCGCAGGCGAGGCGGGCCCGCTGCGGCTGGACAACCCCAAGAACAACTTCGAGGCGGGCGACACGGACGTGTTCAACATCAAGGCGCCGGACGTGGGCGACCTCAAGAAGCTGCGCCTCTACCACGACAACAAGGGCCTGGGCGCGGCCTGGCACTGCGAGATCGTCATCGTGAGTGGGCGTGTGCCTTTGCCTCAGTAGGCTGCAGGCACGGGCCTATCCATTGTTTGGAGCTGCATTGTCCGCCACGTGCTGCTTACCCTCCCACGCAGTTCTGCCATTTTCAACCGTGTGTGCACACACGCCTGTCTTCCCACACACAAACACGCCATACACCCGGCCCACGCCGCAGATCACCAACAAGGAGCGGCGGCGCACGTGGTACTTCTACTGCGGCCAGTGGCTGGACAAGCGCACGGGCGTGGAGAAGATCCTGTTTGCCAGCGACACCGACCCGCGCGCCCACCTGGTCACCTACAGCGTCACGGTGCACACCAGCGACATCAAGGGCGCGGGCACGGACGCCAACGTGTGCTTGGAGATGTTTGGCGCCAAGGGCAGCAGCGGCGTGCGCGAGCTCACGGGCAAAGGCAACCTGTTTGAGCAGGTGCGGCGGCAGTGCGGGGCTGTGGGGCTGGCCACGCGCGCTTGTGGGTTAACGCTGAACCAATCCAGGCGCGCTTGTAGGGGGGTATGGGCCACAGGTTACCGAGGACGGTGTTGCGCATGTCTGTGGAGGGCGTACGGTGTGTGGCTCCTGCGCTGTGCTCTCGTTTGCAGCACCTACGCCCTTAATAGGCGTGTGCTGTACCCACCCACCCGCCACACACCACCACCACACCTCCTACCACCACGCCCCTTCTTAACCCTCAGGGCAAGTCGGACAAGTTCATCTTCAAGATGGCGGACCTGGGCGACCTGTCGGAGCTGGAGATCTGGCACGACGGCAAGGGCTTCGGCGCGGGCTGGCACCTGGACTTTGTGGAGGTGCACAGCAGCGCCACCGGCAAGGTGGGGCGCAGGGCCCCGGGCCGGGCACAGGGCGCGGCACCGCCACCGCAGTTCGTTCCTGTGTTGCTGCTTGTCGCCTTCAGCCGCACAGGCCATCCAGCTGTGGGCCTCATGGCATGCTGCTCGCGCCACACGCCTCTCTCGCGGCTGCTATAGCTCAAGGGGCAAGGGTTGCCGGGCAGTGGCATCATGTGGGTGCAACCGCATCCCCATCCGGCTGCCCACAGGTGTACTACTTCCCTTGCGGCCGCTGGCTGGCGGAGGACGAGGACGACGGCGCTATCCGGCGGCGGCTGCAGGTTTCGCACAAGGACCCGCGCACCTTCAAGGCGCAGTACCGCGTCAGCGTCACCACCTCCGACATCCGCGGCGCCGGCACGGACGCCAACGTGTTCATCCAGCTGTACGGCGACGCGGGCGAGACGGCGCGCATTAAGCTGGACAACCCCGGGAAGTGAGTCGCGCCGCGCGGCGCTTGGGGAGCAGCCGCAATGACCCTAGCGTCGCCCTGCTGCCTGTACCACAATTCGTACTTGTGGACACCGGCGTAACACCTGCCGGCCCAGCTGCTACGGGCCTTGCGGCCTTCAGGTGATGCAAACTGAAAACCATGTGACGAGCCATTTGCCCCACCACTGCACTGCGCAACCCCAGGAACGACTTCGAGCGTGGCTGCACGGACGTGTTCCTGTTTGAGGACCGCAACGTGGGCGGCATCAAGAAGATCCGCATCGGGCACGACGGCGCGGGGCTGGGCTCGGGCTGGCACCTGCAGCGGGTGGTTGTGGAGAACCTCACCACCGGGCAGGTGGTGGTGTTCGACGTCAACAGGTGGGCGGCGTGCTGCGATGTGGGGTGTGTGGGGAACACGGGCGACAGGAGTGCGTAGGAAGGGGGGTGATGCCGTTTCGAGGGAGGGTCCATACCGGTATGGTGTCCTGTGGAGGTAAAGAGGAAGGTGGTATGAGATGCTGGTCTCTGCACACACACACACTTACACACACACACACACACCTGTATGCTACAGGTGGTTCGACAAGGGCGAGGACGACGGCGCGATCGAGCGCGAGCTGTTCCCCACCTCGGGCGGCGGCGACGGCTCCAGCACCAACTGGCGCCTGGTGGTGGTCACAGGTGCGTGAGAGGTGCCGTCCTGCCGCCCTCGGTCTCCCTACCTTCTACCTCCTGGCCTGCTCCCTATCCCCACATCTGCCCATCCATACTGCAAGCTCTCGCGCACCTGCCCGCCAAACCCGACAATCCTGCAACCACCTCTTCCCGTGCCGTGCTCCCTCGCTTTCTACCCCGCACCCCCAGCCAACGTCAGCGGCGCCGGCACGGACGCTGACGTGTACGTGCAGCTCAACGGCGACAAGGCCAGCTTCGGGCCCTACACGCTGCCGGCGTCCAAGGAGGCCTTTGAGACCGGCTCCACGGACACCTTCAGCCTCACCACACCCGAGCTGGGCCGCATCCAGACGCTCACCATCGGGCACAACAACAAGGGCTTTGGGGCGGCCTGGTGCTTGTCGCGTGTGGAGCTGGAGAACATGAACACGGGTGGGTCGGGGCTGGGGGTCACTGAGATCAAACCCACAGCACTTGAATCCAGGGGCTGCTTTGCCGTGCCATGTGGTTGTGGGCACGCGTGCTCATGGGCCGTGTGTTTAGGGATGAGGGGTAGGCGTGGGGTTTGCCACATTTGCCTCAAATCCTGAGCGCCTGCCTGCCTTAACTGCCCTAATTGGTCATCAGGCGAGCGCTACCTGTGGAACTTCGACAACGCCTGGCTGGACACGGAGCACGGCACCAGCCGCACCATGGCGCCCACCACCTACATGCAGGTGCGACCCGCGTGAGAGAGAATGTGCACACCTGGCACATGCCTAGCTGCAGCTTCGGCACCCAGGCCAGCACTTGCAGCAAAGCCTTACATCCTGCCCCCGCCCTGCGCCGCCCCTTACACCCCAACCACATGCGCCGCTACTTCCCATCCACGCCCGCTCCTCCCCGCACTGGCCGCCCCCCCCCCCCCCCACCCACCCTTTTCCGCCTGCTGCATCGCCCCCTGATCCCTGTTCCCGATGCTCTCACCCTGCTCCCATCGCCTTAACATTGCAAATCCCCCTCCCCACAAAATTCCCTCCCACTTCTCCGCTCAGGGCTCTGGCGGCAAGGACATGATGCCTGCCGCGGGCGAGGGCCGCGCCAACTACCGCATGGAGCTGGCCACGGGGCTGGGGCCGGACGGCGCCATGGTGGACGGACAGGTCATGGTCAACATCATCGGAGTCAACGCCGAGACGGGTAGGGGCGGGCGCACGGAGAGGGGAGGGTGGATGCAGGAGAAATGGGGTAGGGCAGGGCGGTATGGGAGGGGCGTGGTTGAAACGGGCGTACATGTATACACGCGTGCGCGCCCACACTCGGTTTCTGGGCATTGTGCTGCGACCTTCCACTCCCTTGCCAAAAACGCACACACACATGCCCATACGCCCTGAGTATATCCTTCCATTTTGCTCTCTGATTCACGTACACGTCCTTGCTCACACGCGCTTGTTCCTGCATTCCTATTCCCCCCCCACACACACACACACACATACAAACACACACGCTTACACACACAGGCCGTCAGCTGCTGGAGAACCCGGTGCAGGGCTTCCAGCCGGGGCGTGTGGAGGAGTTTGGTCTGGCGGACCTGGCCGAGGTGGGCGGCATGACGCAGCTGGAGCTGGTGCACGCAGGCAGCGCGCCCTGGGCGGTGCGCTTCGTCAAGGTGCACAACGAGACCAGCGGCGAGAAGGCCGTGTTCGTGCCAGAGGGGTGAGTGCGCTGAGGGGTAGCGAGGCGGGCATTGGGGGGGGGGTCGGGGTGGCGTGTGGGCTTGGGGTGCGGGAGCCAGTGACCAAGCGCCCATCGCATGGTAGTTCTCAAGTGCGTCTCCGCTTGGAGTCGGCTCTTGACCGCCACCCGCCACCGTCACACGCGCACGCACACAAACACACATACACACGGTCACTCCTCACTCCTCCTCCGCCCTCCTCCGCAGTCCGCTGCTGCCGGGCATGCCGCTGCTGCTGTCGCTGTGGATCGCCTCGCCCTGCGACTACCGCGTGGAGGTGCAGACCGGCGACACCTTTGGCGCCGGCACCAACGCCAAGATCATGATCAACGTGTTCGGCGAGCTGGGGTCCACGGGCCGCGTGCAGCTGACCTACGACAGCAGCGCGGCGGAGGGCAAGCGCGGCGGCATCTGTGGTGACGTGTGCGCCACGCAGCCGTTCAAGCGCAACCAGCTGGATGTGTTCATGCTGGGGGGTCTGCAAGACACGGGCGACATTAAGCAGATCGAGATCGGGCACGACGACGCGGGCGCGGGGTCAGGTGCGTATGGCGGTGGGTGGGTGGGTGGTGTTGCATGGCGTGTGTAAGTTGCGACGGAAGCGGGGCGGTCTTGGCGTACGGAGCGTATGCACATTTTGCGTGCTTGTCCACAAGCACGTCCATCGTCCTGACCCTCCTTTCCCACCGCTTATGTCCCTCCCCACCCTCTTGCGCACCCTCCCACTCCCACCCACCCCAGCCTGGTTCCTGTCCTGGGTGCGTGTGACCAACCTGACCACGGGTGCGTCCGCCTACTTCCTGTCGGACTCATGGCTGGCCAAGAACAAGGGAGACGGATTCACCAAGCGCCTGCTCACAGCCATGGTCAGTGGCGTGTGCATGCGTGTGTGTGTGTGTGTGTGTGTGCGCCCGGGTCAAGACACAAAGCTCCTTCACCAAGCCACACCAAACACACACACGCCACGTGACCACCCCCGCCCCCCCTTCCCCAACCCCACAACGCCGCACAGACGTCCACGGGGCCGCAGATGGCCAACACGGGCATGCTGGCGGACGGCACTGCCACCGCGCACGTCAGCGTGTCGCCGCGCGACCCGCGCGACACCGCCTTCGCCTCCTCCGCGCTGGCCCGCAAGCTGGCGGGCGGCGTGGGCGCGCCCGGCTACCGAGTGACGCTGCACACCAGCAACGTGTGCATGGCGGGCACCGGCGCGGGCGTGTTCTTCGAGCTCATTGGCGAGTACGGCTCGTCAGGTGCGTGCGGCGGGAGCTGTGAAGGCCCGGGCGGGGGGGGGCGGGGAAGAAGGCTGGGAGTGGGGGGGCGGGGTTGTGCGATTGGCGGGATGGGGGCTGATCGGGGCGGCAAGGGCTGTGGTGTGGCTGAGGTTGGCTGCGGATTTACCCGAATGGCGGGCTTGGCAGCTGTCCTATGCCACGCATAGACAGCAACTGCCCGCTCCCGAAGACACTCACCCAACCCCACCCGCCCCCTCCCTCTCCCACCCACCGCCCACACAGGCACGGTGATGGTGCAGGCCAACCCCAACCAGTTTAGCCGCGGCGCCTCCGACACCTTCATCTACCCGCGCCTGCCCTTCCTGGGCGAGCTGCTGCAGATGCGCGTGGGCACCAGCGGGGCGGGCGTGTTCGCCACGTGGCACCTGCGGCAGGTGGAGGTGGTGCACCTGGCCAGCAACACACGGTTCGTGTTCAACTGCCACAACTGGATCGACAAGAAGGTCAACTGGCAGCGGGTGCTGGTAGCCAACCTGGCGCCAATGGGGTACTGATGTGGGGGGGGGGATGGGGTTGTTGTTGGTGGGTAGGGAAGGAGGAGGATGGGAAGGAGGGGTTGGGGGTTGATGTGGCGCTCGTGCGCGATGGTGGCGGTGGCGCCTGGCGATGCCTCCTCGGTGGTTGGGTGGGTGGGCTGGGTGAGCTGTGATGCATGCCGCAACACACGCCAAGCACAGACGCGACACGGCGACCAGGCATTGATGCATGCATGGACTGTTGATCACACGCGCTTGCTTTTTGCGATTGTGATCCAGAGTGATCCTTTGTGACTCAGGACCTTTGTGACCCAGGACCCCAATTGTTGTTTGGGTGTGGACGCTGTATTCATCATCACAGACATGTCAGGGGATGTGCAACATCCTGGACGACCTGTACAATCACTATGACACGCAGTTGGCGACTGAGACCATGATGACACCAGGAATGGCTGTGTGTGACCGCTTGGACGGGGGTGGATGGGATGGACGCTGGAGGCCGCAGCTCCTGTGCCGACCTCGCTGACCATCCACGCCCATACTTTGCTAAGTGCTTGCATAACAACACACCTTCATTGTTACGGTTGGCTTGTAGGTTTTGAGCGCGCTGCGTCTGTGCCAGTCTGTGACGAGAAGTAGGGTTTTTTCCCGCCCCAACGGTTTTTCTGTAACGCGCTTTGCGAGTCAAGTTCTACCTTTGTCTTTGGCATCATGTCCATTTAGGCCCGTGCAGACATGCTGGTACTGCTGAACCCCACGCTCCGAGCGGCTGCGCCGGGCCTGCTGTTGGCAAAGGTTGCTGCCTCGCGCAGCGTCGGCCACGGCGCTGTCCCCTGCGGCGGTGCACTGCCGCGCCCACTGCTGCCGCTGCAGCTTGAGGGTGCAGCGCCATGCAGAGAGGCAGCTGCGCAGAACGCGGCCGCGGGGGGTGCGGTGCCGCTGGCCGCGACCTGCCGAGTCGCAGATGCGCGGCGGGCTGCGAGCGCCAGCAGTCGCGGCAGCCGCGACGCGGGCCGCACAGCAGCAGCGCTGGGGGCGGCTGCTGCTGCCAATGCAGCTGCTGCTGCTGTTGCTGGATCTGTTGCAGAGCTGTTCTTAAGGTGAGAGTGGGGGTTCGCAGGGCGTGACTCAGTGGGGGCTAGAATAGGGGCACCCGCAAAATGGCCCCTACATTTGGAGGTCCGTACCGCCTTCAATAGCGAAATGGTCACAAGCATGGCGGTGCCTTACTCACTCACTCATACCGTATGGCGACACGCACAGGATTAACGGCGGTGGCCTCAGCGCCACTGCCGCCAGTGGTGCAGGTGGTCATTCACTGGCCGCCCAGCACCCCTGGCCCTCCCTCAGTAGCTGGCGCACAAACGGCGGCTTCCCCCAGCCGCCGCTACTTGACACGCGCTCCAGCTGCAGCCTGCTGGATGCTTGCGGAGATATCCAGGACTCGCCGCGGCAGCCCGGCAGCGCCAGCAGCACTGCTAGGCGCGCCTACCGCCACGCCACGGCTGCTGGGCACCTGACCAGCAGCCACAGCCGTGGCTACGGCGGCAGTGCCAGCACCGGTAGCGGCAGTAGCACTGCCGACACCAGCCCTGACGGCCGCCAGCAGCAGCACGGCCGTCTGACCCATGATGACCAACACTACCACCAGCGCCAACAGGAACTACTGCCGGGTGGCGGCAGTAGCAATGGCGGCAGTAGCAGTGGCGGCAGTAGCAGCGGCATCGGGGGCGGCGGGCTGCACGCCGGCGGCACGGGGCTGTTGCGCAGCCACGGCCCCAGCCCGGGGCTCCCGGTGCAGCCCGCTGTGGGCTCGCCGCCGCCGCCGCTGCAGCGGCCGGACCGCCTCGCGCACGAGACCGTGACGTCGGCGGCGGTGGCGGGACCCGGAGGGCGCCACGAGGCGGATGCATACGAGGTGCGTGCGGGTGTGCGTGCATGCGTGCACATAACTAACGTTAAATGAGGTTGCAAACACCGCTGGTTGCGACTCTGGCGCGCCGCCACAGTGAGGAGGTGTGGCATGTGTACGGTACGCGTGTAAGAATCACCTACTGGCACGAGCACAGTACCATACACAGCTGCCAATCCACGGCCGCACGCAGGGGGACCCACGGGAGGTCGTGCTGCGTGTGCTGCGCTCGGCCACCGCCGGCGCCTGCTGCAGCCCCGGCGCCGGCGCGGACCTTTGGTGCTCCGACGAGGACGAGGCGGAGGCGGCGGAGCTGTTGGGCTGCAGCACCACAACCGTGGTGGCGGCGGCGGCGTCAGGTGCAGCGGGTGCCGGCGCCGGGCTGGATGTGGAGGCGGACGGCATTGCCACGGAGCGTGCGGTGGACAGGTGCGTGGTGGGTGCGGGCGAGCGCATGGTGGCTGGATGCATGTGGGTATGGGCAGGTGCCGGTATGTAGATGTGCGTGTGCGCTTGGGCGTGGAGTCGCGGGCGGGGAGGCGGCAGCACGGGCTGAATACATTTGGTGCACGTGCAGTGTGCACTCATCACCTGACAGCTGGTCATTGGATCGCATCCCTTCCTGTGTCACTGTGTGGGTGGATGCCGCAAACGTACGCAGCTGCCTGGCCGCCTCCGCCGCCACACAGCGCCAGCTGATGCGCCTGCCCGGACGCGAGCTGGCGGCGGCGGCGCTGGCGGTGCTGCCGCGCCTGCCGCCGTGGCGTGTGGCGGCGCTGGCAGTGGCTCTGGCCCGGATGCAGCTGCTGGGGGCGGAGGGCTTCAAGTCAGGGCTGGTGGAGCATGTGGTGGGCAGGCTGTACCAGGTGCGTGCGTGTGGGTGGGTGGGTGGGTGGGTGTTCCACGTCTACAGCACTGCTTGCGGCAAAGCCCCGGTGATCCCTGAGGTCTCCCTGAGCTTGATCCTGGCCCCGCGTGACGCACCCGCCTGTCTGCATGTGTGCCTGCTGGGCCCCTTGGCCTCCTCCCACCCACCCCACACACACACACAGTTCAGCCCGCAGCAGCTGGCTGACGTGGCCTGGGCTCTGGCCACAGCACGGCAGTACGACGTGTCGTTCCTGGAGGCACTGGCGGGTGGGTGACGGGCATGCGGTGGAGGCTGTTGGGTGGAGTGAGCGGAGTTTGGTGTGGTACTGGCTTTGCAAATGCGAGTATCGTAGGTCCCGCCACAGCAACGGCCACAACCGCACTTTGCTGTGTTGTGTGTGCATGTCAGCACCCCGCCCGCCCGCCCACGCGCCGCGCGCAGGCCGCCTGACCGCCACCGCCGCGCAGTGGGACGCGCGCAGTCTGGCGCAGGTGCTGTGGGCGTTCGGCCGCTTCAGCTTCGTACTCGGTGGGTCCACGGGGGCCGGCGGCGGCGGCGGCGGGGCTGGTGGCGCTCAGTCTGACTGGGCTCAGTCGCCGCCGCCGCCGGTGGGCGCAGAAGCGGTGGCTGCCATGGTGGAGAAGCTGCAGGTGGGTGGGTGGTTGGGTGGTTGGGTGGGTGGCCAGCACGTGCGGAGCGCATGTGCGGAACAGGCATATGGTGCACATGCATGCGGCGAGTTGTGCATGTTGCAGATTGCAAGGCACATGCGGTTAGAGCGATGCGAATGCTGCAGGCAGTATTGCATGCCATCTTCCATGATGCATGTGGTGCACGTGGTGCTGATGTCATCGGCGAGTCGCTGGCATGTGCCTCATGCTGCCATGGCGCACGCACGCATTTGCTGCCGCCACTGCCGCCACTGCCGCCACTGCCATCAGGGCGAGCTGGACGGCGGCAGTGTGGCGGAGGTGGTGTACGCGGCGGGCGTCATGTGCGGCAGTGCGGGCGACTGGCAGGCGGGGCGGCTGCAGCGACTGGTGGGAGACTTCGCGGCGGACAACATGACGGTGCGGCGGGCGGCACCTGCGGGTGCCGGGGCCGGGGATGGGGTGGTCACCACTATCTCCATGTGAGCTTAGAATAAGAAGCAGGGGGCGGTCGCGGCTGTGTGTCTGTGTGGGTGGGTGGGTGGGTGGGTGGGTGGGTGGGTGGGTGTGGAAAAGCAAGGGGAAGGTGTGTGTGTGTGTGTGTGTGCATGTGCCGTATGCCAGGGTAAGATCGATGATGTCTGGGTTTGTGCAGCTCACTTGGCAGTGCGTGCATCCCCCTCCACGTGTGCTGCAGGCGTTTGGGCCTGAGGCTCTGGGCAAGTTGGCGGCGGGGCTCACCGGACTGGGTCTGCGGGACCTGGGCGGCGGGCAGCGGCGGCGGCTGTGTGCCGCGGTGGCGGGGCGGGCGGCGGAGCTGGCGGCGCGGCTGGAGCCCGAGGACCTGTGCAGGTGCGGGTGTGTGTGCGTGTGCAGAGATCACAGGAGAGGGACACGCTGCAAGTGTGTTGCGCGCACCTGTACATCCTCTCGTGCTAGGATAGCACAGTACCGGTACAGGAATCTGCACCTGCATGTCCTGCTGTGGTGCAATGCTCGTGGTAGGAGGTGGCCGAGTGTGGTGGTAGGCAGGTTGGCCGGCGGCAACGGAACAAGGCGACTTGATACCTTGAACGCATCGCCGCACCGGGGCGTGCGCACTGTTGTGTGTAGGGTGGTGGGCCTGCTTGCGGCCAACGACTATTGCGACGCGGAAGACGGTGGTGGCGGTGCCAGCGGCGGTAGCAGCTGCAGCAGCAACAGCAGCAGCAGCCTGCGAGCTCTGGCGGCGCGTGCGGAGGAGCTGGTGGGCACCACAGCGGCTGCGGCGGCTGCAGCCGTGGCGGGTGGTCGGCACCCGCACATGCTGCTGCCGGCGTGTGAGCTGCTCGAGCCGGGTCAGGCGGAGGCGCTGGCGGCGGGCTTCCAGGCGCTGGGCGTGCCGCTGCGGGGGCTCCCGCTGGTGTCGTCGCCGCTGGGGCCTTACGCGGGTGGTGGCGGTGGTGGTGGCGGCGGCGGCGTGTCGTGTGGTCCGGCAGCGTTCAGGTAGCTAGGCGGCGAGCTGGCTGGTAGGTGGTGCCAGCACGCGGACGTGCTGAGTAGGAAGAACGCAAACTGAAGGGTGGCAATGACGTGTCAGTGTTTGATGATGGGAGGCAAGATGGCGACGTAAATTGTGGGCGGATCTCGTACATTAACGCTACAGTGCCCAGTCCGAATGCCGTGGGGAATCTGTTGCTGTGGGAGATAGACCTTGTCGGTCAGTTTGCCCCTGCTACACACTGCACGGACGCTTGAATGTCAGTTACCATGTTGCGATGTTGCTGGGAGGCTGCGACGACGAGTCAGGCAAAGTGACACGGCTGCTGTGTGGCTTCCGCTTGAGCGCTAGCTGACGGATGCAAGGTAAGATTGTGGTGAGGCAAGATTGCGGTAAGCTTCTACTGGCCCCTCTTTATGAAGGCATCTGGAGGAAGCTTTATTTTAAAAAACGTCGAGAGTCCCGGGGGTACAGCCCTGCCCGAAATGGGTCAAACTCCAAAATACTTGTGAGCAGCAACCTTCTTCGGCCTCCAGCCACCTACTGCATCCACACCCACACTCGTCGCCAGCTCCTGCTACTGCTGCACCTTGAGCCTCATGCCCCCAGCCAGTCGCTTCGCCACCTCGTCCGACCCAGACTGGCGCCGCGCCTCAGCCCGCTCCGCCAGAGCTTCCTGCGTTGGGGATTGGCGGCCAAGAAGCGACACATGCAGGCAGGCTTTCTCTCCAGCAGGGAGCCGGTTCCGGATTGATGGGCGCGTTGCCGCCACTGCTCATAGGCGCGGCGCAGCACCGTGAGGGCTTGTATGCCGTCCTGGCATGGCACCGTATCACGCCGCCAAGTCACCGAGCAAACCCGACGATCCCTGCCCCACCCCCTGTACCGCTTTTCCAAACATCCTCCACAATCCCCCCCCCCCCCACACACAGAAAACAGGACACGGCACGGCCTTCAGCCGCCAGCGCACCCGCAGGTCCCGGTTCAGGTGGTCGTTGTAGTACCTGCCCAGGTGTTTGATGTCAGTCAGCAGGCCGCCCAGCCCCGACAGCACAGCCCGCGCCGCCTCCTTGTCGCCGCCGCCGCCGCCCCGCGGCCCGCCTGCTGCCGGCGCCGCCAGCGCCGCCGCCTCGTCGCGGCGCTGCTCCACCAGGGCCAGCAGGGAGAGGTAGCGGCGGTAGTCGGCGTCGTAGGTGTCGATGAAGTCGGGCAGCGCGGGGGCCAGCTGCGAGCGCGCGTGCGGCGTGGCGTGTGTGTGTAATAGAGAGCACAAGGGAGGGAAACATGAGAGAAAGAGTGTTTGTGTTGCATTGAGTGTTGGGGGGGGTGCCCAAGGGGTGCATAAGGCGTGCCATTCCACAATGCAGCAAGCAGGCAAGAAGGCAAGAAAGACAAGCAGCGCGGCGCTCCGCCATGCCCACCGGGTCGGTTGCGAGTGCGGCCACGGTGGCTCGTGGCGGTGTGGTGGTCTCGTACTCGGCCAGGTTGGACAGCGCCTGCTCACGTGTGGCCTGAAGCAGGCGGCGGGGGTAGGGGTAGCCGTAGAATTCACGGGGACAGCAGCGCACACGGAATCAAGCACGGTGGTGTCGGCGACGCGCGGTTGGTGAGTTGGTGAGGAGGGCAAAAGGTACTCCACACATTACTGTTGTACGGCCGGGAGCCAGGACTTGGGAGCCAAAGGTAGGCTGGTGCAAGCTGTTGCGGTTGCGAAGCCTGCTTGCGCATCAACCAACCATGCCCCCCCTGGTATTTACACCCCCCCCTGCGGCACGCCACGTGTACGCCGTGCCTACAGTACCTGGCTCGTCAGCGCGGACAGTTTGGGCCCCACGAACTTGACGAACAGCTCGAGCTGCTGGATGCGTCCCACCAGCCTGTGGGCGTGTGGAGGGGGCCGCACAGCCGCACAGTGTGTCAGGTGTCAGGTGTCAGGTTTGTGTTTTACGTCTATGTCAGGGCTGCGTCGCTTTACCCGCATTCATTCTTTCAATTTTGACTGACATGCGGTGCCAGCCTACAGGTGCTGCTGGACGGAGCACAGGACCCCCAGCTGCAGCCCAGATGCTACCGCGCTACCCCGCCGCCATGAGTATCGCCTTCCCCTCCCGGCTCGGAAGGATACCTCCCATGCTTCATGGGCCGTTGTGTGACTGTGACTGCTAAGTGCTAATGCACTGTGCCGACAGCCACAAGCACACCCAACCACACCAACACCCACGCACCCAACCCACCCACCCCACACACGTGTCCCACTACCCCACTCACTGCCGTGCCGCCGCCTCCTGCTCGGCCGCCGCCACAGCCCCCGGGTCCGCCTCCGGCCCCAGCCCTCCCTCCTCCTCCTCCCCAAAGCCGCCGCCGCCCTCCGCAAACAGCTGCCCAGGGGGCTGCACCCCGCCCAGCACAGCCGCCATGCCCACACCACCAGCAGCCGCGGCCCCCAGGCCGCCTGAGCCCCGCAAGCCGCCGGCGCCGCCAAGGCCGCCAAGGCCGCGCAAGCCGGTGTCCTGCCCCCGAATGGCGCTCTCCAGCGCGGCCCGTGTGAGGCGGCTTCGGGGGCTGGGCGGCGGCACGGCGGCGGCGGCCCAGCCCTCGAACAGGCGCTCCCGCAGGTCCAGGATGTAGCAGGGCACCTGCGGCGGCGGCGGCGGCGGCGGCGTGAGCAGGAGGATGAGGCGGCAGGGGTGGTGTGTGTGGGCAGGGGCGGTGTGTGGGCGGGCCCGGTATGTGGGAAGGGGTAGTGTGTGCAGGGGCGGTGTGCGGGCAGTGGCAGCGGGTGTCAGGAGGCAGTGGAAGCAGCAAGCGCCAGGAGCATGTGAGGCGGTGGCCCCGCGTGGGTTGAGGTGCTGGTGTGGGTGTGGGTGCTGGCATTCATTCATTCACCCTACCCCAACCCCCCACCCCACCCACCCGTATCTCGCTCAGGCCGTGCACCGCCACGTCGGAGGGCCGCAGCTCCCGCAGCAGCGCGAACAGCAGGTTGTTGTCGCCCTGGGGGGGTTGCAGGGATGTTTGGAAAAGCGGTACAAGGGGGGGGTACATTCATAATCATTTAATGTAAAGGCGTAGCCAGGGGAGGCGGGGGGGGGGTGCGGGGGTGCGGGGAGGGGGGCGGGCGGGGCGGGTGCGGGTGGGTGCGGGGGTGTAGGCGGGGTGAACGGTAGGCTTTTCGCGTGTAAGTGTGTGGCGTGGCCCGAGGCAGCAGTACCATAGCGGCACATGTGCAACACTATGAAGACGCATTCGTCCCACGGCCTCATCCCATTTAACCCATACAACCCGCTCCCCCACGGCCCTAAGCATCCCAACCCAACGCAACCCACCCCAACCCAACCCAGCTCCCTCCCCCCCTCCCGCCGCACACCTCCAGCACGTGCATCACACAGTCGCCGTAGTGTACCAGCAGCCCCGTGACCCGGTCGCCGTCGGAGGAGGCGGCGGCGGAGGAGGCGCCGCCGTCCGCTGCGCCTGCTGCCCCGGCGGCGTACTTGGCGAACAGGGGCTTCCAGTACACTGGGGGATGCGGGTGCGGCATGCATGCATGCATGCAGGGGGGGGGTGTTCGCACGTGCACGTGCATGTAGGTGGAGGTGGCATGTGGCAGGTGCATGCAGCATGTCGAGGCGCGATATGCTGACTCTGGTTCTGGGTACATACATAAAGCAGGTTTGGCACGTGCCGCATATGTGGATCCCGCCGCCTGCCTCATGCGCTTGCGCACACCCGACCATCCATCACCACTCACGTGAGTGCCAATCCGCATTCCGCCACGGCGCCGGCCCCTGGCCGCCCGCCGCAGCGCCCGCAGGCGAGGCTGCCGCAGCCGCCGGTGCACCTTCTGCCGCGGCTGCCGCCACCTCCCCCGTCCTGGCTTCAGACCCAGCCGGTGTGCTCGCAATGCCGCCGCCGGCAGTGCCGCCCGCGCCGCCACCGGCGACAGCGGCAGCGGCAGCGGCAGCGGCTGGCGGCGCCAACACGGCGCAGATGACGACTCGACCCAAGTTGCTTGTGGCCTACAGCCTCAGCCAGGCAGGCAGGCAGGCAGGCAGGCAGACAGGCAGACAGGCAGGCAGCTATACTGAGCCATGGGGATGCCCGGGCATTGATAGGGATGCCCTTGAACCGCCGGCACCGACCAGGCTCTGACACAACATGGCCCTTAGTTGAACAGACAACCACAATCCCGGCGTACAATCTACCCACCACATCCCTGCCCGGCATACTGGGATATCCCATTGCAAAGACCAAGACCACTTGTACCTCCTTGCCCGCACACCTCACCTGCCGCCCCCGCTCTCTTAGCTGATAGCTGGCCATCTGCACAAGTGGCGGCTGGCTCTGCTCCTCCCCTCGCAGGCCACCTGGAGCGGTTGACACAGCGGCAGCCGCTGCTACAGCCGACGCGCTGCTGCTGCTACTGCCGGGCCCCGGCCCCGCACCGCCACCCGACGTGACCCTCTCAGCGTTTGCCCGGCCCTCCATAGCCGCGGCGGCAGGGCCCAAGCTGCCCGCCCCGGGCTGCGGCTCCAGCTCAACATCCACTGTCACGCTCTGCTGGTGCCCTGGCCGTTGCAGCTGTGGCTGCTGCTGCTGCTGCTTCTTCTGGCCATAGCTACTGCTGCTACTGCCGCTACCACCGCTTAGGTCGTTGGCCGCGCCAGCGCCACTGCTGATGCGGCTGCGGGGCTGCTGCCTGACCCAGTTCAGCACCAGGGCCCGCAGCAGGTTGAACCCCAGCATGGCCGCAAGCACCCAGCCCACCAGCCACACCAGGGCCGGGGGGCCGGATGGCTGCGGCTGTGACACCAGCCTGCGTACGTGCACGTGTGAACAGGCGAGGCAAGGCATGAGGGTAAATTCAGGAAGAGAGGGAGACCACTGCTGTCGTATCGCACAAGGTCCGGGCGCCGGCGTCCTTGCACAGGCCAGGTAGTCTGCAGCTGGATCCCAGGTGTACTTTTGACGGGCCGGGGGGTAATCGGTGGCGTTTACCGCACCGTGGTGGCGGAAGCGTGGCGGTGGGCTGTGTCCGCCAGGACTGTTGCGGGGGCCCTGTCGCAGCGCAGACCCGCAACCTCGTCTGTCGAGGCTGCTGGAGGCCAAGTCTAGTGTCGGAAACACGTAATGTCCATAAAGGGATGCAGGTGGAGCGCACACAGGCCCGCGGCGACGATTCGCTAGCCGCCCTCGACGCGCCCTCGTAAACAAGCCTCCCACGTGTGCTTAACATCATTTTTCACTTCGTAGTGTAGTTATGGCATGGTCAGGCTAGACTATGAAGCCAAACGCTTGCAAATTGTATACAGGAATACCAAACGTCTCGCTTGGCGGCATTAAGTTTACTAAGTACTGACAGTGTTATGCTTGAATGTGCATAAGGAAACATACGTCAACTGGAGGGCCGGCTGCATTCCGCATAGCACTAGAAACCATGCACTTGCATTGTCAACTGTCTACATTCATGCACTTGTTTGATCATACAGTAGCGTAGGTTTGCAAGAAACGGTACTCACTACACATAACCTGTGGACCCTCCTGCTGTGTGCAATGCTGACTTCCTCCAAAGCATCGTCGCTTGCGTTTAAGCGTGCCTCTCCCACGCAGCTGCGTGCGGCTAGGATGACCTGTAACGCCTCCAAACAGCAGGTAGCTACAAGAGTGCACCCATGTCCTAGAAACTGTATGCTTGCGGCACGATGTATGTTTCCTACCACGACCCAGCCGACCCGTTCGCCACGCACCCTGCCCCAATCCCGCCAGGCCTGGACCATTGTAGGCGGCGGCCGCGTGGGTCTGGCTCTTGCAGATATGGGGCCTGGCGGCGATGTGAGTGGCGGCACGTGGGGGGGGGCGCTTGGCTCGGCTGGGGGAAGCAGGGGCGGCAGGAGAACGGGAGCAGAGCGGCTGGGGGCGGTGGGGCCGGCCTCCGCAGCAGCCGGGAAGGGCCAGTACCAGGCTCACATCCAACTGCACTACTGGATCTTAACCGTAGTAGTGACGGCGCCAGAGGCGTAACACGTGCAAACTGGGCCGGGTGTGATCTTGTTGACATCACCGGTATGTGTGCGTTGCAAGCGCGCAGGTGGTGGTCGGGCGTGGTCAGAAGATTGAGGGGCCCGCGGGGAGCCCCATCGTCGTTTGCACCCGCAATGACGACCTGCAGGCAAGTGGCCTGTGTGTGTATTGTTGTGCATGTGTGTTGACAAAGCTCAAGGGGACAGCACAGGGAGGAAGGGTACCTGAAAATGTTTGTTGCTTGTGCGGCGATGGGGACTTGGTCCAGAATCCAGAATCCGGCGCTTGAGCGGATCGAGCCAATGCCTTGTGAGCAACCTACAATGCCGGCATGGGCTGCTCCGCCTGTATGTTATTGATGCGCGCCCCCGTTCAGGCGGTCGTCGACCTGACCGCGCCTGAGCGCCGCAAGGGTGAGCTGGGCACCGCACACCCCGCACGCACATGCAACGGCCTATAGTATCCTCCTCTCGCAGAGGGCGATGGAGGCAGGGGCCTGGATGCTGGTGGGGTGTGTGGGGAGACACGCACATACACACACACACACACATTCTCTCTTGTTTTCCTTGTGCTCTTCAACATACACACACTCTCTTTCCCGGGCGGGCTATTGTTTCGTTTTTGACCCATTCTCCTGCGTGTCTCCTTCCCGTGTAAACATGCACACAGACCTGGTGTTCATCCAGAACGGCATGCTGCAGCCGTGGCTGGACGCGCGGGGGCTGGGCGGCAACACACAGGTGTGTGCAAGAGGGGGTGGGGGGGGATCCTGCATGTCACAGCGAGCGCGGCGGAGGCGGAGCGGCTGGTGTGTGCAGGGGCTGTGCATGGCACTGTGCTTGTTGGTACCTTCGCCTATCTTTGCGCTCATGCCATGCGCATTACGGATCAATATACACACGGTCTTTGTGCTTGTTTCTCCTTGTTCCACCTCTGACGCCCGTGTCGACCTCTTCATGATCTTGCCAACACACACACACACACACACACACACACACACACGTGGTGCCAGGTGCTTGTGTACTTTGCTGTGGCCAAGAAGGGCGACAAGCCCACAGACGGCAAGACAGACGTCAACCCGGAGGGCCTCACCGCGGGTGAGACCTGGCAACTCCATGCGCGATGCTGTACGGGTGTTCGATGGTGCGACACATAGCAACAGATGCGGTCTGCTTGCTCAACCACTTTCCATGATCTCCATGTGTCCGGTCCTGCCGGCCGCAGCCTTCGGCCCCCACGCCCAGGCGGTGGCGGACCGGCTGCACGCGGGCGGACTCAGCTGCAAAGTGAGTGCTCATGTTGGGGTTGGGTGGGTGGGAGGGGCGAACCGGCGATGGCGGGCTTCAACGCCTCGCAGCTTGGTGCTTGGGTGCTGGCGCCTGCGGGACTGCCTCAACTCAGTTGCCCATACACCCATACGATGGGGTCGCTGTGTCCCGCTGTGTGTCCCGTGCTGTGTGTCCCGCGCTGTGTGTGTGTGTGTGTGTGTGTGTGTGTGTGTGTGTGTGTGTGTGTGTGTGTGTGTGTGTGTGTGTGTGTGTGTGTGTGTCAGGTGTTGGGCGCCGCCGACTTCCAGCGGGCCATGCTTGAGAAGCTGGTGTGGATCAGCGCCTTCATGGCGGTGGGCGCCAAACACAAGGCCAACGTGGGCCAGGTGCGTTTTGGGGGGTGGGCGTGTGGGGGCGTGAGTGGGGCACGTTGGGCGCATTGGCGTGCGTGGGGTTCACGGAATGCGGGGCGCGTGTGCGGGTCGGGTTCCGTGGCAGGGGGTTGGGTGTTAAGTGAGGAGGCCGCGTGTCTAGCCGTGCCATGCCGCAATGAGCACTGCAGCACTGAGCATCCGCCCGCGCCCACGACGCCCTCAGGTGGAGTCCGCCCACACCGCCGAGGTGAGCGACATCATCCAGGAGCTGTGTGCGGCGGGCGCGGCAGAGCTGGGTGTAGGGCTGGCGGGCGGCGAGGTGGCACGACTGCTCGCCTACGCACGCTCCGTGGCGCACTTCCCCACAGCCGTCAAGGAGGTGAGTGTGCCTGTTCCAGGACGCTGATGGCAGGCGTGAGTGGGGGGTCGTGGAAGGGCAGCGGCGGCACGCGGCGTTACCGACCTTGTTCATCCACGTGCCGTTTCCCTGCCCCCCGCCCCCAGTTCCCCTGGCGCAACGGCTGGTTCTACGGCCTGAGCCAGAAGGCCTTGGCGGCCGGCCAGCCCGACCCCTGCCCCAAGCACACCGCGCTGCTGCGGGAGGTGGGCGCCATCTGAGCGGGGCGGGTGTGGGCTAATGAGCACGTGTGTGCGGCGCCGGAGCGCACAAATGTTTCGTTTGGAGGCGATTGCCGTGGAGGAGCAGCGGGGGTGGATTGCGGCCGGTGTCGCAGTTGCGAGACGAGAGGGTGACGGTTCAGAAGCGAGGCGTGTGTAAAGGCGCTCAGTGGAGTGTTGTGCGAACGTTTGTCGTTTGATGTCGAGTTGGGGACTTCGCATGCTCGAGCAAGCAGGAGGAAGCAGGTAGACTGACTGCAGGGGTCGGGGCTCCCAACCGCGGGGAGCAAGGAGGCTGGCCGGGGCTAGCGAGCGGCGGAGTGGCATCGCTATACCCGCTGCGTGCCGCACATCCCCACGGCAGTCGAGGAGGTGGGTTTAGGACTGCCGTTGGTCGTCAGGGCGTGGCTCCGGCAGCATGGTCAGCAGCAGGCGGGGGAGAAGGCGGTCAAGCAGCAGAGGCGTTGATGATATGGAACTCCCCATCATCACTCCCCATCATCACTGGTGAGCTCCGGCAACGACCCGAGCTCTGGGCCCGGTGCCCGTGTCAAAAACCCGTCAAACCTACGACGCATGTCTCATTGCTGGAATGTGTAAGTATAAGTACAATGACTGCATTACATTTGACGGCACGCTGCAGGCGGTAGTATGACTGGACCTGCTCATCGCGCGTTCTTGCCTAGTCGATCGCTTAAGGCGCATGCGCGGTCTGGGGCGAGTACCTTTATAGCAGGGCATCTTAGATCGCACCTGCATATCAGTCTTTGCCTTTGGCTCAGACTTCAACTTGGATAAGATGCAGCTTAACGCGTCGACTTGCCGGGCTTCGGCCATCAAGGCCGGTTCGCGCCGTGTGCAGGTCAGCTTTGGTGGTGGTTCGGTGGGGAAGGGCAAGGGGTGGCCATTTATGCAAGTGTGTGTAGCCGTTAGTGAGGCCGATGCTAGCTTTGAGCAGGTCGACTGTCTTGCGATAAGGAGGCGAGGATGCGCAGCCCATAATCCTAACGTGATCGGAGCGTACGGAGCTTGCCTCACCTATCGTCGTCGTCTTGGGCGCGCATGCATTTATCCGCGGCACAGGTCAAGGTCTCTGCTCGCTTCGCGAACTGGCGCGACCAGGTGGAGCGCAGCGCTCCCAGCACTAGCAGCTATGGCAGCAGCAGCAAGTACTCCAGCAGCGGCGTGGAGTCCAAGAAGATTCTCCTCATGGGTGAGCAGACGCCCTAGCTTGGGGAGTCGGGCTTATCGCGCTAGCTGGCAGAGTGAGGCTCAGGGAGCATATGCCGACGAGGGGGCGAGGCGGGGTGGAGGGGTTTGCCACGGCCAGACTGTTTGTGAGGCGCGTGCAAGCGCGTGTGCCGGGTGCTCTGCCACCTCGGTAGCTGGAACCGCTCGACCAGGCTGCCCCCGGGCGTCACCGCAACCACTGGAGCAGCTCCCACCGCGCCGTATCCATGCAGATGTGGGCCTGGCAGCCTCGCAGCGGCCCCGGCGCCTGCTCCGCCCCGTGCCTCTCCCTACATCCCCCCTCCCTCCTGCCCCTCACCCCACCCGACCCCACCCCCCTCAGGCGGCACCCGCTTCATCGGCCTGTACCTGGCCCGCGACCTGATTGCCCAGGGCCACGACGTGACTCTGTTCACCCGCGGCAAGAAGAAGGTGAGGAAGGGGGTGGGAGCAGGAGGGGAGCGCGGAGCGTGTGTGCGTGGGTGCTGTGGTGTCGCTATGTTGGGAGCAGGGGCCACGCAAACTGGGCACATTCGTACAGCTGTGCCCCCTCACACTCACAGCCAAGCATCGGTCCTGTGCGCCTCCGCCGCCGCCGCCCACCCACTCACCGTGCTGAGCCACCCGCCAACACACCACTTCCTTGCCCACGCACCTGTTCCCAACCCACCCATACCCACCTCCACCCGCCCCCCAGGTGGCGTCTGAGATCCCCGATGACACGCCCAGCTCCTTCGCCGACTTCAGCCGCAAGGTCAAGCACATCCAGGGAGACCGCATGGTGAGGCGGTGTTTGCGTGTGTGTGTGTATGTGTGTGTGTGTGAGTGAGGGCAAGGGAGGGGGGAGGAAGGGTGGGATAGCAAAGGTGAGGGCGGGGCTGCGGGGGGGGGGGTCGGACAGGGTGCCAGGCATTGAGGTCGGGCTCACAAGCGGCGCTATGCACCGTGAAGGCTCGGAAGGGATACAGGAAAGACATGAAGGAACGCGAGGTGCGTGCCGCCGCCTCACGCCCCGCCCACGTATTGTACACATACACATCAGAACAAACAGGCGATCACTGATATGCACACACACACACACACACACACACACACACACACACACACACACACACACACACACGCACACGCACACGCACACGCACACGCACACACACACACACACACACGCACACGCACACGCACACGCACACGCACGCACACACACACACACACACACACACACACACACACACACACACACACACTGCGTTACCGGTTCTCTCCATACACACCGCATAAACCGGCTACCGTGGCCGATGCCGACGACCACCCATCTGCGCCCTATTCCGCCTGTGTCGCTCGTGCCACCTCCGTCTTCGCGTCAGCTTGTACCTACCTCTTTCTCTTTATTTCACTACTAACTCTTTCTTGGGGCTGGGGCTGGGCTGGGTTGTGCGTCTTAGTTTTTGCCCTGCCTCGCCGCCCTCGCCATTCCTCCTCGCCGCTGACACTGACCTGTGCTATCCTTCGCCTGTGTCTCACCGTTTCGCCCTTTGCTTGTAGGTGAGTTCGGCTACGATCAGCGGGCGGGCTATTCGGGTTAGGAGTGCCTGGGAACGTTGTAGGACACTCGCATGGGCTTGCACCCTTGGGATCGTGTGGACACTAATCCCCACCCAAGGTTAGGTATGGTCTCGGCTCGGCAGGTCGGTCGGCTGCGGTAAGTATACTCTGAAGGTCATCCGCGGCCGTAATTCTGCATCGCATACACTGTCCTACGCGTAATGTTTTCCTTTTGCTCTTTAACACACACACACACACACACACACACACGACTCACAGGACTTCCCCGAGGTGGAGCGCAAGCTGGCCCGCGAGGGCTTCCAGGGTGAGGCCGCGTGTGTGCGTGTGTGTGTGTGTGTGCGCGCGCGCGCGCTCAACGTCCCCAGGGGGTTTACTCACAATAACCAAACAAAGCAAGGAGGGAGCATGGAATGCAGCAAGTGGGCGCAGGCAGTAAGGCGGAGCGGCATGGAAGGGCGCCGCTTGGATGGGCCGTCCGGTTCCCGGGCCGTGCGGGTGGGTGCGCCGATCTTCAAACACACGCGGAGCTCCCCAACGGTGGCCAGTACAGC
Organism: Chlamydomonas reinhardtii; assembly: GCF_000002595.2. Classification (NCBI taxonomy): domain Eukaryota; kingdom Viridiplantae; phylum Chlorophyta; class Chlorophyceae; order Chlamydomonadales; family Chlamydomonadaceae; genus Chlamydomonas; species Chlamydomonas reinhardtii. The sequence continues at coordinate 2,441,704 of NC_057013.1, read as the reverse complement.
CAGTACGGCCATCAGTACGGCCGCCAGCAGCACCAGCACCAGCGGCTGCTCGGGGGCCACCGGGGCGGCGGCGGCTCGGGCGCGAGGCGGAGGGCGGCTGCATGTGTGGCTGACTGGGAGTGGGAGAGGGGGCAGACACCCCGTTAGAGACCCCGCACACATGGCGGCACATGGGCGCATGGGGAGGTGCGGGCGGCCGCTGTGGCGCCTGCGCGGCGTGGGGGGGGGGCAGGCATGGCGGGGCGGGGGGCTCCCTCGGGAGGCTCCCACACGACCGCCCTGAGAGCTGAGGGGGCTCACCGGATGACAGCTTGGGAGGGGCCGGAGCGAGCGAGCGGTGCGGCACGCAGCGGGCACACTCGCGGCAGCAGGCATGCACGTGCAAGGCTGGCGTCGCACCGCGTGGTGACCAACGCGGGAGGCAAGCAATCGTGGTGTGGCTGGGCGCGCCGCTGTCATCATGCCACGCCGCGATGCCCCCGCCCCCACCCCCACCTCGCTTCCTGCCAGCACCCCACCTGACCGTGCATGTGGCCCTCCTTCTGCTCCCGCCCCCCAAGATTGTCTACCGTCTACCACTTCCTTACTTGATGCATGAATGTGCCCCCCGCCCCCGCCCCTCCCCTATCATGCAGTGGTGTACGACATCAACGGCCGCGAGGCGGTGGAGGTGGAGCCCGTGCTCAAGGTGGGGGCGGGGGCAGCGAGCAGGGGGTGGAGGTTGCGGCGCGGATGTGACGTGGGTTTTGGGGCACGGCGTTGGCAAGCTGATGTATGTCGGCGGCGGCCGAGGGGGAGCAGGTCCACAGGCACGAATGCAACAGCTCGCCGATACGTATGGGCATGGCGGTTGGGGCTGTGGACGCGCGCTCATCTGCTGGGTTGGTGTTGGTGCCCTAACAGAAGTAACATGTTGTGTCACGCGTCTGCTTATCTCACACGCGCCTCCGCGCCTGTCCCTCTCTGCCTCCTGCCCTCCTGCCCCCTCGTCCCCCCCTCCCCCCAGGGCACCAAGTCCACTCTGGAGCAGTACATCTACTGCTCGAGTGCGGGCGTGTACCTGAAGAACGACATGATGCCGCACCGCGAGGAGGACGCTGTGGACCCCAAGTCCCGCCACAAGGTGCTTGGGTGGTTGGGTGTGTGTATGGCGGGGGGGGGGGAGGCTGAGGTGATGGTGGAGGGGTGTCGGTCTGGGGCTGGCTACGAGGACGAGGTATGTGGCGGAATGGGGACGGCAGGGGCTTGCTTCAGGGTCTCCCGCCCTCAACCCCACGCCCTGTACTCCCTCCACGCCGCCTCCACCCCCGTCCGACCCGACCCCACTGCTCGTACCTCGCAACCCCACACCCTTCACTCCCCTGCGGCGTTCCCCAAATGCGCGGCTACCCCCTGCAGGGCAAGCTGGACACCGAGGAGCTGCTGCGCAAGAGCGGCGTCAACTTCACCTCCATCCGCCCCGTCTACATCTACGGCCCGCTCAACTACAACCCGGTGGAGGAGTGGTTCTTCCACCGCCTCAAGGCCGGCCGGCCCATCCCCGTGCCCGGCAGCGGCCAGCAGGTGTGTGTGTGTGTGTGTGTGCGTGTGTGGGGGGGGTTGTAAATACCAGCCCAAACTAAACCATAACCAACGAAAACGAGAGTGCAGGCAGAGGCGTTAGTTGCGAGCGAGCGGGGGGGAGAGGAGTGAACGGGTGGAAGGCAGGGTGGTGCTGGTAGTGGTGGTGGTGGTTGCAGAGGTTTGCAGGTCTCTATATGAACGGGACGGAGAGGGTGAAAACAAGATGCAGGAAGGACTGGAAGCCAGCTGTTCGCGGCTGGGCGTGGTTGCAAACACTATTTACACGCATGCACACGCCCGCCCGCGCAGGTGACCCAGCTGGGCCACGTGAAGGACCTGTCCACCGCCTTCGTCAAGGTGCTGGGCAACAAGAAGGCCGCGCGCCAGGTGTACAACATCAGCGGCGAGCGCTTCGTGACCTTTGACGGCATTGCCAAGGTGGGGGCGTTGCTGGGTCGGTGGGTGGGGGTATCAGGCATTGGCAGCCGGGCACTTTGTACGGCGGTTGGGTACCGGTTGCGTCGGTGGGCGGGCGGGGATCCCTCGGCAGGGATGTGCGTGTCTCCGGCTATCTGGCGCTGCGCCAACGTCATCGTCAACGACACCCACCCCCACCCCCACCTCCACGCCCACGCAGGCTTGCGCCAAGGCAATGGGTGTTCCCGAGCCCGAGCTAATCCACTACAACGCCAAGGAGTTTGACTTTGGCAAGGACAAGGCCTTCCCCATGCGCGACCAGCACTTCTTTGCCAGCGTGGATAAGGTGAGGCGAGGCGGGGAGGGGGGGTGGTTGGAAGGGGGAGGAGGAGCAGGCGGGGTCAGGGGCGCGGTGAGGCGCTTGTCGTGCAGTGTGCATGCGGCTTCCAGGCAAGACCTCCGGAGACGATCGCGTGCGCACCTGCGCTACCCGGTGTTGCTCGTGGTCCCTACTGCGTGTCATCGGGTCAACGCCCGCAAACCCCACAACCCCCGCAACCCCCACCGTCTGCACTTCCTAACTGCCCCCTCCATTTCCTCCCACCCCCCCCCCCACCTAGCCTCTCCTGCCACCCCACCCCCGTAACGTGGACCCCACCCCCCCCGGCCTCCCCTCCAGGCCATGGCTGACCTGGACTGGACCCCCGAGTTTGGTCTGGTGGACGGCCTGAAGGACAGCTACAAGAAGGACTTCGGCCGTGGCACCTTCCGCAAGGAGCCCAACTTCAAGTGCGACGACATGATCATCGGTGAGGGAGCGGTGGTGGTTGAGGGGGGGTTGTAAATACCAGCCCAAACTACACCAAAACCAAGGGCGGGGTGGCAGGGCCTAATTTGGGGCTGGTTCAGTCCCTGCGGGCTGAGCAGCTGAGAGTTCAAAGCTGAGAGGGGAGGGCTGAGAGCTGCGGGGCTGCAACAAAGAGGGGCGGGGAGGGGCGGGGATGGAGTCTGTGAAACGCTGCGTTATTCCGTATCGCCTTCAGCCTTACTGGACATGCCTGGAAACTGCCCCCCCCCCCTCAAACTTACAGAGGCCAAGAAGGGCAGCTCCTTCTCCGCGCCCAAGGCCGCCGCCGCCGCCCCCAGCCGCGCCAGCTGGCGCTAAGCAGCCGGCAGCAGCAGCGCCTAGCAGGCAGCTGCATGACAGCAGTTGACGTGTGTCGCGAGAAAGCATGGACTGAGCAGTTATGCAGGGGCGTCGCACTGCTCGCGGGGTGAGGAGCAGCAGCGGCGCAGGGGCGGCACCCGGGGGGTGGCGTGATGCGGGCGGGTTTCTAAGCGCTGTCCGTTGCGGGGTGAGGCACTTGGGCATTAGGTGCGTCGTCGGCGAAGGGAGGTGGAATTAGATTCGGGTCGTGAATGTGTGAGGGTGAGTAGAGATGCACTGAGCGGCTGGAGGGAGAGATGCAACTGGGACACAACCGTGTCCTGGAGGCTGAAGTCTCAAACGAAGGTCTGGGCGTGCATACGGCCGTCAAAGCGTGTACTGTGACTCTTGTGGCCCTGAATAGTAGACCGTGTTACTCGCAACCTCGCATCGGATGAAATGGAAGGTCAACAAGCAAAGCGCGCGATGCGGAGGGGTGGTGTTTGTGGAGGGCGGTCGTCGTGTGCGAAGCCGGATGCGGTGTCGCCATTTTTGGGTTCCTGGCTTTTCCACGCGGACGTGCTTTGCTTGCCGACCTGCCTAGGCTGTCACTGTGAAGGGTCAGGTGACGGGGCGCTGTCTTGCTGTGAGCCATCCCTGCATGTGTCGACTGTCGAGTGTCGAACACTGCTAAACGCCCGGCGCCTCCAGGGGAATCTGTTTGCCCTGCAGCCACGAGGTCGGGACGGGCTCAGGCGCTCAGCAATGCCAGCAGATGAGCGACTGGCTGATCCCTTTAACTGACATGCTTCACACCGCAGAGACGGACTGACAGCCTTACTCAGCGCAGCCGAGTACCGTACCTTGGGTAGCCGGGGGTAGCGACCCTCGCGACTGAGCGGCACCCAGCCCCCCACCCTTGGTGCTGAGGAGTGAGGGTCAATGCACGGGTACCCCGCCAGGCCGCTACCCCTGAACTTGCCTGATAGGGGCGAGGTGCAGCTGCCGCTGGGCATGTGGATGGGGGATGGGCGTTGCGCGGACAGTGAAGGCCTGGCCGTACACGAAATTTCGCATTAGTAACACGCGTGCTTCGACCGCTGTTTTGGCAAAGCGCGCGATGAAGAGGAATCCTTTTTTGGGCTGAGCTTTTTGGGCTGAGCCCCCCGAGCGAAGCGATCCAGGGGGGGGCGAAGCCCCCCAGGATTGCCCCTGTCCGTGCCTGCCTGCCTGGTGCCTGCCTGCGTCGACAAAAAGTGCCAAACTGGCACAAACCGCGAGTGCCACGTATTATTTCCCTATTGTAGAAAAATAGGCAGCAGGTAAAACTCGGCCTCAGAGAGTGGAGGGGCTCAGAGAGTGGAGGGGCTCAGCCCCGTTTCCCGTGACCGGGGAACACTTGTCCGTGCTTTTCCGTGCTGAGCCGTGCTGAGCTTTTTGGGCTGAGCCCCCCGAGCGAAGCGATCCAGGCGGGGGGCGAAGCCCCCCAGGACCGCCCCTGTCCGTGCGTGGCTGCGTCAAAACCAAACACACTACAGATGACATACTGTAACGATCTCTGGTAGTGAGAGGACAGTGCTCAACCGAAGAGGACAGAGCTGCCCGCTCGTGGCCGTGTTACGCGGCCCCCGAAAGCCTGACCAAAGTGGTGTGACAGGTGGCGAGCCAAGTCTTTGCCGGCAGATGGGCATGACACGTTCGGCCCTTGTTTATCTGGCCTACCCCATTGCATTGCAAAGAGACAAGGTCGATACGCAGGACTGAAGTTCCCAGCCCTCGTTAAGGCATTAACGCAAATCTGGAAGGTGAAGCAGTTAGCGCGCTGTTACAGATGATGCGGGTGATTCTGCTCTCGCCCACTCCTCCTAGGGTTGCCCAGCCAGGCGTTGTCACGACAAACAAACACATGGAACTATCGCAACAAGCAAGCAAGCAAGTGGGATTACTGGAGTGCGGCCGAAATGCACTGCGGAAAGCAAAGTGGGTGGACGACATGGCTAGAAGGCAGCAGAAAGCGCATGTAGGATCATGGGTCAGCAGTAGGAAAGGAGCAGGAGGCACACACGCCTGCACACCCGCACGAGCGGACCGCCATGCGATCCATGGGGCGTGCCCCTAAGGGAGTCAAGTGACAACGTACAGCGGTGTTTGGTTGAGACAGGGCACGCACATGCAGGCAGGGATGATGTGCTGGGGTGAAGCAGGGCTGGTAATGAAGTTCAGATAGACGTCAGCGCAAGCGCCAGAGTCGCAACGTGGGCGGGACCGAATACACAGCCGAACATGTTTACACTGCAGGCAGGTCGATGGTACCCCGAGCGCGTGGCATAGGCCAAGTTTAGCAGTCTAGGCATGGCACGGCAACATGGCATGAGCCGTGAACACACTCAATCATCTCCGCACATTTCCGCACATTAGGCGTGTCCTCAACAGAGCCGAGTCCAAAGACAACGCTGGGCAGCAGCGGAGCGGGTTCAGGTACTGCGGATGCTTGCGCGCGCACAACCTCCCGGACCGGAGACCGGGCCGGGGTCGGGGGCATCGGCGTGGGCCGGTCGGCCGCAACCTGTCCCGCGTGTTTTCAATAACAGAGGAGCGCGAGGTTGCATGAGGTCACGCCAACCATGCTCGCAATGGTCCTGAGGTCGTGGAGCACAGTTGCGACAGGGATCCATCCTGACAGTTTCGCGACAATCAGACTGCCAGTTGTCCGTCAATGCTGCGTTCGCTCTCTTATCATCCGCTGAAGATTTATCGCGTTCACGAGGGAGTCCAGTTCCGCGAGCTGTGCGAAAGAAACGGCCTGGGGCATTCCCAACTTCACCATCTTTGCTTCTTGCTACCAACTGCGCACTGAGACTTGTGACACTGCTTGTGACTCTTGACACAGGATCTTGACACAGGGACTTGACACAGGAACTTGTTTGAAGCGGCGCCATGAGCGCTCGATCGGTTGCTATTATGGATCGTTTAAGTGGCGCTAAAGCGCGCACTTAATTGGAGCAGTTCATAATTTACCTGGGTTTACCTGGGCTTCATAGTTGCGATCGCCGTCGCCGAGGCCGAAACCGACGCCGAAAGTTCGCCCTTGCGGCGAAACCGTTCAGCCCTACGCGTTTTAAAATTGCTTCATACCGAAGCTCGGGCTTCATTGATGTCACCATACGGGGCTGCCAGCGGGGCTGTTGAAGGACAGATGATCGCGCTCGCAGCTCACAACGAGCCTTCTGACAGGTACATAAGTGCTTAGATTGAAGCAATCTACGTATCTGATAATCAACTTGGACCAGTGCCAGCCTGTGCGATGAAATCGGCCTAAAAATTGTCTTTGCTAAGGCATCGGACTCCATTGTATGCGGTTGAGTGCTCGATATATGGTTCAGCCTCAGTTACTTTCGCGATCGATGTTCCCTGACTCGAGTCGGGTGACGGATCTCAGTCGCTGGAGCCTGTTCTTCCTTGCGTACAACAGCTTCGTGTACCTGATGGCTTAAATAATGACTGTGTGCAGTCGGCGGGGCCCGGGAACGTGTGTGGATCACCTTGGCATCGACCCCCCCCTTTCTGAAACGTATGGGTGCGCCGCGCCCCCTGCGGGGGCCGGGGCACGCCAACAGGGGAACCCCTGCACCCGCACACGTACCAGCGGCGCTGGCACAGCCCGCGCCCAGCGTGATAATGCAGGCGTGCATATGACTGCCTCAGGCATTCTCGGAGCGATCTGTGAGGCTGCTTTCCTGTGTTGCGCGCAGGGGTGCGCACTCCTGGTTGCGGGGCAACCGCACACGGGGAACACGCCCGGTTCCGGGCGGGGCCAAAACCCAAGATTGGGCGTTCTTATTCATACAAGCGCCATTCACAATTCTATAAAGCACGTTGCCCTCGGTATGTGAGGAGCATTTGTTCACGCGTATTAGCGGGCTAAGTGTCGTGTAGGTCTCGCGAGCGCGAGACCAATTTTGAGCATGTTCGCTCAAATCCGCTAAGCGTGAATCCACCGGCCCTGAATACGCTTACTTGCACCCTATGAAAGAATTTGAACCTATTAGCGCAGGCTCGCAGGCCTCGGCGAGCAGTGGCATTTCCTATGGGACCGCCAACAAAGTCAGAGTTGCACCTTCCGATGCATCTGGGTTGCTTCCATATGCCATGTAGGCGACTCTAGGAGAGGTTGCAGGTCCGTTTGGGTCCCCGCTGCTCACGAGGTCCGCCATCATCGCCTTTCATCCAAAGGGCAGCTCGACTAGCATTTAAGATTGCCGTCGCCTAGATAGAGCATATATAACATAGATTAGATGCTGTAGCCCGCCGGCAAGACCATTCGGTGGACATGCAGAATGCTGGTCGGAACAACTTCAACTGTCGGTGCTGCGGCCGTCAAAACATAATCTTGTATGCATATATGTGCTATGTAAAGCTTCAGGGCTGTGTCAGGCCCCGTTTTCAGGACCTCCGTCCCCACGTACCCAGCTCCGCACACATGTGTGCGTGCCTGCCCGGAAGTGTCCTTATTGAGCACATCTTGGCCCCCGATCACGCTCGTAGCTGGTGGAATTATCAATATAGGTGTGTATGTGCGATAGGAAGCATGGGGAGTCGTTCTGAAGCACCTGGCATGGGGTTCGCCCCTCCTCCCCCCCCTCAAAACCGTGTGACAAAACACACACGCCAAATGACTCGGGGAGCCGCTGCAAGACCGGAAGGTTGCAAACGGCCTGGCCTGGAAGCTACTCCCAAAATTTCAGCGTGCAGCGATCACCCGAGCATAGCTCTCTAATGCCTTTAAGTTGGGGGGTAACCTGAACCGGGCGTGTTCCCCGTGTGGGGCAACCGCCACAAAGGCCGCCTTGCTTAGCTCGCTAGGTGCACAATCAGCGTTCGCTGCCGAGCATACACAGTATTTGGTGTTTCGATCGCGACTGGAGAATCTTCAACGCGACAATGTTTGCAACTGCGACAACCTGCTGCAGTGCCACGACAACACCGGAGGCCTTGAAAATCACTCAGGGTAATAGTTTGATAGATACAATAATATATATTTTGTTTGAAGCAATACTGATTGATTGATGTTACAAGTTCATGCTCGTAGATTGGTCCAAACGAGCCAGGAAGCTCATGGACCGCCAAAACTAGTCTCAAAAGGATTATTCAAAAAGCAAAACAGTTCATGCAATAATATATCTAAATTGGTCGCGCCGTAAGGTCGCAGCCTTATCGCGTGAATGACACGCGCTAAACCCCTCTAGTCACCACTGGCCATCGCGTCCATCATAGTCGCGGGAATCACCTCTGAATACTGAGCGACGCGCGTTCAATATTGGCATGGGGACTTCACGCCGTTTCAGTCCCCATCGGCCCGGACGCACTTTTTCCTGGGACCGGCCGACCGCTGTTCTGCCTGCTGCGCTCAAATACGACAATAAGTATACTCTCCCGTTCCATGCAGTGCTCTGCTTCGGCGCCTGCCGGCGCCATTCATCGGCGATCCATCGCGCGTTCGCGGCCCGCGGCCCGCGTTGTGAGGACTAGCTCTGGTGCTGGAAACAGCGGCATGCCTCCGCCCCGCGCTCGTGGCCACGGGGGCGCCGCCGACGAGGAGCCCGAGAACGAAGACCCCATGGTCAAGGCCGCCAAGATTCAAGCGGCCGGGCTAACGGGAGCAGCTCTGGTCGTGGGCGGCCTGATGTTTGCTGGCTTCTACGTCTCAAGCATGGTCCGATGGTTGCTGCTGGCCTGTTCACCCTGCTTGCCTTCGCGAACGGAGCGCCCATGGTAGCCG